>NC_085046.1:138228884-138542913 GCF_963662255.1 Cinclus cinclus
AAAGATCCTCATTTTGGTACAAACAACTTCTCTGCATCTGGCTTTACTAGAACATCAAATTTCTCCATTTCTTTTGGAATCCACAGTCATCTACATTACCTTCCAAAAAGTAATTATTGGGAACCAGTTAAGCCTGTATATGAATTCTGCCTTTGTTTAAAACACATTGTACATATGTATATATTTAGACTGTCATTAAATATTTAAGAGGCTGTCTTCAAACTTCAGCAGCAGCAGCTTTTATTCCCTTAACCCTTTGTGAAATGGAAAGCTTGCGGCTGAAATCTTATTGTGGAGGAATTCAGAAAGCCCAGCTGCCCTAGTGCTGGGTGACAAAGGCCAATTCTGACAACCAAGGACACTGTAAAGAAAACCAGAGGTTTTCTTTGTTTTCTTTTATATCCTGTTTGCTAGCAGTCTAATCATGATAATGTAATTCATTTTAGTCTGCCTCAGCTTTATCTGCTGAGATGCATAACTAGAATGCAAATTAATTAGCTGTGACATACAGATGGATCTTTCAATACAATTCACAGAGACAAATACACATATGCCCATCCCTCCTTACCCCAAACAAAGTAAGACACTCTACACATTTTTCCAGAGGTCAGGAAGTCACCTTTCTTGGCTTTTTCAATCTCCTAGAGAGGAAGCAGCATATCCAGCGTACAGATGGACCTCATGTGAACCCAACACCAAATGTTACACCCTAGACAAAACCCCATCACAAGTAACTTGTGATCTGTGCAGCCCCAAGCCAAACATATCATAACACCACTACCCTGCTAACACAAGGTTAGCACATTTTAAAATCTGGTCACCTGATTTACCTGGCTTGGCAATGTCTCCAACCTAGACCAAATCATTCATACATCACCCCAGAAAGTACTGGTATCTCAAGGCCAGCTCTCCATGGTCAGGGCACCTATAACTACCGTCTTTCACATGAAGTGATACAAGTATCACAGCAGAGAATAGGAAAAATCAGCACAGAAAAGCACAATATGCAACTCCCAATTGTATATGGGTATGACAGTAGACATATCCTGGAGACTATGTTTTTCCTTCTTTTTGATTGAAATCTTGAGGATGCACAGTTAAATCCAAGCCCCAAACACCTCACAAGAGCCACTCAATGTACAGTTTTCAAGGCTCAAATGTATTTAGAGACACTTCTTTCCAAGCACTATAGCCTCATTGATGATCAGATGTGGCTTTACGTAGGATGAAAAACAGAGTTCCTTCTACAGCTTTCACACCTGAGTCACACATCAGCACAGAAGCATTTCAACTAGACAGCTATGTCATGCTACCTTGGGGATGTGACCCTGGAAGGTTTATAAAGGGAGTGGAGCACCAGACATGGGCCCTACGAGCACAGAGGAGCCAGAAGACACAGGCCGTGTCAGGATGCAGTGCTGGGAGAGCAGCAGATGGCACACTCAGCTGCACATCGGCACCAGGCACAAGTGAGAAGGGGCAGCAACACACTCTGCCAGGTGCCCTTGCTCTGGTAAGATGCTGGGTCAAAGAGCTGCAGCATCTGCAGTTGTTCACTACACCAAACCCCTTCACCTCAGTAGCTTGACCACAGACTGAGCCTGCCTCAATTCTTGGAGTAATCTTATTTTCTTGTCAGCATCAGTTTTTAGTTCCTGTCTTGTAACAGCAGCATTGCAACAAATGTTGAAGCCCTCCACCCCAGATACAGCCGCATCCTAGCGGCAAGTATGCTTTTTGTACGAATAGCACGGCATGCCAGTTGGATTCATGTTATCATACCCCTCGAGGGTCACCACAATAAGTGGCAAAGGCACTTCAGGGGAAGCAGAACTCACAGGGAAATGTTGATCTTTTATTAGATCAAATGGCATAGCTGTAAAAAATTGGACTCATGTGAAACCACAGGCAGGTATGTTTGGTTTTATGACAACTTTACAGCACGCACACTGTAGTATACAGCAAATAACCAGGATTTTTTCCCATCTGTAAATTAGCTCCAACTGCTCAGAGCTAAAAACAAAAAAACAATATATCCTGAAAGGCTGCAATTGTCGGGTCTCCCTTCTTTCCCAATGCACATATTCCCTGAAGGAAATCACAAGCCAAAGTGACTCCCGGGTGACAAATAACATGAGCTTAGCTTACTTAGTATCTCTACTGATCACCCAGCACTGATACTGTATCGCTTCCACGTGTCCATTATTTCACCACCCACCCATCAGTTTTCTGAAAATGAATGGGATTAAAAGTCCACTAAGTATTTGCACTGCTCTTTCCTCCCCCTCAGTAGCAGAATTACAGTAACCAAAAGGTGAGCAGAGTTCACCCAGGCAGTTCACGCAGGCTTCCCGACTTTGCAATGCAGACCTTCCCGGTCTCTTCCCAATCCCCAGGGATAGTTTCGGTGGAGAAACAGACAGCAGATCGGAAATTTTCACCAGTATTAATGCCAACGTAGTTTCTTAACAAATGCTCTCCAGAAGTATTTTTCCACCCACGTTCCCCTGTGCACCACAAAACTCTCCAGCCGTTGGCAGCTCTGGGCGCAGCTCCACTGCACATCACCCAGTGCTGCACGGCTGGTCTGTTTTAATTCAGCGTGCAATTCATGCTACCCAGGAAAAATTGTCGTGTGAAAAACTTCATATACAGGCACCTAATCTGCAGCAAACATAGTGGTGGTCAACATCTAAACGAACTAATCAGCTGCAAACGGCTTAGTCAGCATCGCAATCCTAGAGGTAATTCCCAGAAGCGATTTTCTCGGCAGCTATATATACAAACCTGAAAAGCAGACTGGAAGACAAGGGCAGCAGTACAGCGAGACAGAATTTGGCTTCATAGTGACATTACCAACAAATACAAATACAAGTCGATAAAAGGCAAGCAATCAGGCATTCACAGAAAGCACATGCTGAGCTCACATCACCGGTGTATCCTCTCACATATAAAAAAGAGAAACCCAGACACAGGACACAAACACAGCCAACACTCCTTCCTTCTTTCTCTCTTTACTGATACTGTAATGATTGGAACTCAGAGAAAAAAACACGGCAAGGCAAGTTACGGGCTTGTCTGTGGAGACACACAGCCTGGCTCACACGCGACCTGGAGAGAACTGAGGACTCGTACAAACTTTATCTCAGAGCAGGGAAGGCACAGGGCATCTGCCCTGAGAGGCGCTGGGGGGAGAAAAAGCAGTGCCAAACGCCAGCGCATCCTCCAACAGCACCTCCGCCGCTGGCAATGTTTGGAAAGCCATCAAGCTGCGGATACAGGTCATCAGTCCCTGGGCAAGAAACGCCACGGCTGTAGGACACCGCACCACCCTTCAATGCATTCCTGCCAGCTACCCCGGCCAAGGCAGAACGGAGTCAGCCGGCAGCCTCACGGGTGACGGGAGAAGCCACCGACTCGCCCAAAGGAGCGATGAATGCTTTCCTCTGGCCACTGCCAGCGCACGGGCACACATCTGCCACATCTGCCCGGCGGCCCGGGCTGCCTGCGGCAGAGGGCATGCCGGCATGCCCTGGGGAGACAAGCACGGGGAAGGGGCACCGCTCACTTACTTTTCGTATTCGGTGTTGTCTCGATCGCAGCGCGAATCCTTGTGCTTTTGCCAGTCTTTGCCATGCTTGCAGGTGGTCAGGAGGACAACATCCTCTCCGTTATGGACGTGATATAAGGCATTCCTGGTGTCTGACCCTATCCCCGTCAGGTACCTTTTCCCCTTGAATACCAACATGTACTTCCTGAGAGGAGGGATGGTGTTAAACCTCAAAAATCCCTTCTCCCCTCCTGTCCTAGGATGATCCTTAGAAAAGAGCGGGATAGAAACGTCAAAGTTGGGTCTGAAGTTTTCAGTACTGATGCTGGCTTTGGCCAGCATAGCCTGGCCAATGTCGAACCCCACATCCTCAGTGTAGTCGGGCCAGGTGCCCGAGTATAAATTAAAAATTAGGTGGTTTCTGCCGTTGTTCCACAGGTGGAGGCTCTGCACCTTGGAGCGGAGGTTGTGCACATACTGGGGCGAGAGCTGGTCTCGGTCCAGCGTGTCCAGGCTGAGGACGAAGAGGCAGGCCTGCCCGGGGTCCGAGGTATAGAACCGGGAGCCCTCGATAGCGGCCAGGACGTTTTGGTAGCTCTCAGCGATCTTCTCCCCCTTCTGCTGCGGGTACACGTAGACCTTGAAGCCGTTTTTCCGGCACTGGGCGAAGTCGAAGCAGGACTCCATGCGGCAGCGGCGCCCGCGGTAGAGGCCGGCGCTGGCGTCCCGCCGCTGACGGGGGGAGACGCGCCCGCCGCCCTCGGGGCCCGGGCGCTCGGCGGGCGCGAAGGGCCGCAGGGCGTCGGGGAAGCGGGGCCAGGGCCGCTCGGCGCCGCCGGGGCGCGGGCCATGCCGGCTACCGGGCGGCGGGTGCCGTGCCGCCCGCAGCCGCACGCCTCCCAGGTACAGCAGCAGGGCAAGACAGGTGCCGGCAGAGAGCAGCGTCAGGTAGCGTTTTTTGGCCTGCATGTGTCCGGCGGGGGTCCGGGGGGCTGCGGAGGAAGGCGGGAGCAGCCCGAGCTCGCCGGGCGCCGCTCTCAGCTCCGCTCCGCCATCTTCCCGCCGGCGAGCGCTTCAAACTCTCTTCGCCCACCTCCGCTCGGCGCCGTTCCCCAAGCCGCCGGCCGCGGCCGCGCATGTGGGCGACCGCCGCAACTTTCTCGCCGCCGGTGTCTCAGGGGCGGCGGGCGGCGGCCCGGCGGCGGCCCGGCGGGGCGCCCCGCATGCACTCAGGGCCGGCCCCCCGCGCGGGGCGGGCACCGGGCAGCGCCGCTCCCGCCTTCCCGCCGCTGCCGGCTCTCGGCTCCGCCACGCTCCCGCCCACCCCTCTCCGCCCCGTGCCGCCAGCCCAGCCCAGCCCAGCCCAGCCCAGCCCAGCCCGGCCCAACCCGCCGGCTCACAGCCCGCGGCCGCCTCGCCGCAGCCTGACGAAGCCCCGCATCGCCCGGCGCCCCACGCCTGGCCCCGGCGTCGCTCGCTTCTTGCCTCGCTCCCGCTGAATGGCCCCCAGGACGGAGCAGCGGCGGCGAGGACCCTCCTCCCTCTCTTTCTCCTCCTTCCTCTCTGTCTCCTCCTCCCCCTGCTGCTCGCCCCTCCCTCCTTCCCGCCTCCCCCGGGCCGCGGCAGCAGCGGCCGCCGAGCCCCGCGCTCGCCCACCCCGCCCGCCCGGGGCCGCGACCCCCGCCCGCCGCACCCGGCCCGCGCCGCCCCCGCCCCGGCCCCGGCCCCGGCCCCGCGCGCTGACCTCACCCCGCCGCGCAACCCGCGCCCCCATTGGCGGGCGTCACGTCCGGGGGGGCGGGGCTTCCGCCGCGCCCATTGATAACCCGGCGGGCGGGGGGCGCCGCTGCTGTGGCGGTATCGGCTCTTCTTGGCTGGGCTTGCTCGGAACGGCCCTACGGGGTGACGCCCGGTGAGCCCGGTATCGGGGGCTCCTTCGCCCCTTGCCCACTCCACTCCCCTGCCACTGCAGCCCCCGGCCGAGTGTGCCCCGACCCGGGTCTCCGCCGGCGGTGCCGGCTCCGCTGCTGCCGCCCCCTGCCGAGTGCGGCGCCGCTATGCTGGAGCGGCCCCGAGGGAACGGACCCAAAACCTGGGCTGAGACCCAAAATCCCGGTTACGAGGCGCCTGGTGACAAGCGTTCCGCGTGGTGCGGGCAGGGCTGGGGACCGTGGTCGCGACCCCTCTCCCCGGCGGGGACGTGGCTCCGCTGCCGGCGCTGGGGCTGCCCTCGCCCCCCGGGTGCGGTGCTGTCCGGCCCCTGGGGGCAGGCCCTCCGCACCCCTGAGGCGACTCCTCGGGGCTGGCAGACAGCGTAGCCGTGCTGATGAACGAGTGGTCTGTAGGGAGCTGCCGAACACCCAGCCATCCTTGAAGCTACTACGTATTTGAGTTTAACCTCATCCGCTCCTTGGCCTCAGTTTCATTGCCAGCAGCCTGTGTTCTAGGAGAGCCCTTATCACTCGGGCAGGATGGCCTGTACGGTGAACCCAGGCTGGAGGGCATGGCTGGAACACAGCTAGGGGCCCCACCTTGATTCGGCACCCACAGCGCTGGAAGGGATGATTGCAGTGCCAATGAACGTATCTGTTTCAGTCCTCCTGGCTCAGCAAATAATAGTGGGGAAATTACCTGTGATGGGCTTCAAGGTGCTTGCACAAGACCCTGGATGTCAAGTAACTATCCGATGCTAAAGCCTGCTCCAGTGTGCTTTCCTTGTCGCTCTATCATATGTTAAAAGTGTAATGGATTTGCCTTCTCTGGGTTGCAATCGCCCTCTCCATCTGCCAGATACAGAGGGGTCTTGCACCACCTGAGGGACAGAAACCTCACATCAGCCAAAAGCTTCCCTACCCCTGCCCTCTTCCATGCATTTCCCAGGAATGAGCTGAGGCTGCTGTTGTGTCCTTTCCTCTTCTCCCTGCACTGATGCTGAGTTGAGGAGGAAAAATGATGCACCATAATGTGTGAAGATAATGTCTCTTCAGGAAATGTAGTGAGAGCTTACTATGGAAGGGTGTGTTACTGATAGAAAATCCGGGTCAATCCTGTAGTTGGAGCCAAGAGAAGATAATTCCCTTCAAAAATAATTTGCTTGTGGGGAGGACTGATGTAGGAAGAAGTTAGGAATAATAAGAAAATGTCAGATTCTGAGAACAAAGTCATATTTGTGGCTGGTGTAGGTTTAGGTACAGGGGTCAGAAATTTTCAACAATGACCCAATAGTGGGGAAGTGTGATTAAATATTAATCTATTCACTAGCCCTGTAGTCCTTCTCTGAAACATTTGTCACAGCTCACATTCCAGAACTGAGATGCTGTTCAGGAAAAAAGAGGTCAGCTTCTTGAAAAGTGAACCAAGGCAGCTCACAGAGGCACCTTCTGTTAGACACAGGAAGGTGGAATCTGGAATCCCATTACTGCAAATTTGCTCTGCAAATTAAGCCTCTGGGGACCGGTTTCAGACAGAATAAGAAGGCTGTGAGCTTTGCTGCCTGTGCCAAGGATGGTAGCTGTTGCAAATAGATTTTGAAGATGGGGTGCTGGTGAGCCTGTGGTAACATGGTGCTGCTCCGTGCAACAGGAGGTGTAGGAGGGAAATGAAAGCCGTTGGGTTTCCAGCTGAACTGCCCTGCACTTGAGGTACCCACACTGTTGCTGACTTCACAGCACCAGTAAATACTTCAAGTTTGAAATATTTGTATCTTGAAAAAGGAAATTATGTTGTCATTTTTGACCATAGGGAAATAAACCACTATAGATCACTGGTAGCAGGTTTTATCTGTAGGATTCCTGAGTTACAGTCCGATTGCTCCGGAGAGATCTAGATCCCATTGTACCAGGCAGAACCTACTCCAGGAGATGTAGTTGAGGAGAGAGTGGCTATGGTGATCAGCTGTGTTTTTGAAGACCTTTCTAAACCAGCCATCACACATTGTTTATAACTTTCCTATGTCACAGACTGCAATCAGCCTATGCCCAGTCCACTTCATTGTTGCTGCTCAGGCCCTGTGGGCAGCCTGTCAGGAATCACACAGCCAGCCTTCAGCTCTTTGGCTGGAGAGTTATCCACAGCCTGGGCAGGCACTGGAGGCTGAGTGCTCCAGAAGCCTACCTTTCTCTGTCTGCATCTGCCACCTGGCAGGTAGATGATGGAGAAAAAATCAGTGTATAATAGAAATTCTGCCTGAAGATGAGGATGAATCGATGGTGAAAGGATATTTCAGTGTATCCACGTGCAAGAACATGAGTCACCAACCCCAGGTTTGCTCTGGTCACTGCTGCCTGCTAAGGGTCTGCAAGTTTGCAGGTGGCTTTTGACCCTGGTTCATTACCCTTTGCACTCTTCCAAATAATTTATATCTTCATGTGGCTGACAGTTGTCTGGGAATCTGTCCAAGCCTTTAAGTGAAAGGCCAGGAGAGGGAATTGGTTTTCTATTTCTGACTTTGTAACTTAACACCTGCCCAATCTGTGGCAAGTCACTTGGGGCCAAATTCTTAGAGAGGTAGATTAGTGTGGGCTCCTGTTTTTTGGATCTCTCTTGGAGTCCAGCTATAGCTTTACATGCCCTCAAAATTTAATTCCTCAGAGTTTCTGGCTCAGCTATAAGTTAAATCTGGAGGTACCCTCTACTTTTTTTTAATGTGAAAAATTTCCTACTGCTTCACACACTTGGATGCATATCATTTTTGATGCTGTTGAGTAATGTCCTTGACTGATTCACTGGGCATTAGATGTTTCTCCATCTATGGAGTTCAAACCTGAACATAGAATCTTGCTTCTTGCACTGAAATCTGCTCAAAACTTAAGAGAAAAATGCTCACGCTCACTCATTTGTCCATATCCTCCTTTTTTAATATGGTGACTCTGTGCTTAAAGTGTTTGCCCGAGTATGAGACCTAAAATCACCCTCACAATTTCCAGGAGAGCATCCTCTCTGAGGGGGTGGAATGGGATTCCCCTGCTGAGACTGGCTTGTTATAGGTAGCTACCTGGAGTAATCACTCTGTTAGACTACCTGTGGGTCTCACATTTCCAACTAAATGGGATTGATAATATTTCCTGGCTAATAGGACAGCATGAGAGCTGATTTATCACCGCTGTTATGATCCTAGGGGAAAAAGGATGAAAAATACAATGGAGCTAAGATGTCTGAAAGGGCTTGTTGATAGACACGTGCAGTTAAAAATTGTTACTCTGTTCCATGCTTATCACAGATCACCATTCTTTGTGCCACACACACTTTTCCCTGGCTAAGTGCAACAAGGATTTCCAAAGAATAAAGCAAAGCCTTGCAGAACCCGCAGCCTGGAGCTCCAGGCTTGGCTCTGTATTTATAAGCCTGGTTTCCACAGATGCCAAGTACCTGCAGATGCTACTTTGGTTTGGGTGATCATACACAGATTGAAGAGCAAAGCTTTTAGCAGAAATCCCCACCTGAAGGCTGTAGGAGAGGAACTGAGTCCTGTTTGATATTTGTTCACATTCTGGTGGGAGGCAAAGTCAGTGATCTGCCTTTATTCAGTGGTTCACAATGCCAAGTTAAACTTTGGCATTTTTTGAAGTCCACTCCCCTGTCTGGAAAGAGTTAAGGCTGCCTTAAAAACTGTATCTACCTTCAAATTGCCCTTACCCGGGGCGCTTAATCAAAAAACAAAGGAAGAGGGAGGGAAAAAAAGGGAGGAAAAACACAACAGGCTTTCAAAGAGTTTGTTTGTGGAACGCTAATTTTCTGTTAAAATTATTCCTCATTGGGGCAAATTGAAGTGATCTTTGCTCCACAAATTAATACTAATGCTATGGTTGCTTATCATGTCTTGGTAAAATCACACGGGAATAAAAATATCGACTCTTACCCATTAAAATAGCAGAGATGTAACTGTTTGAGCTTCAACATTGCAGCAGCTGTTTCTCATGTCCTCAGAAATAATTGGCTGTTTAAATGTGAGAAAATCACAGTGATTTTATAATTAGTTTATTTTTAAGGAAAAATGTAACTGCCCTTTGTTAAGAAGGTGAGATTTTCAGGTGAGTTGGAGGGATAGCAATGTAGGCACCTGATTTACCATGATATTAAACAGATAGTAAAACCAGAGGCTTATAAATATTATAAATATTATGATCTTAATTAAGTGCAGAGCTCTGCTGGGTAAAAGCCTGAGACACACAAGGCATTGCCTGAAACTTGCTGTAGGGTCGGGGCCCTGGTGTGTTGGTTACAGAGCAGGTTGGCAGTGCTGAGGGTCTGAATACAAGCAACTGGCTTTGACAGTAGCATTGTATGAGATTCATTGAAGGACTTAGTGCTCTGTGGCTATTTTGAGTGCATCAATTCATAAAAGTCTCTCTTTGGATCCAACCTAATTTGGAAACAACTTAAATCCATGAACATCTAATGTGGTGGGAGTGGGAAAACTCCCAGGCTGCCTGAATGCCTGCTCTCAGGTGTGACCAGGATTGGAGGTGACCTGGGGGTGACAAGTGGCAAGGTTCCTGGGTCCCACCTGGCTCTCCCTGCACAGAACTGGCCCAGTTCCCCACCTGAGTTTAACTTTTCCCTCCATGTTCCCCAAGAAATGACTTGGCCAACAACTGCTCTGGAGAAGGGCCTCCCCCTACACTGTCCTGCTGGGTAGGAGGTCTGGCAGAGGGGAATGTGGGCAGTGGGAGAATGGCTGGCTGGTGGGCAGCATCCTGCCAGAAGCCCTGCAGAGGTGCCATGGGTTAAATCTCCACCTCCAGTTTTGGGAAGGAGCTGGCAAACACTTTGATTTTGTGAGTGTGTTTGTGGCCGGCAATCCCCAAGGAGTGGAAAGGAAGGCATTGAATGACAGCATGTGACACCATTCTGTCCCCAGTATTTCATAAGGGCTTTTCTCATTAATGCTCTACCTCTTGCTTCTCCTGGCATGTCCTTGGGTTTTGCTGGTTGTTCCCTCGGCTCCTGTGCTGGATGGAGAGCATGTGGGGGCTCATGCAGCCTGCAAGGAGCCTGCATGTAGCCAGCTGGGCTTTGGCCCCGAGCCTCAGTGGGACAAAGGGTCAGCTCCAAGGGCTCCTCAGACATGAGCCACAGGGCTCTTTCCTGCAGTGTGTGTTTGCTCTGCAGGCTGCCTAATTATAACTGTGCCACTGCAAAGGCAGCCTGGCGAAGGGAGAGCTCCCAGGCAGCTGCTATCCCCGAGAGCACACAGCAGAGCCTACTTACTGGCATTTCTTTCTTTGAGGAGTAATAACTTCCAGATTTACTCCTTTCTAACTGAGCATCTTTCAAAGTGGGTGTAGAACTATTTAAATAGCTTCTGTGGAGGTGGGATGAGAAATTGCTCTTATTCCATAGTCTGCAATCAGCACCAAACAAGCACTTTTCTCCACTGCACACACAAACAGGAAAGTATCTGCCAGCAGCCTCAGCACTTTAGATCTGATTTTCTGCCCGCTGGTGTAAGACACAAGGAATTTCACTAACATGAACAGAGTTTCAGTTGTGTAGTTTTATTCTACTTTATTCTACATCCAGTTAAATCTCCATATTTTTTTCACCCTAGGGACTTCTCACTGCTCCAGAAGGAGCTGCTGCAGCCCTTGCTTCCCAGCATAGCTGGGCCATGACATGGTTCTGCACAGCTCTTTGCCTGGGTTTTGGATGGGTCAGGGAATAGCTCTGTGACCCACTTCTTCCTGGAGAGCCAAATGCATCCTACTGCACCAGAGAGAGGAGCTTCCCTGCAGAAGATAGAGGCTATGGATGTCCTGAGGTGCCCTCCTGCAGTATCTAAAGCTGGGCCCTTTTCTTTCCCTGCTCACCTGTGGAAAGAGCCTCAAATCCAAGGGCAGGTAGAAAAGACCTTGTTAAAGAGTGTAAGGCCCCAGACTCCTCCCTGCTTGGATGGAGCAGAAATGCAGTGATGAGAAAACAGTACAAAGAAGTCCCACACCTTCAGAGTTGTCAGAGGGAAGCCAGGCTCCTTGGTGGCTTCCAGAGATAGCTCCTGCCCCTACCAAGTTGAAGTGTAGCCATTTACTCCAATAAATCCCAACGAAAGTTCGGGTCCTTGCTGAGTCAGTGCTGTAGCTGGTGATGTATTTTAGTGCATGGCTTTTCTTTTGGTGCAAACATGGGTGGCAATCTGATTAGCTTATGATTCATGATTTGGCTAATGTCCCTACTTCCCCCAGTCCCCACCTGTTCAAATAACTACTACTGTAATGTAGGCTGTTAACTTGAAATAACTTTTCCAACTCCTTTGGTAAATGAGCTCTGGAAACTCTTTAAGTTTTGTCCAGAGGCAGAAGTTCTAATAATTTAACTAAAATGCTCTTCAAACCAAGTCAACATGGTGCAAAATGCTCACACTATGTGAGCGTTTAAGAAGAAACAAGTTTTCTTTGCGCTGTTTTTATTCAAGGAATGCCATGATCAGACATGCTGTTCTGGGAGTGCCTCCTTTCCAGACCCTACTGCTTGTCACTGCTTCTTGCCAAAGCCCATCCCCTCCTCAGCTCTGCCACACAGAAATACAGCTTCTCACCCAGCCCTGAGAGCAGGAGCCAGGTGAGCAAACTCTCCCATTCAAGGAGTCACAGCTGATCTGGAATATTGTGCCAGAGCAGGATGAGGAAAGGCTGTTCCGGGCAGTTTGGCTGTCAGAACTCAGCAGAGCAGAGGGAAAGCCTGCATGAGCAGCCATGGTGGATTAAGGCTGGTGACCTGAGCCACCTCTGCTACTGTCTCATGAGCAGGATGGGCAGTGCTCCTTTCAGGTCACCTGTCCTGTGGCCATCACTCACCAGTACAGTCAACCCAGCCTGAGGGGGTTACAGCAGCAGCTCCACATGCCCTTTGCACCAGCTCAGACTGATCAATCAGACTCAGGACGACTTCCCAAAATCCTTAAATTATTTAAGTGGTACAGTAAAATTAAAAAAAAAAAATTAAAAAAGAAGAAGAAAAAGGAAATAAAGGAAATACTGGTACTGAACTCATTAGAGAATTGATCTAGTCTATTTCTCAGCTGGCTCAGACATTGCTACATAAAAGTTGGATCATTTTGAAGCACATGTACACAACCCTCAGAAAAACCATCAAGCAAATCCTGATCTCACCTAGTCCTCTTCTGGCCAGGAGTTCCCCTGCACTTGCCTGCTTCATTCCCTGCACAACCCTCAGCTTCTGGTTTGGTGCCCTGTCATGGGTTTAGCTCTTACTTCCTCTATTGCCATGAATGTCTAATCCTTCTTCTGTAAATCCACCCTTCACTGGTGGCAGGTCCTCAGGTTGAGTCATCATGGGCACAGTGCATGGGCACAGCCTCTGAGCCTCCCAAAATCAGGTGGAAGGCAGCAGGGAGAGGAGCAGGTGTGTGACCTTGCTGCTGCAGTCAGCACCCAGGTTTTTCACTAGGGTAGGTAGATGCTTTGCCTGTGGGTAAAAGCAGTAGGTTCACCAAGGAAGTGCCTCTCCATAGGTGGTGTGCTGATTTCACCCCTGGCAAACAGCATTAATATAATACATCAAAGCTGGCTGCATTAATAGCAAACCAAGGGAAAGGATTTGCTGTACATACTAGCTACTTTTCAAATGCAAATGTCTGTTTTAAATCAGATTAAGACAGAAGGAAGCCTAGAGAATGCCAATAATTAATACATGATGAAGGAATAAACATCCAGGGCATCAAAAGGTAAAATACAATCACCAAGATTAAAGTAATCTATCTTCTCCACACAGCCTGCTCTGCTGCATGGAGTAAGTGGGTGTGAGTCCCCATCCCCATTTCCATAGGTAGGTGGTGAGTATAACCCCAAAGAAGCTGCTGAGGAAATAAGAAGGCTCCTCAAGCTCAGTCAGGGAAGTGGCGAATCCTCAGACTGGGCTCGGCTCAGCTCAGCTCAGCTCTCTAAACTCTCCAGCTTCAGTGAGCCATGCTGCTGCAGAAAGGGAAGCTTTAGCAGTCATTTCTATTCACTGGCATGACCTTGGTCCCTTCAGGGTATACACAGCTGGCTCCTGTAACTTTAAACTAGTTAGAAAGGTGGTGTTTGGGATCCTCACTGAACCTTGAGCAGATCTCAGAAATACTTTGTCCTGGATTCTCTTCTTTTCCCCATATGAAAAGCACACCAACCTCTCCTTCTCTCCCCTCCCTCTCCCATGAACATCAAGTTACAGTTGGGGTTACAGCAGGACCCTCAAAATTGACATATCTCCTCAACATTCAATTTTAAAAGAAGAGAAATAGGAAAATAAAGAGAAAGTGGTAACAAATTATATCCTCCTTTCATATTTCTTAAAATTCACATGGTGCTGCCATTGGGCATGGCAGTGCCTTGTGCTTTTACTTCCTTTTTCAGCTTCTATTGGAATAGCAGCACTTAGTCTGGCTTTGCTAAACTTGCACAGGGCACCAGACTGTCTCAGGCTTCGCATATCAGTGGTAGCAGAGACCAGCAGACCCAACCAGCCCACGGTCCATGCCTGTGGGGGGTGAGCTTTGCTGAAGGCAGACAGACATCCTGCTAATGTTTGGAAGCTGCTGTTCACCAGGGAGCAAGAAGCCCTGCGGCTGCTGGTTTCACTGACAAGTCTGTGTACCAGTCCCTGGATTTGGAAGGTATTTATCTCAACAAGTAGTTACTTATTTTCACCAAGTAGTTACTTATTTTCAGCTTTAGACGGCAGAAAAGAAACAGAAGTCTCTTCTCAGACCTCTCAGGAGCTGTGTGCTTAAAGTGACTTAAAGGTTTGTGAAGTGCCCCCAAATCAAAACATGGAACCACAGAATGGTTGGAAGGCACCTTCAATAAATAGCTAGTCCACCCCCCTGCCATGGGCAGGGTCATCTTGCAACAGATGTGGTTGCTCGAAGTCTCAAAACTCCATCCAAACTGACCTTAAACATTTCCAGGGATGGGGCACCCACAGCTTCTCTGGAAAACCAGTTATACTGTGACTACCCTCACAGTAAAGAATTTCTTCTAATATCTATATTGGGCTTGCATGGCAAGACTGTGGTAACAGGGGGGCTATGGAGGTGGCTTGTGTGAGAAGCTGCTGGAAGTTCTCCCATGTCCAGTAGAGCTAATCCCAGCCAGCTCCAGTATGGATCTGCCACTGGCAAAGGCTGAGCCCATCAGCTGTGGTAGCACTGCCTCTGTGATAATATATTTTAGAAGGGAAACAAAAAAGTTATTGCACAGAAGTCATTACAGCCAGAGAAGACTGGAGTCAGAATATGTGAAACAGCCCTGCAGACACCCAGGTCAGTGAGGAAGGAGGGCAGGAGGTGCTCCAGGTGCTGTAGCAGAGGTTCCCCTGTAGCCCATGGTGAGACAGCTGTGCCCCTGCAGCCCATGGAGGATCACAGGGATGCAGAGATCCACCTGCAGCCCATGGAGGAGCCCGTGCTGGAGCAGGTGGATGCCCAAGGAGGTTGTGATATCCTGGGAAGCCTGCATGGAGCAGGCTCCTGGCAGGACTGTGGACCCATGGGGAGGAGCCCACACTGGAGCAGGTTTGCTGGCAGGACTTGTGACCCTATAAGGGACCCACACTGGAGAAGTGTGTTGCTGAAGAGACCCATGTTGGAGCAGATTATGGAGAGCTGCAGCCTGTGGGGAAGACTCATGCTGAAGAAGTTCATGGACTGCTGTGGGAAGGACTTTCCCTGAGGGGGAAGAAGAGGCAGAAACAGCCTGAGATGAATTGACCATAACCCACATTCCCTGTTGCCCTGCACTGCTGTGGGGGAAGAGACTGAAAATAATTAAGTTAAGCCTGCGTAGGAGGAAGGGGTGGGGGAAAGTATTTTTAAGATTAGGTTTGCTTCTCATTACCCTGCTCTTATTTTTATTTGTAATAACTTCAACAAATTCACAAGTCTGTTTTGACAGTGATGGTAATTGCTGAGTGATCTCTCCCTGTTCTTATTCCAACCCACAAGTCTTTCTTTATATTTTCTCTCCCCTGTCCAGCTGAGGAGGAGAGTGATAGATTTACTTTGATGGGCACCTGGGATCCAGTCCAGGTCAAATCACCACATATCTAATCTAAATCTATCAAATGTTCAGTTTGTTTGTTCTGTCACTACAGGTCCTGGTAAAAAGTCTCTTTCTTTCTTGTGAACTCCCTTTAGGTACTGGAAGGCTGCTAATGGCCTTCCTGGAGCCTTCTTCTCCAGGCTGAACAGCACCAACTCTCTCAGCATGCTTTCACAGGAGAGATGCTCCATCCCTCTGTTCATCTTTGTGGCCCTCCTCTGGACCTGCTCCAACAGGTCCATGCCTTTCCATTACTTGAAGTCTCAGAGATGGATGCAATACTCCAGGTGAGGTCTTGTAAGAGCAGAACAGAAGGAGATCATCAGCTCCTGCATCACCTGCTGACCATGCTGCTAATGCAGCCCAGGGTATGATTTGCTTTAGCACAATATTCCAGGTTGAAATTACTGCAAACAATTACAAACTGAGGAGTAAGGATACTCTAGGATTTTCTTTCACTTTGTAACCCACTTTGTAGGGGCAAAACTCCCCTGCTGTCTCTTGAAAGCCCAGGAAAACACTCTTTTAAAAATAAGCTGAAAAAATTGTAATGCTTCCCACATTTTTCTTCTACATTTCTTTCTTTCTTTTTCATTCAAACCCCATGCTGGGCTGAAGGGAGCCCCAGGCTAGGCCACAGTGTGGACAGATGGACAGTGTGGGCAGTTGGCCCCTTGCACCTGGCATGATAGCGATGAAGGTTACTGCCTCCATCACCCACTGATAAATCTGTGCTTGCTGCCAGCAGAAGCAATGGAAGTTCCAGTCATTCTGGGAGAAAAGCTGGCTGCAACCCAGAGTGGCCATGCCATCATGGAATTGTAGAATTATTTAGGTTGGAAAAGATCTCTTAGATCAAGTCCAACTGCTAACCCAGCACTGCCAAGTTCACCACTAAACCATGTCCCTAAGTGACACACCTACACATTTTTTAAACACCTCCAGGGATGGTGACTCCATCACTTCCCTGGGCAGCCTGTACCAGTGCCTGGCCACCCTTTCTGTGAAGACATTTTTCCCAATATCCAATCTAAACCTCCCTTGGTGAAACCTGAGCCCATTTCCCTTTGTCCTGTCATTTATTACCTAGGACAAGAGACTGACCCCCACCTGTCTCCAGCTTCCTTTCAAGGGATTGTAGAGAATGATAAGGTGTCCCCTGAGCCTTCTTTTCTCCAGGCTAAACACCCCCAGCTCCCTCAGCTGCTCCTCATCAGACTTGTGTTTCAGACCCTGCCCCAGCTCCATTGCCCTTCTCTGGACACACTCCAACATGTCAATGTCCTTCTTCAAGTGAGGGGCCCAAAACTGGGGCCCAAAAACAGCACTTCAAGTGTGGCTTCACCAGAGCAAAGTACAGGCAGACAGTCACTGCCCTGGTCCTGCTGACCACACCTTCTGATATAGGCCATTGGCCTCTTGGCCATCTAGGCACATGTGATTCATGTTCAGTCACTGCTGGCCAATGCTTCCAGGTCCTTTTCCATCGTGCAGCTTTCCAGGCACTCTGCCCCAAGCCTGGAGTGTTGCATGGGGCTGTTGTGACAAGTTAATCTCTGCCTTTCTGCAAGGGCCTGTGCTTTCCTGCACTAGGTGTACCATCACCATTATTATCCATCCTTAAAACATCCTCCGAGTACTTCCTGGAGGTCTCCCCAGCGCAACTGGAAAGTCTTACAGCACAGACTGGGCCTCTCACAGGGGTGGAACTGGTGGTTCCCAAAGGAGAGGTCTCACACTGAGCTTTACAGTGAGGTCTGTAAGTTCAGCAATCATTGCTTGCATAAAAATCAGAGAATCACAGAATGAATGAGGTTGAAAAGGACCTCTGGAGGGCATCTGGTTCAACCCTCCCACTTAAGCAGTCCCACTCTCATAAAATATGAGAGATACAGTCAGTGACTGTGGTGGTTGGGTTCTTAACCACAGGTAATGACAAAAATCCAGCCAACCTTCATTGGCTGATACTCTGCCACCCAACCAGTGGAATAAATCAGAGGGATTGAATAGCAACCAATCAGTCCTTGTCCAGCCCCTCCTCACTGCAGAGAAACCTGGCAAGGGTGCAGATCCAGATGGTACCAACTCTGCTCTCCAGTTGCATGAAGAGGAGATGCCAGTGTCACCATGAGCACTGATGTAACAGTATCACATTACTGCCTTTCTGCCAGAAACTTTGTTCTGCAGAGACCAGTGAAGCAGCCTGCAATCTCTGCAATCAGTAGTTATCCTTTGGAAGACAAGCTGGGTCAGCAGAGAGGACAGTCCTTTGGATTTCTGAGCAAGGAGAACATACCCCCTCAACCAGTGGTTATTTAGGCTTCACCATAGCTCTGCTGACAATATCAAAGCCTTCTGGAAGATTGCAGATGTCAGCATGGACTCTGATCTTTGGCTGCTGCCCAGAGAAAATTATTAATCATTTTGACAAGCACTATCCAAAGAAAGTCTAAACAAGTAGTGCTCCAGCATCAGGATTACAGGTAATATCAACACTGTAAAAAGCCAGAATTTCTATCTTGGCCTTGGGATCCCAGTATTTTGATCTGACTAATTAATGTAATCACTGTGACCAAATATTGTAGAAATGCTTACCAGCTGTGGTCAAAGGGATGTCTGACGTGGAAATTATCCAGGGGTGGTACTGAAGGCAAACACTGCTTCTAATACCTGCATATACCTATAGAAACCAGAAGCAGGGTGTGTCCTCATGTGTAGGTGATTACCATGTGCAGGACTATATTAGACACAACCCTTTACCTACGTGAGGGGAGAAGAAAATGACCTCTTGAGATCTATTGCAATTTTGCCCTATATTTCAACCAGACTAAAATCCCATTTGGACAATTCCCACCAAGGACTGGGCTGCTGTAAGGAGAAGCCAGCCCCACTCATTCCCTGCTAGCCTTGCTGTTGAACCCATATGGTTTCATATGGTCGTCTAGTCTTAAACCCCAGCATTTATTAATTCTAATGCTATTAAAAAAGTAGAGTTTTCAGTGGTGAAAGTAACCAGCAGAATCTGGTTTGGGGACCCAACTTCACAAGCAATGAACTTTGCTGTGTATTTCCTGTAATTTTCACAACTGGGGGGAATGAGCTGAGTTTCACAACATTTTAGCTTCTGGTTGGACTTCCATAACAAGCAAAGGTGATATTTGCAGGTTGAAGTACAGCCCTTATTTACTTTAGAAGCACATCTCCCAGCAAATTCAACCAGGAAAGAGTTTTGTCCTTGCTGTCTTTCACTGGCAGGGCTTTTGTTCCCATGGTCAAGTCAATAAACTTCCCGTTCACCTCTGGCCCCACGGCATGTGGCCGGGCAGCATCCTTGCTGTGTTCTCTCTCATAAACAGCCTCTTGCTTCAGCCTGATTTCTGCCCTAAACAACATTTCTTCTTATAACTTAATTTTTACTTACTGCCTAAAATTCCAGATTAAATGCCATCTCCTAGCAACTGGTATATTTTTGTACCTAGTCTGCTAACTTTCGGTGTTTGAATATTGCTTTCCATTCATTTTGCTGTCTCAGACAGAAAACACTGGTTTCGCAATACCTACTGGTTTGTACATTTTTTTGTTAAATTTCTAAAAAGTTGAATCAGTTAAACAGCTAAATTTATATTCATTTGTTGACTCCATAGATATACTCCAGAGGAAAAAAAAACCCACAATGTAATCCTCCTGCTTGGTGCACCTTTATAAGAGAGACATAGGGCAGGAGCTGCCTTGAAAGGGGTGTCTGACCTGAGATGTTTTGGTATGGGGCTCTTTTTCCCACCTGCAAACCCTTGGCATTTGTGACATGTTAAAGAAACATTGAGAAATGAGCTTACCACCCTCTGCAGACAAACCATGTGTGTTCTCCCCAGCAAGCCACGGCAAAAGCCCACGTTGGCTCTTAAGAGCAGGACAGGGCTGAGTTATGCCCACAGTGAACCTTCCAAGGACCTTACATTAAAAATGAGCCATTTCTTTTCTGGCTGTTGAGCTCAGATTCTGTGATGTGGCTTTTAAACATGTGTGAAGAGGCATTTGCTGCTTTTATCTTTGTAGGTAGCATGGCAGGATCTCAGCATACTGCAGAGAAGGACTCACGTATCAAACCAGGTGTCTCATTGGAAAGTCTCAGAATTTTTTGGGACTTGTCTAAGAATTTGCCTTCAAGAAGCATTAGCAAGTAGGGCTCATCTGTGGTTTATTAACTTTAGTAAACCACAGTCTCTATCCAAGCTTCCTCAGGTGGTCAACAGAGAGAAGCTGCAGCTTTTAGGATGTGTGTCAGTGCTGCAGCAGTCTGCTGCAGACTGGGATGGGGAATCCCCAGGCAGGGCCTGGAAACAGACTTTGCAGATGTTTTGTGCTGGGCAGGTGGATCCTCTAACACAACAGGGTGAAATCCATCCTCAGATTCAGATTCTTGTTTTGTCACTTTTCTATCCATGCAAACTTGATTTTAGCTATTTGTCCTGTTTGCGATGGCTATAAATGGAATTTACGTGTAATAAAAGTTGCTGTCCACGAGAATAGAAGAACAACTGATAATTCATTATTTTTATTTCTGTAACTTCTCACTTCCAGAATATCTTTGATGAACTGTGAGTCATATACACTGGCTGGGACATATATGCTTAGCTCTGATTTGTACAGTGAGATGTAAATTATCAGTTAATTAAATGAAAATTTTCTCTGTGAGCTACTGCTTCCCCTCTCTCCCATTTCCCCCACCCTCCTCCCTTCTGCTTTAACTCACCAGTGTTTAAAGCCATGATGCCATTGCCTGACAACCTGAAAACATGCCATGCACCTTCTCCAGCAGCAGTGTTTCCTTCAGGACTGCTAGCAGCTATAAAGATTGAAGCTGCCCATTTGTTCCTGCAAAAACAATGTGGCATCAGGACTAGTTACAAAAAATGGGGCATTTAACTTCACATCTCTGCTCTAAAAAGTACTTCCCACCCCCAGGAGTCAACTGTGCTGGCTCAGAGAGATGGACACTTAGGGCATTCTTTAATACCACTTTGTTTTCCTGCAGAAGCCCATGCAAGGTACTGGCCAAAGCTCTGCTTTGCCAGATGATCCTCAAAGGGCAGATTTGCATCCTGCTAACTCTAAAATTCATAAAATATCTGTGTGAGGAAGGATATGTGTGAGTGATTCCCTGACAGCTGAGTAGAACCATAGATAGCTGCAATCACCTGATGAGAACATGAATTTTGTCAGATCTTGCTGAGCTGGTTGGGTCTTGCCTGCTACATGTGATGGTCTCATTAACACCTTTTGGCAGAAGTTTTCCTCTCAGCTTGGCCAGAGGTGCCTTCGTGTCAATAAGCAGCACGGAGTGGAGATGTGTAAGTTTTTGGCAATTTTATGTGGTTTGGCTCCAGAAGGATTAAACTCTGCTGCAACATAAAGTAATGTAACCTTGTGCAGTTGTTTAGAGCAGAATTAGGGTAAAAAAAAAAAAAAAAGCAACAAAACAAAATTCTGTGCACTGGGGCTGTGTAAAAGAGGGTGTTAGTCAGTTTTCATGGAGCAGAAGCAGTGAAGCCAGTAGATTCTCCTGTGCATCCTTCTTCCTCACTTACCTGTTACCCCAGGCAGAGCACCACTCACACACAGAGGACAAGGAGCTCTTCTCTAGAAGGCAGAGTCTGGGATGAGCTCCTCCATGATCTGACTTTTCCAGCCTGCTCCCCTGCTGTGGCTCCTTGTGAACCTCTTGTTCCTTGCCCCAGCTCTCCCCGACCACAGTGCCATAATGCCAGTCTCCTGCACTGAGGTTCATCAAGCTGGGTTCTTTCAGAAGGACGAAGAGCATTAAAATTCAGGCTTTGTCTAGATGCAAACTGTACCATGCTGTTGTATGCCTTGGAATGATATAAAGACATTTAATAATTCACATGAACGATTTCTTCCTGCACAAGAATCCAGTGACAAGAATCTGTCACTGATAAACTGTGTTGGATTTGAGCGGCAGGGTTTTGATAACAGTGGCACTACAGGGATAGCTTCTGTGAGAAGTTGCCAGAAGCTTCCCCCATGTCTGACAGAGCCAATGCCAGCCAGCTACAGGATAGTCAAGGCCAAACCCATCAGCCATGTCAGTCATTCCTCTGTGATAATGTATTCAAGAGAGGGAAAAAAACCCCTTCAGAATAATAGCAGTGGGGAAAGGAGTGAGAATATGTGAGCAAAACTTCACTGCAGACAACAGGGTCAGTGAGGAAGGAGAGGGAGAAGGTGCTTCATGCACCAGAGCAGAGATCCACCTGCAGCCCTGGAGGATCACAGGGTTGCAGAGATCCACCTGCAGCCCCTGGAGAGCCCTACACTGGACCAGGTGGGTGACCAAAGGAGGCTGTGTCTCCATGGGAAGCCTGTGCTGGATCAGGCTCCTGGCAGGACTTGCAGATGGAGAGAGAAGCCCAGTCTGGAGCAGGTTTGCTGGCAGGACTTGTGGACCTGTGAGGGACCCACATTGGAGCAGTTTCATCCTAAAGGATTGCATCCCACAGAAGGGACTCACACTGGAGCAGTTTGTGGAAAACTGAAGCCCGTGGGAAGGATTGATTCATGTTGGAGAGGTTTGTGGAGAACTATCTCCCATGGGTACTATCCCACACTGGAGAAGGGGAGGAATGTGAATCCATCCTCCTGAAGAGGAAGGAGTGACAGAGACAACATGTGATGAAGTGACCACAACTCCCGTTCCCTGTCACCCAATGGGTGACATTTTTTCACTTAGCAGCACTGATGTGACTTAGGGTCCTTCTACATGAACTGGTGCTACACCACATGAGATTTATTCAGGAAAAAATAAAGGTATATAAAAAAAAGGTAGCAAAGGGGGACATGAGAGGCTGAAGTGAGCTGATACCAGATGGGATGAAGAGGCAGGGACTAGGAGGAACGGGAGATGTGTTGGTGAAAAGGCAAAAGGGAGAGCCAGCAAGGAGACATAGGAATGGCAAATGATCTTTGCAGCAGCAATTTGAAGGGACATGTGCCAGGAAAGATTTCATTTGTCAGGGGCAGAAAGAAGGATGTGGTGAGATATGAGATGATCTGAAGTTCACCTGTGAGGATGGAGGGGAAGGCTGTGTCTTAGCTATGGTCTGAAGGAAGAATCTGGAAGGCTCCAGTGTGGCCTGGAAGCAATTGAGGGATGCCCTGTGGCCTCTGTTATGTACAAGGTCAGATTAGATATTCACATTAGTCCCTCCTGAGTTTACCATCTATAAATCTGTGAAATAGAAGCTTTAAACCACGATAAAGGCCTGAGTCCTTGGAGCATAATATTGAAAGCCCAGAGCATCCTGAGATATTGGCTTTAAGACTGGGATTTGGGGGTATAGAAAATCTATTTCAGGATATTTTTTATTATTTTTTAAGGTTTATTTCATCTACCTGGTTTTACATGCAGAATATATTTTAAAAACCTCTAATAAAATATGTAAAGCCCTCTAAATATCCTTAAAAGAGTCTTTTCATAATATGTGTTGCATAAATAGGCAGGATGCTGCTGGGATGTCATATACAGATGTCATCACTTTGATAGTTTCATAGATTTCACAGCCAGAAGGCACCACCATGGTGGTTTCCTCTGTCTTCCTGCATAATGCAGACCATGGAGTTTTGCCCAGCAATTCCCACACCGATACATGAGCTACATCATGTACAAAGACATCAATGCTTAACTTAAGTATCTTTTTGGGTGATGGAGAACCTACCATATCCTATGTCATCTCCAGTGGTTAATTACAAGATCATTAAGGAGAAAAATATGCCTCACTTTCAATTGGATTTTTTTTAGCTCCACTCTTTTTATATGCCTTTATCTGCTAGGTTAAGTAGTCTCTGGTACTGTATTCCTCCTCCACATACAGATACTTATAGATCAATTCATCCCTTATATTCCTCTTGGATAATATAAATGGACTGTGCTCCTTTGGGTCATTTTAAGATATGCTTTCAATCAGTCTTGCAGCTCTTCACCCAACCTTCCTCAGTGTTACAGCATGATTTTTAAGTGTTGACAGCTGAACTAGACTTGTTTTGTCTCATTAATGTCATATATAGAGCTAATATGTTTCCTCTACTACTCAATATTCCCATTTATACATCCTAGGGTCATATTAGCCCCTTTAACAAGAGCATCACACAAGGAACTCTACTCAATTGTTTCTATTGTGACCTCTTCGGTAAACAGCCAAGAGCAGCTTCCTGAATATTCCCTCTACGACAAGTCCCATGGGATCACTCTTCATTTGCAACTCCTCTGGAGACTTGTCATTTAACTCCTCATGATCCATTTTAAAAGTGCCATATTGATTTTTACAGTTCTACCATTCAGAACAGACTGAATGGCAGAATGCAACCCCCAGCATGGCTCTGATCTTCCCCAGGACCTATTTCCATGGAGAGGCATGCCCACAGCTTCTGGTTCCCTACGGCAGCTCTGTGCCTTGGCTGGCAGTGAGGGAGCATGCAGCCACCCCAGCTCCTGTTTCTGGTGGAGGTCTGCTGCTGCTTCAAATCTATAATTGGAAGCACAGGAAACTGGAGCAAAAGCATCATCCATGAGCACTGAAACATCTAGAGAGGGTAAAACGGATTTGCAGCTAATGCTTCCAGAGATGGCAGAATTCTTTCTGTGTGTTTAGATACCAATGCTTCTTGATGGTTTTCAGGGAATACTTTGAGACAATATCCTACTCTCAGGAGGTCCCAAACTGGCCCCTGGAGAAGCATCAGTCTGAAAATTCCATATAAATGCCCTGCTGCTAGTGCTTAAAACCACACTGTTTTTAGAGTGGTTTTAATTTAACAGGGAGGGGTGTGTCATTGGTGACCCAAGAGAAATGCTAAAGGCTGAGGGTGGTCCTTGGTCCGAAGTGTTTGGGTAATACTCCAGACAATCTTGGTTTTCGGGTTGGTTGCCATGTCCCTGGTGGGGTTAGCAGAACACTGTCCAAAAGGTTCATATTTTGAGACTGAGAGGCAGCTTGTTGTGGGACTAATAACATGGAGAAAGAGGGGAAGCACAAAGAAAGCTCAATTTCCCCTGCCTAATACTGTACAACTCATGGAAGTGGAGAAGGGCAGAAGAGATACTGCCTCAGGGTAAAACAAGCAGCTGCTGTCCCCAGGTGAAATTAGACAGTGGGAGCCCTGAATCTCACAATTTCTCATGTTCCTGACAAAAGTTTTACCTGCCAAGAATTTCCAAAACTAGGCTGAGTCTGGGATCTAAGAACATGGACAAAACCAGACGGCATAACATACGCTCCATGCTCTGGATTTAAACTTAAACAGAGGCAGAAATACCCTGCAATGTCCCCAAAGTACTAAAATTCCTTGCTGTAATGACAGGCAGGGGCTTACCTGGCTTTCCTGCATGTGGGAGCGTATCTGTTGTGCAAATCCTTGCAGCTGTACTTTTCATGTGGGGCAACTGTTGCAGTTAACTAAAATTGTTAAAATGAGTTAATCAGCTTAGTACAATGTTTCCAATATTTTCCAAAAAGACAATTTGCCTCCCACATAGTCTGCTCTGTCCCATTTCACAGCAGGGAAGAGAACCAAAGAACCCTCAGGCTGAGCATCCAGAGCTCAGCACCAACCAGGCTCTCCCGTCTCTCCTGGAAAGTGCCAGAGCAGTGTTCAAGCTGAGATTTAGGATGTGCCCTGAAGTGCTTCATTTCTCTGCAGTAAAACTCCCCCGTGAAGGAAAAGCAGTTTTCCTAATCTGCCCAGAGCTGTTGGTGGAGGCTGGAGGTGGCCAGGCACACTCCCTCAGCTTGCCCTCTGCAATGGATGGCTGAAGCTCTGAGCCTGCAGCCAGCTGGCTATAAAAAGTTGCTTCTCTTCGGCTCATAATTGGGCTCAACACATTTTTTTGTTTTGTTTTGTTTTAACCCCTAATTCTTAGGCTTTTCTCCAGCTATCCCTAATATTCTGGTGGTGCCTAGTAAAGATCAGATGAAAGCCTGGATGTAGGAGCTGGG
Organism: Cinclus cinclus; assembly: GCF_963662255.1. Lineage (NCBI taxonomy): Eukaryota > Metazoa > Chordata > Aves > Passeriformes > Cinclidae > Cinclus > Cinclus cinclus. The sequence continues at coordinate 138,254,483 of NC_085046.1, forward strand.
CTGACCCTGGTCCTGCAGGGTGTCACCCCTTTGTGTCCCCAGGTCTCACTGAGTGCTGCGTTTGTCACCGTGCAGCACAGGAGCTGGGCTCTCACCCACCCGGTGGCTTTGGATGGGAAGGCGGGCCCGGTCCCTGCTGTCACTCCAGGCTCTGGCTCTGCCTCTGCCTCTGAACTGGCCATGGCAGGGGACCTGTCCCAGTTTCTCGGCTGACAGCCGGAGGTATTGACTTTAATGAGTCTGGAATTAGTCATAGTGACATAGTAGCAGTTTTTTACCTGGAAGAGGTAGAAAATCAAGATGCAGTTCCATTTGAAATGTAAAGTAATGAAAATTAACAGATCAAATTAACTCTTTGCTTCCCGTTCAAGTCTTACCTGCATGAAAACTGAACTGAGATCTTGGTAGACAACTTGGTCCTGTTGTACCACAGGGTCAGGATTGCTGAGGGATGCTCTTTAAAGCTATTCTCCATCTCTTTTAAGCAGCTGCTTCAGCATTCCTGTTCCTAAAAACATTTTTTTTTTCATAGAAAGTGTCCAGTGTGCATCCTTGCTGATATTTTAGCCTGTTGTTCCATCATTGACAGGGAGATGAGGTTAATCCTCATGTTTCCCTAAAAAAAATCCTGTAGCCATTTGTTCTCTGTTTTATCTCCTCCCAAGGCTAAGACCTCATTGTCATTTATTAAAAGGAAAACTCTTCTTTTTGACAGTGTGTTTCTCACATGCAATAATTCAGTGTTTCCCATATGATACTAATAACAGTAGAAGGCAAGAAATCAGATCAGGTGCAGAAAAGCAAGAAGGCAATGATGAGGCAGTGACATGAATGAGACAAAGGAGTGCATGAAAGAGGAACAGACCTCAGACAGGCCAAGAGCAGGGTGATGTGACAGCTCACCTGTGAAAATGTCACTGCACACGGGGGCAGGAGAGGTGGGCATTGGAGAAGCAGGAGCTGGGGATGGCAACTTCTTGTCTCTCAGATAAGGTGTCTGTTTTGTACCACAGTGCCTGGCCTGTTCAAACCAGTCCCACTTGTAACACAGCCTTCTTGGAACACCTGCAGTTCCACTGTTAACTTTCAAGGTTTAACAGTGACAAGTAAAAGCTGTACAGTAAGGACATGGGACATGAAGAGACGAGGTGAGGAAGTGTCCTTTCACAAGCAACAGGTCAACAGTGAGACTGGGAACATCATGTGTGTTCCTAGAGATGCACTTCATCCACTGGACTTCACTGTGGACTACGGATATGTGCTCACATCAGAAGGCTTTGCTCAAATGAGCACAGATCTGCTCTGCTAACACGATTTTAGTTCAAGAACACAATTTTTGGACAGGGACATGGCATTGAGCCCAAAAGTCCTAAGCTAAAACTTAAGGCATCATTCCAAGCAGCAAAACTTGGGCCTGTAACCCATGATAGATGCTCAGGTAAGGCAAGTTTTGATGGATCCACGGGATGTACATGGGTGTAACATGAGGTCATGCAAGTTTATCAAGTACTGATTGTCACTGGAAGGAAAAAGACCAGGGAAAACAAATTGTACAACTGGATGCTCCATTGATGTCTTCTGAGTAACAAACTGTACACAAAGAAACTGCAACCCCTTCCCCAAGATTTTTAATGCTAAACCCATACAAGCACAAATGGAAACACAGTGTCCACAGCTTCAACTAACTATTTTCACTGCCACCAGGGAAAAATATTTCATGATCATGACAGCTGCTGTTTCATTACAAAGCAGATCTGGTTTAGGTGGCATATTGTCTATAAGAAATAATCCTATTGTGCAGCACAAAGAGTTGTAATAATATGGCAGCACTGTAACCCCTAGGGAGACCCTGATGGTGAAAGGGTATGTGGCATAGTAACTTTTTCTTTACTTGTATTATTGTTCTAATTTCCCTCAGCCCAAGAAGTAACATGCACAGATTTGTTCAAAAACAGAGCTTTCCCTGCTAACATATTCTCCTTGCTGACAAGGTTTATGGAGTAAAAAGCTTTTTAAAGATGTAAGCAGATTTTAGTAAACTGCAGTCCCATCATGAGATGTTAAAAAAACCCACATGATCTATGATTTTTTTAGGATGACAAGTTATCTAGACTTTGTCAGTTATAGCTTACACTATGTAATTTTGTTCTACTATTTTGTATTATTCCAGTGTTTTGTGTTTGACCAAAACATGTCATCAGTCTCTACCTCACAAATGTGAGAATATTCAGAATTATGGCTGAAAGAAAAAAACCACATATATGGAAGAGCATAACATCATGCTTGAAATTTCATCATTTCAGCATTTTTGTGAAAGCTACCTAATCCACTGACTTTTAAATTGCTCCCATGCCACAAATACTGAGAATAAATGGGGCGGGTGGGATGGAAGTGAAATGCCTCACAGCACAAACAGCTTCTTTTGCGGTTTGGTCCCCTTAGAGGATGCTTCACTGCTGACAAGGGCATCCCCCAAGCCTTGAGAAATAAGGGCAGTGAAAGCAGAATTCTTCCTCACTGTGTGCAGTGCACTAAAGCAAGATCAGAAGAGTAGGTCTGGATTCATACCCAAACCCTGCCCAGCAGAGCAGAGCCCTTTGCTCAGGCAGCAGCTGTGATGTGCAGCATTTAGGCAACCCCTGCACTTGTGCAGCAAATCACTGCACAGACCCAGGGACCATGGCTGGGGAAGGAGACTTGTGGGTGAGCAAAAGGCTCTGCCCACCTTCAAGTGCTGGAAACTACCTGAATGAGAATTCTCAGACTGTCAGGTGAGAGTTGTTGCTAGAAAAAAAAAATATGTTTTTTTCCCCCTCCTCTTCATGACCTGGATCAAGCTAGACCTTATTTAAATCAAACAAAATACTTTTACTGTATAATAAAAATTCCATGTTTTAATACATTGCCATGCACAAATGAAGTCAAACAATGCAGAGTACAAAATTGTCAAATATACAAAATGATAAAGCAGATACCCAAAGCTTCCAGAGATCATGCCCAAAGATACCAAAAACTTGATATTGGTTTTAATTTTATTGTTTAAAAGAACTCCTCCCTCCCACCTGGGCTTTATTTTCTGTTGATTTTTGAAAACAGAAGGAAGTAAAGACTGAATATAAAAACTGTAAGGTGGAATTAAGTGATAGTCACTTTGTATACTAAAAATTAGTTTGCATGATAATTTCTGTTTTGGGAAAAAGCACTGCTGTGTAGCTGAACACCTTGGATGCCTGGGGAAACACAGTATACATCAAACAAAAAGGCACACTTTTGTCTCATGCCACATCATTTGGCTCCATCATTAAAAAGTTCAGCCATAGATGTACTGGGAATAACAGTGTGTCACTTTATAAGCATTAGAGTGCTGGCATTTTCCTAGATTATCAACCAAGTTAACATTAAAAGGAGATCACTGGCTTAGGTATTTCCTTAGTGAATCTAAACCAGAACTGAGTCCAAAGGCAGCTGGACCAGACACAACTTGCTGGCTTCAGGTGACTGTTTTGACCCATGGACAAGAGCTTGGAGTCAGCTTTCTGCATCCAGCTGTCCTGCATCAGGTAACCAGATCTCCCAGGACCTTGATCCCAGCCTCCCCCTCACTCCCTGCAGCTCATGTCCAGCATCAGTGGCTGATTCAGAAGCACTGGCACAGCCTGGGATCTGATTCTGTTCATGGGCTCCTCTTTGGGAAGCAACCTTTGGAGACAACCAAGGTGCAACTGCAATTCCAGCTGTCAGCTGCCTGTTTTCCTCAAGGTCATGTTCAAACAACCTTAAATTCAACTTCCCAAAACAGAGGACCCCAAATTTAGAGCCCTCTTTGCTGGTTTATGGTGTGCAGAGCCAGGCAGGCATTCCTCCCATCTTACCCAGACAGTGAAAAAGAAACAATTATTTCCAGGAAGGTCCAGGTAGCTGCAGCCCCTACAGGAAACTGAAAGCAAAGTTCAGCATATCCCAAAGTACTGCCCTGCCACTTTCAGATTCTGCAATATCTGTGAGGAATTTAAAAATACACATCTTAACCTTGCCCAGCATCCTTGCAGCAAAGCAAAGGAGTCTTCTCTTCAGAGGACACAGCCTCTCTGGGGAAATGCTGGTCATTCCCATCACCAGGGCAGTGTCCAGTCCTGCCAGGAAATGCCTCCTGCCATGGCTGCAGGAGCCACTCGGCACAGACAGAACACTGCACTCTGCCTGTGGGTTAGCCCGACATGGCTCCATTCCTCCCCTTGGTCAGTGGTGTTGGATTCAGGGCAGAAGGATGAGATGTGACTCTCATGCTGAGATGCTTTGCATAGGCTGGAAGCTCCTGTCCCTCTGTGCTTTTTCTACTGTCACTTAATCTCTATTCCACCTTTCTCAGAAGTGTGAAGAAGGAGCCTCTTACATACAACGGAAGCAGACAAAGTGCTAAAAGGACTCCAAACATTTCTTTATCTGGCCTTGAGACCAAAGCCTGGCTCTGTAAGGAAAACTTCCGCTTAGATGTAAAGCTACCCTCTCAACACTGAAAAATACCCAAGCAACTGAGCAAGTCCCCTGTGCATCTGATGGGACAACTTGAGGTTTTTCTTCCTTCCCTTTACAGCTACTTATTGCTTACATGCAGTTTTGCTGCAATACCAATCTCCCTGTTTTTAAAAAAAAACCTGTGTTTTGCTATTTAATTTGGTGACTTATGATACTAAATAGATAAATTCGAGGCAAATACTTAATAGAAGGAATGTGATTAGAGGTGTAACAACTACAGAGAATTTTTTTTTTCTGAGAAACTATTTAGATATATTTGGAATTAGTATCAGAAAGGAGCTTTTCATTTATTCTTAGACTGAGCCTGGTCTGAGCCTGAGCTGTGATAATGCTGTCAGTCCTACTCTTATGGCAGAAGCAGTTGTTACAGTCAAGTGCCAGTTCAGCTTCACCCCTGCCCACCTGGCCCCAGCCATGTCTGTCACAGAATGGTCTTCTCCAGAGCTGCAAGGTGTCTAATACCAATCTGCATTAAGTACTGCTTTTATAGTTTTCCTTGTTTGTGTGACCTGTTTACTCTTTAGACCGTACAACCCAGTTTGTGCTTTCCCCACCACTTGAGGAAGCACATGGAAGATGACTGCAATGGTTCACACTTGCCTTGTGCACATCAACAGTGGTTTTATTAAATCTGCATCAGACACTGAATACTCTTTTGTTTATTTCTGGAGGACAACATTCAAACCAGCCAATGGTAACAGGACCCAATCTGGCAAAAAACCACAGCTGGGAGCAGCTGTCATTTCTCTGGGTAATCCCACTGATGTAATTTCACTTCCAGGGCTTTATTACCCAGCTCCAATGGGGCTCCTCATGAGAGAAGAAGTTTGCTGTCTTTGAAGCAAGGAACTGGTGTACTGTGCTCAGCTGCACAGTGATACAATCACCCTCTCCATCAGCACTGTAGCTTCTCTGCCAGTTCTTGCAGGCAGGAAAATCTGTTTCGTGCCAACAAGATCCTACCTCTTAAGACGCAAACCCACAGCTGTTATTCCTTGCTTTGACTACACATCTGCATGGCCCCAACATTTGATGCAGTGTTTTTGTCCCAGGCTGCTATCAGTGAAAAGCTAGAGACTCTTGGTATGTCCAAGGGTTTTGTTGTCTTTTCTTATCCCACTCTCTTCCTTTAACTGTGTGCAGCAGAGCCTTACAGCTGTGAGCAGACCTACAGATGCTCATACCAAATGCACAACTTTCCACAGAAGCTATTTAAATTAATACCATTTTGTGGGGGGAAAAAAGGATATAGATTGCCCTGCCTTCCTATAATATTGAAAACTTCAGGATATTTTTAATTCAGAAGTTTACATCTGATGATCTAGTCTAATCCTTGCATAATACATGCCTAATAACTTCATCCAGTAATTGCTGCACCAAGCCTGGATTTCAGTTTGAGGTAGAGCTTATTGACTTACAAAAATACTCTGCGTACTTTAAAGACTCTATGTGATGGAGAACATATCAGGTAACTAAGTAAGCTGTCTCCATGGGTAATCATCCTCCCTGTTGAGTATTTGCACCTAATTTCTAGCCTGAAATCAGTTTCCAACCAGTAGAGCACATCATTCCCTTTTCTTCTAAATAGAAGAGCTACCTACCTTCAGACAGCACTTCCCTGCCCAGGTAGAAGATTGTGATTGCAGACAGAGATCAAGTCACCTCTTCAAATTGCCTCTGATAAATAAATAGCTTGAGCTTCATTAGTCTGACACTATAATAAGACATGTTTTCCTGCCCTTGAATGACACTGGGAACTATTGAAAATAATCTTTCCTAGTTGTCGATACCTTTTCTGAAAGACTGACAGTGACCAAACAAACTGGAATGGCATCACTATTGCCAGGTCCTACATCCCAGCTGCCAAGAGCATCTCTGGGGCTGATGCTGAACAGATAATTTATGACACCTTCACAGCCACTGTATTATTGCAGACACACTCCCCATGCTTCTAAGTTGGACTTACTGCCATCTCTCCCAGATTTTTAACTTTCCTGTCCTCCAGGCTATTCAACATCACTGACCTGCTCAGACCACTACTTATTGTGCCCCTGTTTTTGTCATCTCTGGCTGTGGCCAACAATAATTTTCTCTTCCCTTGGGGCGTATATTGAAAATAGAGCATACCTTGGGAGTTGCTCATCAGAAATAGTCTTAGTGAGGATAATTAATATTTACAGCTATTTTTTGTGATCTAGCCTGTAATCCATTTCTAATCATTTTAATATGGGTGATATTGATTTTGCATTGTGCTCTTTTGTTCTTTATCAGAATCAAATGCTCTATAGGAGGCTAATTATAGTATGCCAGCAGAACTTCTTTTCTCAACAATCCTTTGATATCACAAAAATAATAGCAAGTTTATTACGATACAGTTCTATAAAAATATTATGGAGGGCTTTATACATTTTTAATTGCTCTAATGATTACACCCTATCAACTTTTCCATGATTTTGCCTAAGCTTGATAGGAAGCTGATGAGTCTATAGTTTTCTGGATCAAACCACTCATTCTTTTGCACTATTGTGGGTCTGGTGTCATTTGAAGCTTCCTTTATGCTTTCTGGTTCTGAGGAGTCCTAGGCAAGTTTTTCCCTCACTTTTGGATTCAGTTAATGGTTCTACAAATTTAAAATTATGTTTGGATAGTTACTGCTTAATATTACCTGAAATTACTGATGGAGTAGGAGGAATTACATTTTAATGTGTAATCTGACTCCCTCCTTCCACTGCTTTCAAATAAGAAACAAGACTATTTGTTGGGTTTCCAGTGTAGTGTGAGCAATCTCTGTGCTGGGCCTGTCTAACATCACACTTAGCTTTGCTATGACAGTATTTATTAGGATATATGCGGAGTCTTTGGTGTAACCAGCCCTAACCTATTTGCCACTGACTTCCCATACATTTTTGGCTTCCTTCATTAAGCATCTACTTTTCTTACTTGCTGATTTATCCTCATGAGCCTGCCTAATCACCCATACATTATGTTGGTGGGTTTTTTTGCACTCCAGATTACTTTCCTGAATTTTACTATAGGAGGTTGCAGGTAATGCTAGTAATATTTTCCCCTCACCCACCAATCTTAATTATACCAAAGGACCTTCTCTGTTTAAATTAAAATCTTATTGACAGCCTATATATACCAGGGTCAATTGCAGTCCTGCAGCAGAGCTGTTCAAGGAGACTCTGATGGCAGAGATGGCAACTGTAAAAGGGGACCAATGTGAAAGATGCAGGGTTTTACTTTGTTTTATTGTGAATAATGCAGATCTTTTGGCTTTGCGGCAGGTGGAGGGAGGTTCATTTCAGTGATCACAAAAAAAGCCACCTTGATGCCGGCTCCTTGGCTGGCACTAATCAACACATCTCTATAGAGTGTGATGGAGTAGTGCCAGTGGAGGTCTGCCAGGGTCTGGCATGGGGTCTTCTGAAAATTCAGGGCAAACCCAGAATTTTGTGATTTTTAATGGTTTCATTTCCTCAATGACATTGCAGCTGCAGTTGAGTGACAACATTTATCCTAAGGAAGAGACAGGGAGGGGTGGACTCACTGGTACAGCATTGCCATGCATCTGGACAAGCAAAACCAAAGAGCTCATGAAGCTTTTTCAAACTCCCCTCCTGGAAGGCTGCCTTTCCCTTAACAGAATAAATGGCAGGTACTCAGGCACAAAAAGCCACAGATGAAAAAAATGACGAACAAAACAGTGCAAGGATGATCTCAGCTGCAGTGTGCTCTCTGGGGTGAGCAATTCCTTCAGGTTTCTAGTGGAGGACTTCTTATGGTGCAAAGCATTTGGAATGGCTGAGTTTCTGACAGGGATTCTTAGTGGGGTCTGATGCTGCAACCTGGACACAGAGAAACCAGGTGAGCTTGGCAGCAGGGGGAGGCTCTGGGCTGGGAGGAAGGCTGCAGGTCTGCACAGGGAGCAGGGTCCTGGTCACAACCCTGCCTTGTCTCAGAGAAAATAACTGCTGATCGGTGTAACAGCAGCATGGCCTTTATGAATTTATCTATCTCCACAGGCTGATAATGGCTGCTTTATGAAAATAGCATTAGTCTTCCACTCTTTTGCAGCAAACTAATGGCTCTGAGCATATTTAAATTCACTTCCTTTGCCGGAATAACTTATTTACTCCCTTTCATGTTGACTTGGTCTTTGGCACTCTCGACATAAATGATTTATTGACTAGAGATAAAGCATTCTTTCCCCTGAACTGTTCCTGCGACCCAGGCAAAAGCGGATATGTCTGCTTTTAATAAGGTGTTCGGCATAAAAAATGCAATAGACTTGATTGTCTGCACTCAACAGCCTTTCCGAGAACACAGTACCTGCCCCCATTCATAAGAACAAAAATCCCTCCCATGTGTTTATTTATATGAAAAAGTTTTCAGAAGAATACGCTGGGATCCAGATAGTTGTTCAGGAGATGTAGAACAATTTCATAAATATCCCTGAGGAAGCATGGCCTACTTTGGGAGAATAACAATGATTAAAAAAATCCAAACACAATGAATAGTTAAATACAAGCCAAAAAGTACAGTTATTTCCTTATGGCTCTGGCAGACAGTTACACACGTGAGAGGTGTCACGGGGCTCGGGGGAGCTATGCCTGCAGTTTTCCACACGCATAGGCTGGCTGCAGGATGGAGACCCACACCAGCTTCAAGGGAGGTTTGTCTGATAGGCACCTACAGCAGACTTCTCTCTGAGTCTGGCTACTCAAGGGTCTGGACTTGATTTTCACATTTCTCAGGGCCTATAACACTGCTTTTCTAGGTCACCATAGCTAAAATCCTGGGAAGCTTTTAAAACAAACTGTTTTAACAGGAGAAGTGCACACATCTAAATTCATGCCCATATACTGGAAGATGTTCAAAACTAACATTGATACAAAAAAGGCTTCTAGTGGCTCTCTGCCTAACACAACTTCTTCTCATACACCCTTTTAAGATAACACTGTCTGATAAACTCTTCTTTTATCATTCAAATTATGCTGGAATTTTTCATTGGATAGTAAAATAAGAGAATTCCTACTGTAGAAGTATAGCATTCTCCTTTTAATTTAACATATCAATCAAAGTATTCTGTTTTTAATTGCTTTACCAACACGAAATTGATGTCAGTTGTCAGAGTGCGTTTTTAAAACCTGTAGCAGAAAGAGCTGTAAAATTTGCTGAAGCTTACAGTGGACCTATGCCATGCACATGGCCAGCTCTATTAGTATCAGATTCCAACCTGCAACCCTATGAAAAGCTCTAAAAAGTGCAAATGTTGCAATTGGCAAAGATCCTTATGTTTCAAGGAGAATTTTTAAACCAATTAATTTGAAATTAGGGACCAGGATTTTCAGAAAGAAAATGTAGAAGGTTACTGCTGTATAATTCTTGGGAGCTCCATTTGAGAATCCATGGAAAGACCCAAACCATTAAAAATCACTAGCAACTTCTGAAAATCTTTGTCACCAGTAAAAATAATTTGCTTTTGGACTGAATACTATAGAAGTATCTGCTATGCTGAATCTGAGACAGGTGGAGAGCTGAAACCTAAGCCCATAACCATCTAAAAAAAATGAAACCCTGAAGAAAATTATCTGTTTGTTGTACAGGCACCCTCAGTGGTTGACCTTCCATTCTCTAGCAATGAACTGCACAATAATTTTTAAGAATTACAACACAGGAGCTTCCTACAGAAAGGTGCCTGTGACTTACTCTAGCTGCAGATTCTCTCCATCACTGCATCTTCACACAGCATTGTCTCACCCAGAATTTGGAATAAGTGCTAACAGTGACTCTAGAGTATCTGTTTATCAGGCTGGAGAGAGTGACAGTCTTTAAATATACAAAAAAAGCTACTTTGATTTTAAAGAAAGAAGGAATAAAGAGGTAAGCTCCCTCAGTATGTTGATGACATCAGTTCATTATAAAGAGTGTGCTGAGAAGGTCCTGATGTAAGAGACAGACACTAATTCCACTGAGTCCTCATGGAAGTAACAGTACCACAGCCAGCTGTGATACAGCCAGTGATGAGGTCAGCCATTCAGAGACTGAACAAAAAACAAAGTTCAGATTGAATGCAACAGTCTTGAGCCGGCTACAATATATTGAAAGGCTTATCGGAACCATTTGCTTATTCCCAGTTCCTACCAAAATACTGTTTTGAGTAGAAAGTGGAAAAAGTTAATGAAGAAATCTGCCCTCTCCAAAGGGAGTGTCTTGCTCCTTAGAAGTATAGTCTTGCACTTTACCTTTTTAGAGAGTTTGGTTTGGACTACAATTTCCCAGCCCTGCCCAAAACGTAAGTGGTGGCCAGAATAAAGAACCTGAATTCTTCCAGTTTATTCTGGTTTTATTGCAGACCAAACCCAGGGTCACATACATGTCTGAGAAAGGTTCTCTCCCTTGCCTCTCCCTTGCTGAGTTAGAAAATACACTGGCACACCAGAAACGAGACCCTCTGATATTTGGTGGGTGAGAGGGAGAGCAGACACAGTATCCTACAGCTCATTCAAACTACCCTGTTCTTGGTTACCTCTGTGACAGCTGTTCTCTAAGTCTTGATAAAAGAAATCACATCTCTGCCACGTGCAAATCTATCTACACAACCTACTGTGAATCAGTGAAGGGATGCTAGTACTGGGCTTCAGTTTGGATGCAGTTTCAGCACAAACATTGAAACATACCCTCAGTATTTTAAAAAAGGACCATTATATATATATGGACTGTGCTAGTTCTGTGAGAAAAGCACATATGAAGTGCTGATACTGTATAACAGAATACCATTAAGACTGCAAAACTAACACATACAAGACGTCTACATTCCTATCAGGGTGTAATATTGTGAACATATCCACTGAGATTGGAGAATTGTTGTGTTTTTCCTAAAACATCATGCCATCTGCATACATAATAAAAGAATCCAGTAGTTGCCATGCTAGAACAGGACTTCTAGTGAAGGGCATAGACAGTCCCCTAAAGGGAACTCAAAAGTTATGCACAGTGATGAAGACTGGAAGAAATTTTCCAGCTAAAGGTCTGTCAATGACCATTTTCAACAAATTAGATATTTTGGATATTTTGCACCACATATTTACTCCACAGCAAACCAGGTCTCCCCAGAATGTATCAGCTGAGTGGGCTGATTTTACTTCAAGTTTGTCTTCAATCCTCCATGGTCATCTTCTGGCGGCACCATTTATTGTTTTCATGAAGGAAAGTTCATTTTCATATCAAGTGGCAGGACAGCAGCTTTAGAGGCTGGAAATGTTTATGGAGAGCTCTCTGCTGGGGCTGTGAGAAATAAAACAGAAATCCAAAACCGGACTGTGAGTATAGAACAGAGCAAAGAAATTATCATGCATTTCAACTAAAATTTAAAAAATCAGGTCTGAGCTTAGTAAATGTACTCATAGAATATATACTGTGACCCTAGTACTTTTTTTTAATCAACTTTACTCACTAACCAAAACTCTTAATCAAGTCCTTAGATAAAATGCAGACCAGCAATCATTTGCATGACTTAACAAATCCTACTTGAATTTTATTGCCTCATGTAAAAGCATTGCTTATTCTTCCTGTAGTCTGAGTCCCAGAGAGCAGGGCTCTTCTGTTTGGTTGGATTGTATTAACTACTGAAGGCTTGATAGACAAATGCTGGAAAAGGTCTGCCAAATGCCCAAGTAGTATTTGATGTTCCTGCATCCTTTGTGCTGGCTGAGATGGTAAGAACTGGCCATTGCTGCATAGATGTGAAAACAGCTCATATCCTTTTTCCCTTCAGACCCCATAAGATAGTGAGGAGATTACAGAGTTTTTCTTTCCCCTGCTAAGCAGTACAGCACACTCGGTGGTGGTGGCTGCTATTCTGTGCCTGAAAGCCCTTGCAGAGGTCACAGCCATCACACCATAAAGGAAGAGAATGTGGGGGTTACTTGTAACTTCCCCTTCCCTTCACCCAAACTTTTCTTTGAGAAGCACCGCAAAAGGACAAGAAGCAATGGACACAAGAAGCAACAAGGGATATTCCAGTTAGGTGCAAGGAAAAAACAGTCTTCTGAGTGAGGGTGGTTACGTTTTGGAACCAAGTTGCCTGACCAGGCTGTGGGACCTTCACCTACACAGATATCTGCAGCACAACCAGATGAGTCCCCACACAACCTGACGTGGCCCTGCTTTGAGCATAGTTTACTGGAACCATCTCCTGAAGCCTCTTTCAAGCTAAATATTTTTAAGCTTGTACATTTTCTGGTGGGGATTTGTGCTCCTTGTTCTGCTTTTCTGAACAGGAGATGAGTGCCTGTGCAGAACTGCTCACGCTGAAACACATTCATTTGTTAATTCAGTGTCTAGCAGATAAATGCTTGTAAACCCATCACAGGCTCAAGCTTCTTGGGCTGAGGAGCTATGCAGAGACAATTTCACTGTATTATTTAATGGAATCATAGAATCGTTTAGGTTGGAGAAGACCTTTATGTTCATTGAGTCCAAGTGTTAACCCAGCACTGCCAAGGCCACCACTAAAATGTTTTGGGAAGCAGCTTTGTTTATCACACAGCCCTCACCCATCACCTGTTTTACAGACCAGATCTCTGACTAGGCAGTGTTGGGATGGGACTCATCAGAATGGGCTTTGCACCCTTTCCAGCTGATATCCTGTTTCTTTCATGAATGCATGTTTCTGTATGAGTGGGAAGAGCTGGATTGTTGGCGTTTTCAGATTCCTAACTGTGAAGCTAACAGGATACTGATGCTGACAAGTCAGCATTCACATCAGCTGAAACTCAGGCTGCCAGTGGATTTCTGCTTCTCACTCCTTCAAAATCATTGCTGGTAGGTTCTTCTTTGTGGGGTGTGGGCTGACTGGCTCTGCCAAGCTGTCACTTTGCTCATATTTGCCTCTTCCAGCCCCAAACTCTTGTAGCAATGGACATGAAAGTCTGATTGAGCAGAGAAAGGATGGGATGATAGATCAGTAGGTATTGCACAAGACTAAAAAAACCACCCAGTCCCTGACATGAGCAGTTGACCCCTGGGTGTAAATATGCCCTATGAAATAGAGCAATAGTAAAAACCAGTTTTCTTAATTACTTCCCTCTTTTTATGGGCATTTTTACCTGATTATGGTGCTACTCTTGATTTCTGTTTTTATAGCTGCTTTGCTTTTATCCTCCAGGTTCTCTAGGGTAATGTTCCCAACACCACCTACTGTCATCTACTATATGAGATGGCCACATCAGTAGTGGCCTGGGAAAGATGCACATTTCACACCCAGCAACTGGTTTCACTCCATGGAAGAACATACAGGAAGGTTTTGAGCCTTCAGCTGGTCTAGACAGATAACTGACTGCATCCCCAAGACACAAAAGAAAGCAATTGTGACACAAGTAATTTTGAAGACAAAGGGCAAATCTATGGGGAAGTTTTAAAACTAGAGAGCAGAAAACAGGTACTTAATCTTGAAAGCATTTGATTTCAGGTGAATTAGAGGATGTCTCCCATCTGTGTAGCATCAGTACAGAAAGGCCTGTCTCACAAAGGCCTGTCTCGTTTTTTGAGCTCACCTGCTGCAAAGAAGGGAAAATTTCAAACGCTCTCTCAAGCAATGGAAAATACCTTGCCTAGCCACAGAGTTGGAGGACTAAAATAAAATGGGTATACTGGCTAATTATATCAGGTCAGGCCTCAGGACTGTACTCATGCTAAAATTCCCCAATCATCCCCATTGTCTCAGTCATTAGCTTGTACTTGTACTTAAGTTTGAAATGAGCCAGCTGGCCCTTCAGGCAGAAACCCATGAATGAGGAGAAATGGAACTGATCCCAACCTGAGCTCCACACCACAGAGGGAGCACAACCACTTGGAGCCATGCAGAGGTGTCTGGATACAGCTGGAGACACTGAGCAAGCAGACAGCAGTAGTTCTGTCAAGCTCTGTATTTAGAGCAAGCAAAGTCAGGCTTTAGTGGTCATCTAGCCTGTTTCTTCTCTTCTCACTTTGTCTTTTGAGGACAGGGTTTTAGAAGCACCTATTCTTCCTCATTATCAGCATAATTTTTTGTGCCCAGCTGGAGGCTTCTCTAAGGACCCTGATTTTGTAACAGTACATATCCAGTGTTTACTGAAAGTAAAGACCTTTATAAAATGTATCACAAATGAGCAGTTGCCTGTGAAAACCCTGCCTGAGACAGCAAGCTCTCAAAACAAAGACAGCCCTTTGCAGGGGGTATATATGCTTACTAACACAACAGTGAACAGATCTAATCTCACATGACATTTTCAAGAAGCTGATGTAGTAAAACAACTATAATTTCAAAGCCAGAGAATGTATTTCAGTTTTTGAGTATCTGTGCTGTGTGATTTTTGCCTAAGAAAGGGACATATTTTACATTCATTTTAAACACATGTTAATTCAACTCAGCCTAGAGGTATTACCTATTTTGCCACATTTCCAAATTGAGAGATTCTGATAAAGAAAACAAGCATCTATTATCTTTCCTAGGTTTACTCTCCTGGAACTAATTTTATACTATATTTCCAAAGTCAGCACATTCCAAACACAGGATTACCACAAAAAATGCCTATTCTAAACAATCTACCATCTATTCCTTGGAGTCTGTGAAAAACTGCATTCAGCTATATTTAGTAATATTATTCCTGTGTTAGAAAGGCCACAGGTATCTGACTTCTCATGTCACTTGAGACATTATAATATGCTGTACATTATTGTGGATTTGTTGCATCTTGCTATTAACTAATTAGAGTTCATATAATTATTGAACGATTGAGGTTGGCAGGGGCTTTAAATATCATTTAATTCCAACTCCCCTGCCAAAGGCAGGGAACCTTCCACTACACCAGGTTACTCAGACCCTGTCCAGCCTGGCCTTGGACACTGCCAGAGAGGAGGCATCCACAGATTCTCTGGGAAACCTGTGCCAGTGCGTCATCACCCTCACAGTACAGAACATCTTCCTAAAACCTGCTCTTTTCAGTTTAAGGCTCCTTGTCCTGTCGCACCATTGTGGAAAATCCCTCTCTAGCCCTACTCTAGCCCCCTTTAAAGTAATGGAAGGTACTACAAGGTCTCCCTGGAGCTTCCTCTTTTCCAGGCTGAACAGCCCCAGCTCAGCAAGTCTTCATGGGAAGGTGTTTCAGCCCCATGATCAATTTAGTGGTCCTCCTCTGGACTCATTCCAAAAAGTCCATTTCCTTCTTGTACTCCAGATGGTGTGAGTGTCCAGCTCTGGGGCATCAACAGATACCAATACCACTGAAGAGTTTTGGACATTGATAAAAAGAAAAAGCCTGGCATCCCATTCATAGATTTACTTTACCCTTTTCTTTATTGTGCATTTAATTACTATTAACACTGAGGCATGAGAGAATGTCACGGGAGTCTCTGTAAGGCTTGTGGAAGTTCATATAAAAAGAAAGTACCTTCCTGGGGAACTGCTGGACCCAGTCAGTCACTGTGGTGGAAGGAGAATTGGCAGGGGCTGGGAAGCACTGACATGGGGCAGACTTGGCAGGGACAGGAACCATTTACCTGTACTTTACAAATGAAGCAGTATCTGCATTTGGTTTCACTCTATCACAAAGCTATCCCATTCCTGCTCTACGTGGTTCTTTTAACCTGTAGGTAAACGCAGCTATTGCTGCACATCCTCATTACGTAACAGGTCGCTGATAACCAGAGTCAACAATGCCAGAGATCCAAGGTTACCTCAAACAATTTTATGTGTGGAGCCATCAGGAGCCAGCATGGAGTGGGTGGCAAAACACAGCCCCCAGCCTGCTCCATACCCCCACTGACCCCTCCTCTCATCAGAGCTTGCAGCTCCAGGCAGCAAGTGAATCCTCAGAGCTGCACAGAGACAGTGCCACAGCCCAGCAGCCTGTGCTAAACAGGGACACATTAATCTAGGGACAGAATGCAGCACCCAGCAGCTGAGAGAATACAGACATGAGGATGCTTTTTGATAAAACTGCCAATTTTGTTTTGATTCCCAACCAGTCATGTCTTGGTCTGACTTGCCTGATTTTCCCCTCATTACTAAAAACTCATAGCTGATACAGTCTTGAAGGTAATTTAACGCTGTTTGTCAAATGCAGTTGTCAATATGGTGGAAAAATACCAAGGGGAAAAGGAAGGAAGTATTTTCTTACTTTGATTTTTTAAATTTTGTTGGCAAGGAGGAAATCAAGATTTTGGTTTTGGAGTACCTTGAGAGAAAAGGTGGGTCTGTGAGCACCTAGAGCATCTAACACAGTAGTCTTAATCCCAAGCATTCAATATTTTTCAATGAGTTGATGCAAAATAACTATAAAAGCCAAAAATACATAGAATCAAATGTTATCTTTACTTCACACCTACTGTTTTAGGGGACAGTTAAGAGATATTTGTCATTAACTATAAAACCCAACCATGAAACAAGACATTTTTTAAAAATTATCAGGGACATTGATGTAACATCAAAATACTCCAAGAGCAGTCTTTAAAACAAACAGCAGCTGACATATTAATTGCTATTTCTGCAAGGATAAATTCAAAGTTTCTTTTTCTTCTTCTGGACAACTTGCTCCCATAAGCAGGTACTCTTAATCCTCCTGGATAGAGTTTTAATATCTGTTGATACCATCACCATAAATACGCTCTTGAATAAATATTCCCGCATGAGATCTAGACAAGAAAATGACATTACAAGCAATAAACTCCTTGGTGTTATTTATGTATTGCTACACTGCTCACTGAGTGTCCCATGTCCAGACAAGGGCTTTGAGAGGGCAGCTGGAACACGGCTTGGCACAGCCTGCTCGGGCACGGCGCTGCGTGGAGGCCACGATCAGCCCTGGTGACGTGGGCATGTGGGATCCTGGCTCACTGCCAGACGTGCTGTCCACATCAACAGCACATCTCATCTCAAAGAAGGCTTCAGGGTGCGTTCCAAAGGCAGTTTAGACAGGATGCTCAGAGTTTTAAGAGAGATGGTGAACATTCAACAGGCAAATCCCACCCTCTGTGTTCTGCCTCAAGAGATAACTCCCTTCTTGCTTGTGATGCTGGGCTCGCCAGCCTGCATCAGGCAATTCTGAGATGAAACATTTCTGGGAGGATGGACGTCGTGGCAGATGCTCTCAGTAGGTAACCTTCTGAAAAGACAATTAGTCAGAGTTTATTGCAGCTGCTCTGTGGAACACAGTTGGTTCACACAGAATGGGTTGAAAATGTAGTTGTCCAAAATGTGTTTTGCTAAGCTATTCAAAGCTATCAAATAGTCAGATTAGCCAAGAGTGTCTTTATGAGTCATACATAACCCCAGTTTCCTTACCAAAGCAAATCTCTCAGCACCTTTACTAAGTTAAACAAAATGAGGACACATGGATTCTGCGTACAGATGATTTATGCAGGAATTTTGGTTCTTTCCCCTTTCTTTCAAAAATTAGAGTTCTTGGTGGACAATCCTCTAAAGCGCTTGAGCTCACACTCTAGCCTTGTTTTGAAAAGTATCTTAAAGACTTTTACATCTTCTGAACTTTCTTTTACAGTGTAATCTGAAAACCACAGGAAAAAAATCTGTCCCGGGAAATTATGTCCTTTCTATGCCTGTGCGAAATCAGCTTGTGGAAATTTCCCAAGCTTAGAAGCTGGGTTCAAAAATCAGGAAAAATCCTAGGAGAGATTCTTGCTTCTTTCAAAGCAGTTCGTTTATCTCAACTCAAGATGCTTCATACCTCCCACTCAGAAGCATGCAGCAGTATTTGGGAGTTATTCTGTGCATTATCAGTTCTGTGCATTATATCATCCTTTTACTTGCTTTAGGATTCTCAATGAAATATGCATTAAGTTAAACACAATCAGATGAAACAGTGAACAGTGAACTGGCTGTCCTGAAGCATTCTGCTCAAGAAACTCAAATTGTAGCAAGCAAAGATTTAAGGGAAAGTGATGCTAAGGAGTCCAATAGTCTCATCTGGTGCTGTCTGAAGCTGAAAATGCCTATGAGATTGCTGACTTTATGCCTTATCATGCATCTCTCTCATTGCCTGGTTGTAATCAGTTCTTGGTCTCCCAAGCTCTTCTGTGGTGCTCTGCGGGAAGTGAAAAAGGCTGTCACAGATGAATGGCATTCCCCATGCTGTGGCTCTGTACAGCCATTTGCAGTGCATTTTGAGTCTTTGCATATCTATTGTTTTCACCTCCAGAGACTGGGTTTCAAAATGAAGCTCCAGGAACTGCACAAACTGAGTAAACTCAAAGAAGACATAGCCTTTCGTGGTATCTTCAGCATGCACGTGAGGTGCTTAACCACACAGTCCCCTGTGGTTTGATGGCTGCTCTGATCACCACCTGGAACCTGTATTTGCATATACTCTGCAGATTCTGCAGGGCACTTTCAAGCCTACCACACTCAGAAGTGTGCAGCAGAATTTGGGAATTATTCTGTGCATTACATCATCCTATTACTTGCTTTAAGATTCTCAATGAAATATGCATTAAGTTAAGAAACACAATCAGATGAAACCAAAGATTTTACTGGGAAAATGGAAGTATTATAACAAAAGGGTTTGGAAACTCTCTGGAGCTAAACTTCCCCACTGGTTTTGCAGAGCTTATGCAGGACTAATAGGTGGAACAAACTATCCACCTTTAGGGAGATATTCACTGTAAGATTTCCTGAAATGAAAATTTCCATTCTGTGATTCACCAAGCGAAAAGGGAAATTATACTGACTAAAACCACCTAAAAGACTGCACACATGCATTTATCACACAACAAAACAAAAATGCATCATGAAACCTACAAAACCAGTCCTCACGCCTTAGTTAGCTGAACAAGGGAATTTGTCCAGCTTTTTGCAGGAAGTAATCAATATATACCCTTTACCTGTATTATCACATTGTGTTATCACTGTTTTCTCCAGGACCCTTGCACTGCTCTGAGCACCAAACAGACAGAATGCAGACAAAGAGCATTTTGGTACCATTTGGTACCTGCTTTATTCTTGCAGTTCAGCATGTGCCCCACCACCTCATTTAATGCACACTGTCCAACCTCCATCTGGAAAATAATTATTGCTATTCTCATGACACATCATCTAAACATGTTACCAAAAAAGCCCCCAATTTCAAAATACCTCCAGCAACAAGTGCTTCAGGATGTCAGAGCCATGTGGGGCTCCTGAGGAAAAGGGGTTTGAGGAAGCTTCTGGAATACATGCTCCAGAATGCCAATGATGCCTTCTCTTAATCTGGCCCAAAGTCTGATTTTTATCTCAAAATTGTACTTCACTGATTGTCATCTGAAAGTGAAATTGCTGGACCATCCATGTTAACAATCCATCATGGCCCTCCACAGCCACTGGGCTGTACAGGAAAAAAGCAGCCACTATTTTAGCCTCATCAATCTGATTGTTGCCAAGGCTTCCCAGGCTTCCTCAGAAAGGTCTATACAACAATTAGCATGTTGCATGCATCATTACTGTTTTAAAAATAAAATCACATAGAAGGCCCCTGGTCTCCTTCTCCCAGCTGCAGGACCAAGCTGTCTCCAAGGGAGAGCTGCAGTGAGGGCAGGTCCTATCCAAGGCAGAGATCCTATTCCACCCCATGACTGATGCTGAGCCAAGGTAGCAGAGTAGGCTCACCCTCTTCACATCAGGCTTCATGTCTCTGTCTAAACAGCTGGAAAGTGAACTACAGTGATCAAAATGAGTTACCACTTTTGAAAAGTCCCCCAAGTGATTACTAAGACTGTATCTGGATGTATTCCCAAAGTAGACCCTAAATACCAGTAATGCTACCTTGGCAGAAGAGCTTGATAAACAAAGGATGGGCAGCTTGGATCAAAGTTGTTAAGTCATGCATGAAGTCTAAGTACTGAAATTATGTGGGCTGTATTGACCACAGAGCCAGGTGAAGAAGTTAGTCATAAAAACCTGACATGTATGAAACAAGAAAGCCAGTGTTCAGAATGCATGAGATATTCAGTCATTCAGGGTTTTGGGGAGTTCCTGCTCAGCACAGGGATTCTTTGACTGGTTGCAAATTGTGTTTTACTCTGATTTGCCCGTTTACTATCATTTTAATTTGGAGGCTATCCAAAGCACCTGCATATTCTTCTGTCTTTTTTTGAATCCTGCACATGTTCCTGAAAAGATGATTGCACAGAAATGTACACAAATGGTGACAGACCACACCATATGCTGTGGATGTGAAGTTGTGTGTGGTTGCTGCCATCCCAAGCAAAATGCTGTTATCTCTCCCTTTGCCCAAACTAAGTGGCATCAACCATGACCTGTGGAACAGTTTACAGGACCTGCTGGAATTCTTCACATTGCCCTGTTAGCCTTCAAATCCAGTTTTTCTTCCCAAGGAAGCCCAGGCCCAGGAAGATGATCACTCCCCATCCTCATCCTCATGTGCCACTGTCACTGGCCAGGCTGGGCATCCAGTGCCCAGGGCTGGGACACGCTCTCAGGTGCTGCAGCAGAGGCAGACCCAGTGAAAACCAAGGATGGGACCAATGTACGTGCTAGAAAAGAATTCAATACCAGGTAGAAATTGACCTTTAAAAGTCAGATGGAAGGGTATTGCCACACTTTAAAGAGAAGGGTTTGGGGCTAAGTGTCATATCAGGAAAAAGACTTCCCTTCATCATTCAGATTCTTTGCTTGCAGAACATTAACAGAGTGGACTGATGGATGCAAAGAAGTGAAATATGCAGCAGAGCAGCATCTCAGTGGTTAAGAAGGCCTTATCTGCCATATCACAGATCACTAGACTTCCTTTTGCTGTCTAGTTAAATAAATACATAATTGTTCTGCACAAACTGGAACAGCATAAATAAAAGATATGCTGTATATCTCTCTCCCACTGGGAAGCTTGCCTTTAAGGTTAGAGATGTAAATAAATAAAGCTTGTGTGGATTTCTGAAATGATTCACTTTAACTTCTCCAGATAGCTTGATTAAAGCCAGCTGGGTATTTCCAAGCATAATTGCAGACTGGAACCCCAGATAAATACAAAACACAGACAGGAGTGGGATGGGAGATTCCATCCCTGCCTGTCCTGAGCTACAACAAGCAATTTGCTCTGCAGGGCACCAACTCACTGGGCTTTGAAGTTTGTGTGGTGGCTTAACAAACCCATTCACCCATCCTAGATGGGCAACCAGCCTACACTGTTATCTGGGCTTCTTCCACAAGCCATGGAGAAAGGCAGGGCCCTTCGAAGAGTGACCCACCTACCTACTTGTCATATTGGATAAAGGGTTCCTTGGCTGCTCCCCTCTTCTCTGATTACCAAGAAAGCTGAGTGATGAGCTCAGAGTAGTTGTCCACCAATTAAATGGCAAACAAGAGGTGACAGGAATTGCAACTTCATGCTTAATTTGATTGTTACAATTTCCAATTAGCATGTGAAGTGCAGGTACCACAATGTTCAGGATTAGCATGTTTAATGCGTACATTTCTACCAATATCCAGAACAATATGGACTCTGGTGAGGGATAAGAGCCCTAAATTCCTTTGAGGCCTTGGATGTTGGAATTTGACACGGAAATTACACACCAAATAATCTTCTTAAAAATTCATACACATAACTGAGATAATGAGATGTTTCCTGCAGAAGATCCACAAAGTACTGAAGTTTTGTGGAGGAATTATTTACTCAGCACTATTGGTATCATTTTGTAGCCAGTAATTTATTGTGCCTCTGCTGCCAAATTGTTTTGATTTGCCACTGATTTCTTTTCATTTCCACTTGGAATATGTGAACAAATGAAAAGAAAGTCACATAAGTAAATAAAATTTGAGTGAACAAAAATAGTGGTTTTTTTGTTATTAAACACCTTTCATATTTTCGCTGTGGTAGGAAATTAGGTTGGTAAGAACTTGTAACTGGAAAAGTTCTATTATTTTATCTCAGGCCAAACAATTTATCGCAATTCATGTGCAGGCAAACTTTCATGCCTCAAAAATCAGGGAAAATTATGTAATGGGCTGTGGTAGTTCTCCCCCAGTGCCAGAACAGTAAGCATCCCAATTAAATTTTTGCTTCAAGGAAGGAAGAAAGGAAGGAAGGATTTCTGCCACTGGAGCATAAAACAGATTTTGGCTAGAAAGAAGATGGACAAGATATTCAAAAACCCCCAAGTAATTTGCACACCAAAGTCTCATTAAAGTCAACAAGACTTTGATTTCCAAGTTACTTGTGAAAATTTTCTCTGATGATGCCTACAAGTCTTCCAATATTTATCTTAAACAAGTGCTGACACATCATTCAAAAGCAGATCTGGAGTAGCAACAAGTTTTGGTAATCCCTCAAGTCATTTCTAAAGCCTCACCCACAAGAGACACAAAACTTCTGGCATGTCCATATGTCTGGAATTTTCAAATGCATCATGCATTTGTCTATTTAGGGTAATTAAGGGCATGCCTCTGTGAACACAGTACTGTGAGGGAACAGGAGTCTGGATGTGCAGCAGAACAGATGCTCTGCTGGAACCTCCTGTGTGCCCTTGCCCCGTGGCAAACATAGGGCAGGACTGTGCACTGCAGGGAAGAGGAGCAAGCAACACGTGCTCAGCATCCACACTCCACCTTCCAGTGGCCTCACTGTCACCTGGCTCAGGTAGCCACGCTGTCAGATTTGTTTCACAAGCCCAGCCACCATCACACACTGCCCAGGAATAAACACAACCAGAACATTTTTTGCTAAGCCATTTTTAACTTGTTCTCCATCACCTCCAACACACCCTTCAAGAATTTTCTATTTGGTGCTCATCCCCACTTAGTCTGCACCAGGCTGGGTGCATCATGAAGAAATAGATGCTGGAAATGGTTGGCTAAGAGGTTAACTAGGAGGATCCATGCCCTAGGTTCCTGAAGAGCCAGTCGTTGTACATAAAACGCATAAAAGCATTTAACAAAGAAGCTGTGATGTTGCAGAGACTGCAAAACTGAAACAGCAGCCTTATCAGAAAAACACTGAAAGATGTTCAGGAATACCCAGCTGGTGTGCTCTACTAGCAAAAGGTTTTTTCTTGAAAAGTCTCAGATTTCAGGATTCTGGAGTTTGGCCCTGAAGGGTATGGCAACTGGGAGAGCTGTAAATGTGTTAAATATCAACTTCTTAATGACACTATCATTCAGCTTCTACTTTCCATTCTGAGATTACAAAGATAAATTATCTCACCTCACTAGGGTGTAACTACAACATGCTGCTGCAGCTCAGGTCTCCCTGTTTTTTCCAGTTTTCTCTGGTTTGAGAATCCCATGAGATTACTGTATCTGTGGCCTTAATGGAGCATCCTGGAGACATCTCTGTGATCATCAGGCACCGCCTGCCAACAAATTTTGTCTAACCTCTGGGCTCAGATTCCAGATGAGAAATTCATTCTAATGTCTCAGGAAATTACATCTTCTGACACAGATGAAAAGTATTTCTTCATTGCATATGACTATTGTTCATTGCTACTACACAGACCAAGCCATCCAGTAAGCACTTCTAAATCCACTGCTACGAATCCTCCTGGAGATACTAATGGCTTTATGTAGAAAGGGGAAAAAAATGCTTTTAAAAAAGGCTTTTTGCTTCTGATTCAGTCTCAATAATCTCACCAGGAAATAACCTGTGAAATAGCTGGTAAAATGGTAAGACTTCTGAATCTGGTATATAAAAAAGGTGCTACCTTTATCTCCTACAAAACAAAGATTTATGTGTGTTCTAGCTTTTTATGCTAAACCACATGGTTTATGCAATGCTGAGACTAGGGATATTCCCACCTGTGCAAACTCCTCATGGCATTTTGGTGTCTCTGCTGTTCAGAGTGTGCACATTCAGTGTTCCTTGAGAGTGCCTGATGGGAGACATTCTGTTCACTGCTAAACCAGCTTTCATTTTGCACCTTCAAGCAATGGAAAGAGATCTGCCCTCTGCCCGCAGGTTGAAGCCAGCTGCATTTCCAGCATGCACATAATACTGGGAGCATAGTTACATGAGATGAATCACTCAGTGGTGAAGATGGTTCTCCAGTCTTTCCTCCCCTTCCTCCACTGCCCTGCTGCTGGCCCAACATTGCTGCACAGTACAATGGACCTGTGAAATAAGCCAATCAGAAAAGCTAGACCAAGGCTTTAAACCAATTTATTTCCCATATCTGCCTCAGAGCTCCAGCATGGCTTCAGCAGTCCTGGCAGGGAGTGGGAGGAATGGCTGTGGCAGCAGCAGGAGCTCCTTAGCCAGCTCTGCAGTCGGAGTATTCATAACGTGAGTTCTGGCTTGTGTCTCCCCAAATGCTGACTATGGTCTCTCAAAGAACATAGATATTTAACTAGATTTAGAAAGGTAATAAAGAATGAAGCCAGCAGGCTGCAAATGGATAGACTGTGCTGTAGATAACAGGCACAGCTAATTCTGGTTTTAAATAACAATAGGGACAGCAGACCCACTGGCAACAGCCAGAGCATTTCTTCAAATTATGCATTCTCTGACTTTTCTTTTGCTACTGGAGGGCCCAATTCTGCAAACTATTTTTAGTAGCGTTACTTTGTCAAAGCTCAGCCATGAATTGGGGTCCCACTGTGCTATTGAAACACTTAAATAAAGGCTGGTTTCTGCCCAAAGACTCTGAAATCCAACTTACAAAAATCCCATAGGTTTAAATAGCAGAAAGAACTACAATAGCAGTACATTGGTGGATTGCTTTTTTATTACTTATTTTACTAAATATTATTTACTTTGTTTGCAGCAATTGGAGTAGAATGATGAAAAAAATGTTTCCATGCAAAAGACTGGAAAAACTCTGCAGTGCTGTTGGTGAAATAACAAGCCCTTTCAATGAAAGAAACTGTAAGCATTGAACAGTCCAAAATGGCTTCTGCAGAGCCACAGCAGTATTATATGCAAATATGTAATTTAGTTGTTTTTATGTAACCTGGCTATTTTGTAATCACAGAAGTAGAGATTAGACAAATGGGGCATATGCCATTTCTAAAGAAACTACATGGGAAAAATATGCACTGCAGTTACAGTCCTGATATTTAAAATTTGCTATTCAAAAACAAATTGCCAGCTAACAGGAAATTATTCAGTTTCATTAATGATACTGATTTGGAGTAGAACACAGAAATCAGAGTCTGTATATGTACATGATCTTAAAACAAATTTTAATGAACAGTGATTATCTTGCTTCTATTGAGTGCTGTTCATCCAGGTGTGCTTTACAAACCAACTGCACTATCACATACTCATTTGCCCATGAACAAAGGAGTTCACTGTGTCTATCACTAGACAGCCATCATCTCTGCTGTGACAGCATGAGGTGCTCGGAAGCATGTACACCACTTTAAAAACACTTTTGCACAATAAATGCAAAATATAGACAGGTTCTGTGTCTAGAATCTAGACAGGCTACGTGTCTACAGTAACTAGCTACAATGTCACGTGAAACATATATATATATACACACTTATATATCACACAAAATCTACTGATCATGACTGTATATATAAAATAAACACAACTGATTAGGACTAAATACCTACATTATGCAAGTCCAGCAACTCATCCATACCACCATGACAAAATACCATTTGCAACGACCTTCAGAGATGACCCCTATTCCCAGGAGCAGACTGCCCGCAGGACAAGTGACTAGGGATATTAGCTCAGGATTGAGTGGCTAATATCTTTACACAAGTCCAGTTCACTTGATCCAATATGAAAAACTGTTTTGAGACCGTGTTTTGCCCCCTGTTCTGACACTCGGCTTCCAAAGCCTTTGCAGCAGCCTCTAAGAGGTTTTTGGAAAGCTTGATAACCTTTTCCACTAAAACTAAGGCGTTCTGACAGCCAGAAGTTTAATTGGATCTCTCCAAATGGTCTTTAAAATCTGTGGTAGGGATCTGGATCAATTCTGAAACCAAAGCACAGGACAGAAGCACCACTAAAAGTCACAGCAGCTGATTGTTTGAAATACCTGCTCCCCATTACACAACATTAGCTACTTATGTAACACATGCAACCCAAAGTCTACCTACCACACTTGGTATTTTTGGGCTGCTGTACCAGCAAAGGTCTTGCAAATGAAAGTGTGGCCCAGATTCATTCAACTATTTTTAGACACCTACTGCTTTTAACTATTTATGTCTGCACACTGTCTACACAGCGCAGAGCCAGGCCCTGCCTCTGATTGCTCTTAGGAGATCATTACTTCTGGCTACAGTGAGAACACCAAGAAATATGGAACACACCTACAGGTAGATGGGACCTCAAAATTTGATTTAGTGATGCAGAAGAGCAAGGTTATCACTGAAAGCATAGTTCAGTTGAAGGGGACCTACAATGATCATCTAATCCAATGGTTTGACCTGTCCAACCATAACCTTAGTTAACAGTTGAGAAAATTAACTGTGAGCTATGCTGCATCTACAGAGCTGAGGGGGAAGAAAAGCAACAAAACTATTCTAGTTAACCAAGGCTCAGTGCATGGGTCTGAAGACACATGGAACAGATTTTTTTAGTAACGCAGTGCCATTCTTACATACTGATGTGTAATAGCACACTCTTATAGGAGTCATTGTGTGAGAGAGTCCGGGAACTTTGCCTTTTGATGACTGTGACCATCACTACAAGAGTGAAAAACAGTCTCCCTGAAATGGAGGTTTCTGATAGTAGCTTGCCTGGTGCTCGCATCTCTGCACGGCAGCAGAATTACTGACTTTGCTGGGAATGAACAAGACTCCCTGCTTAAATACCAAGTTATGGTAAATCACTGTTAACTCTAGTGCTGGCTATAAATTGTGGTAACATTTAATCCGAGATTTTAAGGACCAGACAAAGATTTTGGAAGACTGGAATAGAAGTTGTGTCCTGTTGACCAGTTTCCCTGTTAATTCCATACAGGTTCCTTTATTGTTGGACCTCTCTTTTCTCTAAATAAAAATCCTTGAAGATCTGATACCAGCTATGTGCCAGCAGTTAAATGTCCTGCTGTGACTTCACAGCAAATTACCTCATTCTAGTCTGACTGGCACTGATGGAGCTCTCTTCACCCAGAAGCACATCCATCCTAAACAGAGAGTAGCTCTCAATCCTCTTAGTTTTTTGGACTTTATAATCTTGGACTTACAATCTTCCCATGCCATAGCACTTGCTTTAATGTAAGAAAGGGACAAAACGAACACACAGAACTATGTTGGTACATATGCAGACACTATGAATGAGGATATAGCAAATTCTCCAGCAACTCTGGGGGATCTAAAAGTATCCCCATAACCCTGCTGCATCAGACAATAGACAGAAGATGGTTTCTAATGTCATCCAACACCCTTTCCCCACGCTACATATTTGGAACTGTCTGCAAACTTAATATTGAATATAAAATCACATTATGTAAACAGTCAGTCTCATTCCAGAAAAAACATTAACTTCAATTTCAATGTAGGATATCTAGATTGGGGAAGATTTAGTTTGTACTTTTAGAGGTTTATTCCCCAAAACAAAGGTATTTTTAATGCTGATGATTTGCTCCAATTCGAGTCACTGATGGCCAAGATGGAAGGGCCAGAAAAAGGACAAAAATACTTCTGAACATGACATCTGGGCCTCTGGCATGGAAGACTGTACTTTGTATAGACAATCAAATCTGCCTCTTATTGAAACCTGTCTACCTATCTGGATAGATTTTTATCTTGTCTCTCTGTGTTGGCACTGATGACTGTATACACCTACCTTGTCAGCAGCTCCAAACAAAAATATTTTTCACTCTTCCAGCTTATCCTTGGTGTGTCACAATGCATGCCAGACTTACCTCTGAAAGTCTGTATTTAAGTCCTTAAGTTTTGTCTGAGTAACACATAGGAAATTTGCTCTTTGATTTCAAGGTAAGACTAAAATGGACTCACAGTAATACTTAACCAGGGATGACTTATTTTAAAACATACTCTCATCTCCATAACTAGCCCATGCAAGCTAAATGCTTTAAAAAAGTACTTTGGCTGTTACTAGTGCACCTGAAGCCTACTGCCTTTGTTTTAGGTTGTCTGCCATGTTTTTAGGCACCCACAGAATGGTAGTGAAAAAGGATTTCATTTCTGATTTGCAGAGATGCTAAACTGTGGCAGTTTCCTTTAGTTTCAGGAGAGATGAAGTGAAAAAAACCAACCCAAGTATAAAGGAAACTGAGCACAGCTGCATATAAATGTTAAAGAACAGACTGTTGACAACAGAGTTCCATCGTTTATGTTTACCTGAAACCATGCAAGTAGACAAATTAAGTAGATGTATGCTCTGTGTATACATTAATGTTGGTATTGCACATACACAAAATAACTTCCCATTACACACTCCTTAAGCTACTATGAATTTGGTTGGCATCTGCATGCCAATGGAAGAAATGAAGCAGTCAGTGATATGAATTGTTGTTAAAATTCTATTTAGGACAATTATATACCTATGCTAGCTGAAATTCTTTACTGTCATAGTCAGCTTTCAGCTCTAAAATCCAAGTTCATAGGATACATACATAACTTACATTACACTGTAAGGCTATGGCTGTAAAAGAATATTAAGGAGGAACTCTTGCCAAAGTAATACTAAATAATTCCTTTCTAGTTAAGAACAAAATTATGGCTAAGCGAGTAGGGGTTTGCTAATTCACTTTAAGGACTGGGAGATCCACTGCAAATTACTGAATTTTCCAACTAAGTGAGAAACACATTAAAAAAGCAAGTGTAATTTATCACAAAATGCACTTTGCTCATTTATTTTGACAACTGTTATTTAAATTATTTATGCCTTTCCATCATGTACTAGTAAATGTACTGTAGCCTGTTTTGTAAAAAAAAGTCATCAGTGAGATTAGAGTAACACAACATCCGCTATTACCCTTTGCTTGGAGGTGAACAGAAACCAGCATTTTGTGCCTTGCAGGCACAAAGAGGGTTTCAGAAAAGGGCAGTTGTGATGGTTCTTGGATTTTGTCTTTTTTTGTTTAACACAATGCTAAACCTACAGCAGCTACCACTGTTTAAAACATTTATACTGAAACCTGAGTGTTCATAGAAGTGGGGCCACTTATTTAAGCATCTTATTTAATGGCTTAATAATGTGGTACTAGGTTTGCCTCAATGGAAATTTTCATTGCTGCCCAGGAACAAGGTTCTAAACCTGAAAGTCCTATGAGCTTTGTTTGAATGGGCTGATGAACGTTAGCAAGCACCTAGCTTTGAATTAGTGCATTTCTTTAAAGGAAGAAAAATTTTGCCTTCTCCCTGCATGCTCCTATTTCAAGGCTATCTAGAGGAACAAAGCAGAAAGCCACACCTTCCTCTCCTGCGCAGTGGTTTGAATTCATAAACTTGCATCACAGGCACAAAATCAATGTAAATGCACATGAAGGAGAAAAGTTAAGGCAAATCTGGCTCTAATCATTCCTGGAATCAAGTTATGTCAAGACTGTGAAACACTGAGGGTGTTGGCCAGAGTTGCATCACAGTCAACCTACACTTATGAACACCATGTACTCAGGAAACGAGGGAGTTGGGCATCCCATGAGGATCAGCACGGCAGGCTTGCCAGTGCATGTGCTTCCAGCCATTCCAGCAAGTATTGCTATTCTGAAGAAGCAAGGTGGAAAAAAACCCCAAAACCCCAGCTCCCCACCTTGCTAGTAAAAGATGAACAGTTGTGAAAGATGCTGGACTGACAGCCTGAATTAGGGATGCATGGGGTTTGTGAGGGGTTTAGGCATTGGTAACCGTGCAAGGTACATTACAGTAGATCTTTGGATGGGAGCTGGAGAACGTGAGACTCCTTTCCTCCATTACACAGAGAAATCAGACCCACCAGAGTCTAATCTTACTGTTGCATTCACTCCGCCTAATTTATACCTTAACTAATGATGATTATTAATTACCCTTAATTACGTGAGATACCTGAATTAATGATGGCACTTCTCAATTAGAAGCACGGTTATCCTTGGCATTTGGTTCCTCAGCAGATGCGAAAAATCCAGGCCCTGCAATATTATCTTCTCACTTACACACACTCATGATTGAAGGTACTGAATATGCTTTCTATGCAAGGTCAAAAAAATGGCCTTGAGAATACTTACTGTGAAATCAAAGTTATTCTCTCCTGAAGGTAATAATTATCAAATGAGCTTTAACATGTTTTTGGGGCTTTAAAATCTGCCCCCAGTCTATGGACATGTGGCTCTGTACCTCATAGGAGAAGAGAGTTGATCTCTCCACAGGACAGAGGGACATTTTGGGCCTCAGGAAAGCAACAAGCTTTAAAAGGCAGAGTCATTAAACTGTAATTTAGGGGAAGAGGGGGAAAGTGGAAAAAGAGATTTACAGATAATCTCATCAGTCATGTGCATTAGCTTTCAGTATGCTGACTCACCCGTAGCTGTTTAAACGTGTTCCCTTCTACTGTTTCTTTGGGGTTTTTTGGTTTTGGTTTTGTTTGTTTGCTTTTGGGATTTTTAAAAAGTTTTTGAAGATTCTGGGTTGGTTTTTTTAGTGGTATAAACTCTTCTCTACTTAATGCAGTAAGATGCAGTCAAAGACACTCAGGCCTTCATCCTGAGCTCATTCATTCTTTCTATTTTTTTTCTGACTCCCTGGATCTGCAGAAACTTAACCAGCTTCTTTCTTAATGTCACCTGTTTGAAGGGCACCCACAAGCAGATGAAGCAAGTTTACACCATGCACTCCATCCAGTCTGATACTCTTGTGTAGAAAGACACTTTCAGATAACCAGGTTTCCAAGCAAGAGAGTTTAACAGCTGGAGGGTGGCTGTGGGATAGCCCTTGGCTCAAACCAGATAGATGTCCACATCAAACTGAGAGCAGTCTCATGAATGAGCTGCTCAGGCATGACTCACATTTCTGTGCCATTTACAACAAAAAACATAACAGTTATGTTCTCCTGTCTCTTCCTCTGCTGTCTTCCATGTGCAAATAAATGGAATTCAGTGATTATTTATTAGATAACTTACACTTCTGTTGTATAAGGTGAGACGGCTGTGGATGTATCAGGACTGTTTGCTTCCACAGGTAGGATCCTTCCTCTCGGAGCAGGACTGAGTCCTCTTAAGCCAGGGCTGAAGGCAGGGTTGTTAATAGTGGGGACTATCAGATTAGTCTTGCACCATGGACAGAAGTTTTCCTCTGGATTTAGCTGGAAGCTCAGTTTTTTAGCCCACACTGGTCTGTAGCCTGAGGCATGGTGGCCACAGTCAGTCTTGTCTTGGTTACCTCTCCCCAGCCCCCCACAATAAGCCCCAGCTCCCAGAGGGTGCAGCCACTTCCCAAATCCCTGCTTTGAGCAATAAAACAACCACATCAGTATTTCTGCACCATGTGTGTGTGTGCATGCAGGGGATAGTGCTCTTCTAACTCCCAGCTGGATCTCATTAAGATTAGGCTAAGATTGCAGAATCTCTAAAACAGCCTAGAGAAAAAATAAAGATACTGTCAACTACTATTAGCTAACCTGGGATTGTAGCAGTAGTTTTATGCACCTAACAGCAAATTATTAAACACACATCAACTATAAATACAAATTGAGAAGCAAATCTTCTTAAGGTCTGCAAAACTCAATCTTAAAATTCTAGGTTGACTTCCACAGTTAAATTACAAAGCACTAAACCTAACATTAACTTGTTCCAGGCAATCTTAAAATAGTACATTGCTGGATCTAAGCTTTTGGGTGTTCTCAGTTAACTGCTCCTGAAGAAATATAAAAATGGTTTATTACATCTATAATTGTAGTAAATCTTTGCCCTGTACTTTTATCCCCTGGCTAGAGGAGACAAGTTTGGATATATTATGTGAAACCAAGCAAAAGGACAGGAATTTTAAAGTGTCTGAGCAATCAAAGGTCTTGAGTTAAACTCCATACAGCTTTGTCCAGGACTGTGTAGGTTTGTCTCTTGGAAGACCAGTTGTGTGTACAGCCGGACACACACACACACACACACATATATATATGTATGTATATGTATTATATGTGTTATATGTAATATTATATATATATAATGCATGCTTATATGTATAGCCACGATTACATATGTTGAGATAAATAAGCCAGCAGAAAAGGAACTTTCAGGGCACATTTAAAAATAGAAGCTCTTGCACACACACAAAATTATTTTTCAAAGCATTCAGGTTTTTTCCATATTTCTACCATCACTTTGTCTAACAACAAGTTTTATCTTTGTATAAATTTGAAACTCTGATCTTGATGATAGACATGATAAAGTACACTGCCAGAGTTCAGAGAATATTGACAATATTGTCAGTCTTGGCAGAAGATGAGAATCAGACTCCCCACCACAAAAACATAAGGCTGGGTGAAAAATCAATCTCAGAGATTGACCTGCTTTCTGATTTTTCAGTTGTTGCGAGTCACATTTCCAAGCTGTTCTCTCCAGACCATGAAGGGCCAGAAACTTATTTTTTTTATTGCTTAATGAAAGCTGAAAACTCATAATTTCACATGACTTCAGAAGCAGTGGCTCAAAGAAAAATAACAAATATTGTCACAGTCACAATAAACCATACAATTGGTCACAGTTTTAAGATTTTGAGGGTTGAAGTGCTACCTTCAGAAGCAAGTCATGCAGACAGACTTTTAAGCAAGGCAAGAGATGTAAAAAATATCTGGAAAATATTTTTTTTCATAAGAGAAAAGAGAGAATATTGCCATTCTATAAAGAGCTTCAATACTGCATGGATATTTTATACATTTTTCTGCAGTAAACGCAGCAATCACTATTTTTAAATTCACCTGCTTTAACCCAGTACATATAGAAATATTTTCAGGTAGGAGATTTCTCTTGGAGGAAGTAATGCATCTGATATCCCACACTCTTCCACGGATCAGATGTAGTTCCTGGCTCTTGATTGCATTTGCTACTGTATTGCAACATTTTATGATTAAGTCAGTAAACTTTACAATATTTAAACTGCTGTTCTGATTAGAGAGTTTAAATTTTTGTGGAGAGAGGGGGTTCTTTCAAAAGCACTTGGCTTAATTTTTCTTCCACTGTAATACACGACTAATTCAGAGAATTAACACATCAATACCAGTTATTTAGAATTAACAAAAAATTAAACCCCTTCTATTTGCCCTCCAGTACCTTTTCTACTGTTTTCCAGCCAACTGATTTTCTTGAACTTTTAAAAATTTCCTCTCATAAAGTGACAATTTGGACAAAAGATGTGCAATATGAAAACAGAGAGAGCGATTCCCATGATTATGCAGTGCAAAATTTACAAAAACTTTCAATACTTCAGAAAGATCAGCAGACACTTCTGTTTACAAAAATGATTTTTTTAGGGTCAAGACTGGTTCTGGAAAACTACCACGTTTCTCTTACAGTCTATTTTAATATTGAAGGCAGAATTTACAATGTTAAAAAAGAAGTGAAACAATAACAAGCTAGACATGTAAAGACTCTCCTTCCAAACTGGTATCTAGAGAATGAATAATTTCATTCATAAATGTTCATTTACAGCTAAACTGGGATTAAGTAGTGGATCTGAAAGCAGAAAAATAAAACCACAACTAATGTCCACAGATTAACTTCTCATCTCAGAGAAAAAGTAGAAGAATTTCACAATATATCTCCCAGTGTTTATTCTGTTAAGCAAAATGAATTATGAAGATGCTGAAATTTTAGAAAACATGAAATATCTGATAATTTAGAAATTTTTGCTAAAACATATTTTATGGTGATATAAAGGCCCTGTTTCCTGAAATGCATCAACGGCTTTAAATTCTTTTACATAGGAAATAATGTATTCAAACACCTGTTCTGCAGACTGCAATTTCAGGGACAACAAAAGACCAAAAACCATCCAATAAAGAATTTCAGACCCATTCAATTCTCCACAGCCTGTGCCAGGTCTGATCAAAAAGGGCAAGAGTTATCTAAAACACACTGATCTCAACCTATAAAAACCACAGAATCATTGAATGGCTTGAGTTGGAAAGGAGTTTAAAAGATCATCTTGTTTCAACATCCTGACAAGGGCAGGGAATCTTCCAGGTTGTTCATGGCCACATCCAGCCTGGCCTTGGACACTTCCAGGGTTGGAGCATCCACAACTGCTCTGGACAACATGTTCCAGTGTCTCACCACCCTTACAGTCAAGATTACTTCCTAATAGAATCTAAATTATTCCCTGTATTTCAGTGAACAAAAATGAAGTTAAAATAAATGCTAAACCACATAAAATTTCAAAACTTCAAAGAAAATATTCAGTTGCTTTTGCATAGGGATTGCATAACTCATTAATTAAAAACTCATAGAATAAGAAGAGCTCAATCTAAATATGAGGTTGCACATTTGCAGAAGAATTTACTTTTTGTAGTATCAAGATACTTCCCCTTTCTTCATTATCCTTTGACAAAATGACAACAGGCAGCATTTCACAGGCACTGCAGGTGAGGTTATATGCCATTTGCCAAACCCACTTGCACAAATTGCTCCCAGGGTTTCTTGTTTTCACCAGATGGTGTTAGGGTGGGATCAGTGGCGGGCACCAAACCTGCCTATTTCTGTACTGATCCTTGCTGAAAGACTTGCTGACAGCAACATGTGAAAAGCAGAGCTGTGAAGTCGTGCCTCCTGTGCGTGAACTGGGTTTTTCACAGCATCAGTCAACTGTCTGGAAAAGATAGCCATCCCCCGTATGCTCCCTGTCTCCTTCCCCAAGCCTCTTCCAAACAGTTAAAAACAAGTCCTGACACCAGCCAACATTTTTTGAACATTTATTATGCCAATAAATCTTGATTCTTTGGGCTTTGTGTTACATTTCAAAACAATATACAGCACCACTGATTCTGGGACAGTGAGCAGAGCATGCATTCTTTCATTTACA
Source organism: Cinclus cinclus (assembly GCF_963662255.1). Classification (NCBI taxonomy): domain Eukaryota; kingdom Metazoa; phylum Chordata; class Aves; order Passeriformes; family Cinclidae; genus Cinclus; species Cinclus cinclus. The sequence continues at coordinate 138,289,917 of NC_085046.1, forward strand.
ACAGACTTGATACATAAAGATTTATCATAGATTTTGTTTCAAGGAGACCCAACAGAAAACAACTGGCTTGTCAACACTGCAATGGACTTGCTGTGCAATTTTTGGGAGGACTGTAAACCAGAAGGTGACAAAGAATGGAAACCTGATTTTAACGGAAATTATTCAGGACAGACAAAAGTAAGCTCTTCATGATGCATCATGCCATCATTCTAGATAAACTTTTAGCTAAACTGAAGGCTTACTAGGAGTGTGAGTGATTTTGAGCCATTTCATCATGACAGCTTCCTTAAGTAGCAGGCGTTCCTTCATCACACTTTCAGAAGGCAAACTACTGAGTGCGTTTGGGCAAGTCTGAAAAAGGACACCTTTCAGTCCTACCAAACAGTTTTCCTGGAGAGCAGATATTTTCAGAAAAATATTTGGTCCAACTATGATCTAACATATTTAAATCTTTAATTGCATACCTATATATCTTTGTATTTATATAATAATGATCTTAAATATTGAGCAGATGCTTATTCATAACCCTTTTGACTCTTTTTAAATATCTTTTTCTTTTTTATTCCTCTCCTCTACATTGCAATTCATGTTTTCAAACTACAGTTAAGCTGAAAACATACAAAGAAAAACCTGCCTGCACTTGCTTGATACTATTTTGTATTTAAGGTTAAAAACAATGAGAGGTCTTTCATTGTATGCACAACACCTTCACTTGGACTGAACACGTCAGACTGCCTTCAAGCACTGGCTCTGAATGCCAGGAAAGCTGTAACGTTGAGATTGCAGATTTTGGGAAAGCTGCAGTACATTTGGCTTATCTGGATATGAACACATAACAGCCAAAAAGTGTCCGAGCTTTTGGAAAGAAAAAGCTTGCAGAAAGAGGAGGCGAAAGTTAGGTACCCAACCACACTATTTTTGCATCTAAAAATGGCCCAGCATTAACAAGGATGGATCACTCCCACATTCCACCTCATGGAATGGCACCCACAGACTTCCAGCATTTGGAGGCTTAGGCTTCTTAATCAGAAACTTCCAGCTGACTGTGAGAGCCAAATGTTGGCAGTTCAGCAAGTGAGTTCCTGGTCTGCCAGTCTAAGGAATGACAAGGTTTAACCGTTTCACGGGACACAAGTGGATCCTTCATCTAACATTAAATGTATTCTGTCCCCCTCTCCTTAGGAAACAAACTAGTTCCAGTGAGTCTCACAACCTGTTATTTTAATGTCAGTCCCATGAACTTCAGCGAAGGAAAGCACTAAATCCTGCCTTCAGGGAGGAATAACTCCAAGCACCATGGCAAAACTCAGGCAAATATCAGCAAAGCAGCTTTGCAAAAATGGCCCTGGGAGTCTGGGCCATGAGCCAGCAACAGGCTCTTGCAGTGAAGGTGGCCAGCAGCCTCCCAGGCTGCAGAGGACAGCACTGCCAGCATCCCAAGGTAAGTCATCTTTCCCTTTACTCAGCACCAGTGACACATCAAGGTCAGGAATGCTGTGTCCAGTGCTGGGCTCCCCAGAACAAGAGAGACAGGGACTTTGTGGAGCAAGTCCAGCATAAAGGTACAAGGATGATGAAGGGACTGGAGCTTCTGGCACACAAGGAGAGACAGAGATCTGTGCCTCTGTTCAGCTCTGGTGAAGAGAAGACTTGGGGGAACACGTGCATGTGTATAAACATCTGATTGAAGAAGGAAAAAAGATGGAGCCAGGTTCCTTTAGGCAGCACCCAGTAACAGGTCAAACGGCACTGGGCATGAACCTGACAGAGGGGAAATTCTATTTCAACTTAAGAAGAGACCTTTTCACTGTGCTGGTAATCAAACACTGGAACGGATTTGTCTGAAGTGGTTATGGAGTCTGTATGCTTGGAAAGATTTAATATCTGAATGGGCACAGTCCTGAGTACTCTACTCTAGTGGATCATGTTTTGTGCAGGGGCTAGACAATCTCAAGAGATCCCTTCCCATCTCAGCTATTCCCATTTGCAATTGGTTTTTCTGACAACACAAATTAGTTTAAGATTTGTAGCTGTACTTTACTCAAAAGCCTCTGATTTTCTAAGTAAAACAGTGTGATACTTTAGGACTAAAGTAAAAATGCATTTAATGCAAACTCAACTCATAAGGAACCCTACTGTGCACTTAGAGTTGCACAGTTTCCTCAAGTCTTTATTCTTTGTGTATCATCCTTCAACTTTATCATTTAGATGATCATCATTTCAACTTCATCCAATTCAACACTTTGTCCTCAATCTACAGATCTGAAACTGCTTATAAATGTCTTCAGATAAAATTCAGAAAGATAACTGACAAACCGTATGAGACCATAGGAAGTTTAGGACAAGACCTGAGACAAAGGCCAAGAGTCAGTGTGCAAATGTGGAAATCAGTGACCAGGACTACAACCCAGCCCCTCCAAAAGCTGTGCATACAAATTTCTTTCAGTCCTTATCACACAAAGATACTCACAAGTGTTACAGTTAAGTGCTTTTCCTTGTGCATGTTATGTAGCTCCTCACTTTTCTGCAGCACCATTTCTGTGCATTACTCCATGACCACCGAGTTTTGAAATATCGTGCAATTGTGAATATCAATGAAATCCCACCTTGACCAGTGGATTGAAGCATCTTCTCATCTACAGCAGAATTGTGCCTCACCTTAAATTCTGAGTGAATGCTCAAAAAATAATTGTTTTTGATCCATGCTTTATTAATATTCAGGGGAAAGCATCTTTCATGTACAAATCCTTTTTTCTAATTCACTTTCTTTAAAAAGCAAGCAAATTATTTTGCATGTTTAATGTAAACTTGCAAAAATGCAGATCGTTACAATAGCACTGAAAGCAACTTCATAATTAAGTCCTTTCCAAACTTAACTCACATTTGGAAATTTGCCTTTATGTTAAAAGATAGTTAAACTAAATGAATTAAATTCCCACTGATTCAGTATTCAACTATCAGCTGAAAAAACTAACTTTAAGAAAGTAATGTTAGTGCTAGTATTTGTGGTTAAAATATTATCTTTAATCAATACTCAACAAGTGTAATGAATGTGGCTAAACAGCTGCTACAGCCACTGCTGGAAGGAAAAAAGCAATTTCATAAGGAGTAAAATTATAATTATCCAGCATCCTGATTCATTTTAAGATATGGCATCTTCAAGCAACAGAACACCCATACTTCCTTTAATTGATAACTGAAAACATTTCCTTGGGCTAACTAAATATCCAGTTGACTGAATTTTCATTAAAAAAAAAAAAGGTGATATGATCTCCTGGGGAGAATGTTCTTCAATTATAAACAGCCATGTTTCATTTTATATTCTCCTCTCATACCTTCTTGAGAAGCCCACATTAAGCTCATGCAATAAATCTCTTCAGAAGCAGGCAGTATTTACTATCATTCATACTTTTTCCAGATCTAGAATAAATAAGAAGCTATTCTCCACATCTGGACAGCATCACATGCCATGTATTACCAGCACTACTAAAGCTCCAACCTACCCTTAACAATTTTCCCCTATAAAGGGCAGCAGCCATGTTTCATACTTCACAGTGAACATACTTGTTCTGCACCTTCTAAAAAGCTGGTAGAGGAAAGGCTCTCAGGAGATGACCTCCCATTATGCCACTGGCAGAGGATAGAAAAAGTAGAAGATTTGTGGCAAATTATGGTAATTGTTTTTGTTCCTGCCACATTCCTCAAGATTTCTGGGTGTAGAAGGAAGGTAGCAAAGGCAGAGGAATTAAGCTGAATGATCTCTCTCTGCCTTTACCTCTGTGCTACTCTGTCAGCTCTTCCTACTGCTGCCTCCCTTCTTAAATTCCTGTTTAGTTGTGCAGCTAAGTGACAGCATTTGGTGTCAGCTTTATCAGTTCAAATCCTGCTGATCTATTAATCCATATGCTGTCAACACTGAAATTTATCCTTCACTCTCTGACCACATCATGTATTTTCTGCCTGCCACTTGCTCCTCTTCCACTCCTATTGCCCAGTGATTTCCTTCTGCACTCCAAATGTTGCTGTGGGGGCCATCATCTTTATATACCTCTGATAGCTCTGCCCTCATATGCTCAGCATCTCAGCCTATCTCTGACTCCCACGTGGAGATGCCTTTCTGACCTAGGCAAATGTGCCTAGAAGAGACCTTTCAACTTAAACACACTCATTTTACCCTGGCTTGCTTGTCCCCCAGTTAGAAACTCATGGTCTGAATGGAGACAGCACCTCCAACTGCCCAGCACCAGGGCTTTTTTTAGCATTAGCCATCACTCCCATTGATCAATACCATTTAATAATATCCAGGAAGATGGTAGCTGCCATTTCTCTAGCTGCTGCTTCTCAGTAGGTCCCTGAGTGGAACAACTCCATGCAGAGGGTACAGTTCTTCTTTCCCCAGTTCTCATTCACCTGATTCCCTTCAAGCTGCAGACTTGCTTCCGCTGCCATCCACTGATCTGTCAGTCACTGAAGCTGAGAGCCCCTGGACTGGTGCTGCAAACACCTGTGTAGCAGCTAACCCTACTACAGAAGGAAAGGACAGCTGACACTTACGTGGCATTTGTGCACTGTGGGGAGAACTGGAAGCAGAGCAGAAAGAGGCAATATGACCAGTTCAGAAGAGGGACAAGAAATGGAAAGGTGAAAAAAGCAAAGCACAAAGAAAATTTATCATGTTATCGATCATAACAAAACTTTTTGTTCTATAAACCTTTGAACAATGGACTTTGGGAGCAAAGCCAATTAAATTAGTACTATTCTTAGTGTTGATCTGTGCCTGAGATGAACTGTATCACCACGGCTCAATTATACAGGGCAGAAACATGTTATAAAATGCACCTGGCACACAATCACCCTGTGTTCAGTTTTGGGCCCCTTACTATAAGAAAGACATTGATGGTTGGGAGTTTGTCCAGAGGAGAACAACGGAGCTGGTGAGAGGGCTGAAGCACAAGTCAGTCAGATGAGGAACATCTTTGTGAGCTGGGGGTGATTAGCCTGCAGAAAGAAGGCTCAGGGGTGACCTTATCTCTCTCTAAAACCACCTGAATGGAGGTCTTAGCCAGGTAGGGGTGAGTCTCTTCTTCCAAACAACAAGCAGTGGGACAAGAGGAAACAGTCTCAAGTTGCAGAAGCGGAGGTTCAGACTGGATATTAGGAAAGGTTTCTTCACAGAAAGTGCTCTCAAGCATTGGAACAGGCTTTTCAGGGCAGTGGTGGCATGACCATCTCTAGAGATGTTTAAAGATGTGCAGATGTTGCACTTAGGGACATGGTTTAGTGGTGGCCTGGGCAATGCCAGGTTAAGGGTAAGACTTGACAACCTTAAAATTTTTTTCCAACCTAAACAATCCTATGATTCTATAATTATTCCCCTCTGATGGCCAACCTGAGGGGCCCACTGGAGCGTCCTGTGATGCTCTGCTACTTAGGCTTTCTCTATATGTAAACTGAAGTTTTTGGGTCTACTGAAAGAAGGAAATGAGAGCCTTCCACCACTGTGAAGCTGAGAAGTACCTAGACCCAAGTGTTGGAGAACAGCACCCATTCCCATAGTATAGATGCAGTGTGGATACCACAGACATTATTAGTGGGTAGAGAGGTTCATATCAATGAATGACACAGCAGTAAAATAAGCAAAACAGTAATTAACAGATAACCCCTGTTTATTTCAAGCTGTTTGTGCACTTTTTGGAATGGGCTTGATTTAAAAAACTCAGCTGAAATAAACCCAGTAATACTTGCAAATCATATATTCAAACCATATACCCACTTAGAATCTAACAGTAGTCTTTGTTCTTCCCATACACTTTGATATTCAGATGCTTTAATCTCTGCTATGAAGCCTCCTAGGACATGCCCTTACAGATTTACTTCCAATATCATGAACAGTTATTTACTGACTGTTTCCAGGCCACCATTCAATCCTCTTAGGAAAGGTTTCATTTAGCCAACAGCAGCTCTCCACAGAGCAGAACAGCCAAGAGGTCAGTGGCTACCTTCTTTTCTTCCACAATAGAGAGCATTTTCTGGTGTGTAGTTCATCTCATTCCATCTGGAGGCAGACATTTAAACTAGGCAAGATGTAGGTCACATCACTGTGTCGACAGTTGGGAGAGAAGAGCCCAAACTTATTCTTTATCAAATCCAAGCTCAAACGTCCTTCCCTGTGCCTTAGACAAGTAGTCCCTCGGGCTACTAGTGCTTCAGAAGAGCTTCAGAAACCATTTACTAGAAAATACAGGGCATGCAAGAAGAATTTAAGCTGTGTCTGGCTGGGCTTTTCAAGTGGAATGCATCACTAACCACGTAACACAAAACTGTAATATGACACAATCTCTTAATCAAGTTTTTGTCAGAAATGCAGTAGCATTCTTGCAACCATTACAGTCACCCTTGCTTGTAACAGAAAAAAGTTATTTTTACAAGGTCCTGGAATTACCAAATACTCTCCAGTCATCCATTTTGTGTCAACCAACTGAACATACATTATGGGGAAAAAAAATGTAACAAACTGATGTCTCTGGAACACAAGAGCAGATCCTTTAAAACTATTATAATGTACTTCATTTGATAGAGGCACTGCTGCCACTCAGACCTGCTTGTTCAGCCACCCTGGCCCAAGGTATCTCATACCCAAAACCCCAGGGAGTATTCAGAAAATCTGCTGCTGGCACAGGGCAGCATGGGACCGCCTGCCTCACCCTCCCTGCTCTAACAGGATCTATCACAGTCAGATCATGCTGAATATCCCTTCTCCAAAGGTTCTTCTGAGTGTGAGAAAGGAAACTCTTAATTCTGGACATTGCCATTAATTTATATGCAGAATGTGACTATTTTTGTTATTAATCTTCTGCACCTGTGCCCAGCATGTTGGATGGGTGAATTTAAAATAAATTACATTTTGCATAGTCACTCCTTTTGTGATTTTATTATGCAAATAATGCTCATCTTTTCACCTCTGAAACCATCCACATGCCACGATTTCAAAGTCAGACTAATTTATAAATACGCTGAGAAAGGCAGATCTTTTTTAAGGACTCAATACAATAAGAACTGATTTCTGTTACTTTGTAATCTGGAGGGTAAATGGGAGAGCCCATTGTTTTCATGTGGTTTTTCTCTTTCAGAAAATAGAAGTTTAATTGTAATTTTTATCTGTGGTTATATTCTATTCTCTCCAGATTTTTGCAGGTCAACTTAAATCCTGCCTGTTCAATTGGCTGTGGGTATTTTATGATTTTCTGAGACACAGACTGCAATTCTGAAAGCAAAAAACCATAATCATTTTTTGAGGTGGCTGGGGATGGATGAATTCCCAAGGTAAGGGGGGCCGGGGGTGGGGGGAGGGGGCAGGAGAGGAGGACGGTGGAGAGGACAGCAAGAGGGAGAGATGGCAGCTTTCTGAACATTTGGATTGCTCTCTGGAGGTTGCCCTGGAAATCAGCAGAGTTTGCAGCAGGATGTATTGAAAAGATAGTGAGGGCATAATCCTCAGCTCCTTCATAAATGCTGACCCACAGCTGGGTCACATCAGCTGCTGCAGAGCAGGAGCAGTAGTAACAGCTGTCACCAGTACAGAAATATGTTGGCTTTGTTAAGCCTTGGCTTTTGCAGAGGTCTGGTCCCACACATCATGCTCATTTTTGACTCCCTGTGAGGTTTGAGTGGAGAGGGACTCCCTTCACCACTCATTTTATCTATGGGCTCAAACAGCAGAACCAGGTTTCTCAACATCTGGGACCATACTGCCTAACTGCAGGCATTTATTAAAGGCTTTTGATGCATATATACTGCTTATTTATCACTCAGAGCAAGGGTCAGTCATTCTTGGCTAGAAAATCATGAACATTGCTCAATGCTTTCTTGACCTTAGTCTCACGAATTATGTTAGTCAGCTGTCTTGGTCAACTGAATACAGCTCTGCTCTAGTGGAGTTGGTCCTGTTCCAACTCTAGAAATTATTGGAGGATGTTTTTCTATTTTATTGGTTTCATGTACTTTTCACATTTGAGCCTCTCTTTTCAGGCTAACTAGGAGAGGCTATAGTAGTCAAAATTTCTGGTTAGGAGAACTGTCTTCATTATTGTCTTCAGTTAATACTTGAAACTTATTTTCTCTAATGAGTGCCCTGTCATCTCTGTATTATGCAAGGCTTCTTTGGTGCATCCGAACCAACCAGTAACTACCAATCCCAAAGACACCCACTCTAATGGTGAATCCAACAGATCGGATAGATACAGAAATAATTCAAAGGAATCATTAGCAATCTTAGCTTGCAAAAAAAAAAATTAAAAAAGGAAACAATAATAAAAAAGTGCATTTGATCTGTTCACATTTTGCATCAATTACAGAGATAATGTAAAGTCGACAGATTTCAAATTTTAATTACCTTTAAATTTGCATAGTGGTTTACTAAATGCCATTTTGTTTAAGTCTGTTTAATATAGTATTTAATTAAATCTCATTCTAGGTCAAAGTAATTTAATTAAAAAAACTTATTGCCTGTAGGTCCTTCATAAACAGCTTTGAGCATACCTTGTGCTTAGAAGCTCATATGATCATCAGCAAAGTTGCTTCCTTGCTCAGGAACAAGCTGATTACTTAGAAACCTCAATTACTGGAAATGGGGAAACGGGGAAATGCTTTGCCATTGGTAAATCTCAATGCAAAGTACGGTTGTCCCACAGGACAGCTCTTCTCTACAGAGTGACTGCTGTGGTGTAAATGGGATACCACACGAAAGCCCAGCATACATATCCTTCCTAGTAAGGAGTGAAGGGATACAGTATTTTAAATTATACTCCAAAGGAGTTTACTACAAAACACTGAAAAAAATCCCAAACACATACATTCCTCTTTTCCAGGGTGCACCTAACATGAAGCTTGTAGCATTACGATATCTTTAGGTATCTGCACCTGGACCAAAGGATGCAAAATTTGATGAACAATCTAGTCATCAGTTTAACAGTTCAAACAGTGCTCCACCAAGGACCTGGGCAATCTTGTGCAGATCAAAAACAGATTTAAGTCTTGACAGTATTTCCTTACTATATTTTTCATTTCCAAATGGAAATTTGTCCAAGCTTATGGCTTTCTTGAGAAACAGGGTCCATCAACTGTGGGTTGTAACACTTCACATATTCTCTTGGTCCTGCCTTCCCTCCATTCAAAATGCTGCCATGGTGACTGTTTTCTGTTTCTTTGCTTTGATGATAATGGATTCATATTTGCAACAGCAGACTCAGAAATGCCTGAAGACTCTCAAAGTTCCTCTGAGTGGAACCTATCTTTACCCATAATTTCTTATTTATTACCAAGCTATTGATCCTAACTCTGATAGATACCTGCCTCCGCTACCCAGTCAAAGAAATCTCAGACAATCAAATTTTCTCCTGAGAGGCTTCCACTTTTGGGTAGAGTCTGTTGATCTATGAGGCCACAACTTACTGTCTTCTTGAAAAAACTTAGAAGAAATCTAGAAATATTTCCTTTTAGCATGTCTATTAAAAACCAGATTTGACAGATTTGTTGGGATCATGGCTTACTTTAAGAGAGAGCTACTGTCTTATTTTACTCCCATATCTATTTGCTGCATTTGCCTGCTGATTTCTAACATAGTTAACATGCAATCGTTTGCAGTCTTGGCAGTACATACCCATAAAGCACTGAGTGTGGTGGGGAAGGCCCACAAGGAGGGCTTCTGAAATGCTATCATAATATAAATTATACATATTATAATTTATATATTATTTATAATAATTTATAAATTTATAATATTAATTTAAATTTATATATTTCATATAATTTATATATTATTATATATAAATATAAGCACAAAGAAATAACAACAGCATGTGAAAATGATTAATTTTACCCTCCGCTTTCATCAGTGAGAAAAACAGGACTCTAATAGCCAGACAAAGTAACCACTGCATATTGCACACAGACTGCATGTAGCAGTTAATGTGCAAAGGATTTCACAGGATGCCTGATTACCTTCACAGGGAATCAGCTGCATATCTGCAGAGGAGTTTCATACTTCCTGATGACACCATAAAAGAGAGTCCAAGCTGAAGCACAGTTAGGTACCTTCACATATGAATTGCTGCATTCTTGGCTCCTTCACTGCATCTGTCTCCACTGGGAGTGGAGACACAGGTATCCCAAAAGGTCACTCAGCTCCACATCTGGATTCATATTCTTTGGTTCAAGATTGTTTAGAAGCATAGGTCAAAGATATTTTCAAGAGTGGCATGTGCTGTCACACAAATCATCCCTCTTCTCTATTTATGTATTTATCCTATTCTAAAACTACCTAAAATATAAAGAAGGGAAAATACACAGTCAATAATGCAGACTAAGAAGTTTCAAAGAAGCATGGTTGCTGCTTGATTTTCAGAGTTATGAAGCCCCCAGAAGCTCTTTGCAGGGCTTGACTCTATGAAAATAAACTTTAAAATATTTAGCACTGATCTTTTGACACCTGTGGGTACCTTGAGGAAACTAGGCTACCCCAGGGAACATGTCCAAAAGCAGTCACTATTTTGGTAAGCTAGGTGGCCATGTGCAGCTGCTTATTTAAGGCAAGCTTTGAACTGCGAATGAGATGCAGAGATAGAAAACCTTGCAACACTGTGGCAAATTATGTAAATAACACACACAAGTAAGCACCCTCAAACAGTGATCTTGTGTTCTCTCTAACTTTCAGTGGGTGTGGATTCTAACTAAACAAACACCGTTCACCTTGTGTTGTTATTTGGAGAGAGAACCCAGTGGGAACTCTGTTTCTCTGAAGCAGGTCCCAGATCTTTTCAGCTTAAAACCTTTACCACCCACATCCCTGGACATTCCTACTTTCACCTACAAAAATTAACCCTTATTTCTGCTGTATCTTTCCAGATCCCAATGCAATTGGTTACTAGGCAACCATCCCCTATTTCCCCAGGGCCTGCTTTTAATTGAAGCCTGTGCTAAGTAACATCACAAAAGAGGAAAGGCACTTTCTAACAGCGAATAGCCATTACTAAAGTCATAGGGGAGAGCTTTGATACGAGGAGAATGGGTACAGGAAAGCAGTCCCCTCCCTAAACTGTCCTCTTACCACCACCAAACAACTGCTAAATATACAAAGAAAGAACTTTTGCTTATTTGTCTCACATGAAGGTAAGGTCTGTGATGTCTGGTGGCCTGTCCCAGGGTTATCCCATCACTCCTGCCTATTTGCCCATTTCTCATCCACACTATCTGACAGAGCCCTCTGTGGATGGAGGGAACCATTGAACTTCTCATCCTTCCTCTGGGAAGAGACCAGCACCTTTTTCACCATAGACAGAACCTGCAGCTGATCTATCCTGTGCCTCTGAACACTGTGGACCCTCGGGAAGCAAACTGAATTGACAGTGCTGCTGGTGTTACAGGGGTAAGCAACTCCACCACTGGAGTCTGGATCCATCAGACCCAAAATGAGTTCAGCTCAACAGCAAGTATTTTTGGCAGAGATTTTCAAAGAAGGCCAACTCCAGCATGCACCATTCCCACACAAATACACTGCACATGCAGCAGGGTGGTCTGGAAAGAGAGCTGGAATTTTTGCAGCTATTCCAGCAAGCTCAAACACAAAAGGTGTCACCTTTCAAAAAGTACAAGTCCTTTTGGCAGTACTGTCTCTCAGAGGAAGGTGGGAACATGGACCAAAAAGCCTATAGTCCTACACTCCAAATGGAACATGAACAAGCCTGTGTGCACGCAGGAGGTGAGACACACTTGCATGATGCAAAGTGTGATGTTTCAGTACACAAACTCCCTAATGCTTTAGTAGACATTAGTCTTTAAAGTGACTATTTTCTGCCTAGATCAACTCATTAAATTAGTTCTCCACATTGCTGTATGAATTCCAAAAGAGGAGTTAGAAACTTGGAAAAAGCTGGGATGGACAAGCTGCAGCAGCATCCACCAGATGACATTAAACTGCCTCAGAAACATCTCAGAAATGGAACCCATCTACTAAATATTCTCATGGTTGTGTTAGATGGAAAACTGTGATGGGGATTTTGCTGCCACCATAGACATGTCTATGGCAGCAGGGGCACAGCACTCGAAAACAGATGCTGACTAGACCTGCTCCAAGCCTGGCTTCACACATTAATTTATGTAACATTCACAACAAAGGAAACAGAAAATAAATATATTAGTTTCCTATTTAATGCGTGGGGAATGAATGATGTAATTGACTTTTAGGAAGAGTTACCAGAGAAAGGACTGATCTAAGTATTTGGGCAAAGGAGTCGTGGTACCAAACACTTTCATAAACTGAGGTGTGGAGCAAGCTCTCCTCTTCTAAAGAGAGCTCTGCATGGCTTTTCCATAAACTCTTCACTCCCTGGAAGCCAAATTATTGTCCAAGCAAATTCAGCCAGGCTGCAGAGATAGATCTCACAGGCTGGCTTCATACCATGAAACAGAAAGCATTTAAATAAATTACTTCATAAATTTAGAACCTGATTACTTTGTATTTGCTGGAGGAATAATACTGTCTCAAATGTGAACTGTCCTCTGGAAGCCCATCTGAATCAGTGGATTAAAAGAGGTTTCTTGACTCCGAGTTCCAGATGTAAAATGCAAGTCTGGTGGGAAAACCCCAGGCTGTACTATGCCACGGCTGTGCACTTCCAGCACCAAGAAAACAGTTCTCCATTGTGCATCATTTGCTCCTCTGTTCCAAGATTGATTTTCCTAAGTGATAAGAATGAAATACTTCACTCAAGATCTTCAGGAACTCAGAGTTGATTTGTGATACCTGAAATAGCACTACTTTTACACTTTCTTTATACCTCATCCCGATTCGTGACACATATCTTCACAATATCCCCTGCCAGACAGCTGATAAGACTTGGTCCAGAAGCTCCCAATGACTAATTGGTAAGACTGTATCTTAAAGAGAATGACTTTTTCTAATTTAATTATATATTTGACACCTTTATATATGTTTTGTGAGATGATAAATAGATTTTCACCAGGTTTCCACTGATGCCATATGGTGGCTCACAAAAACTGGAACAAATGAGGTGTAATGAGACTCATAAAATAACAAACATGCTAACTAAATAAATAAACATAATAAACATAACTAATACTACTACTAATAATAATAATAACAATAATAGAAGACCTGCTATTAAATTTTAGAATTTGCAAGATGATGTTCAGGTGGGGCAGATACTGTGTACCTTTCTCCTCTGGTATTTCTGTTAGATGGCCAGAAATGCCTCTGCCCTTGTCAAAGGAACCAGTGGACTTGTGAAGAGAAACAGTCACAGGAACATTTCAAATATGAATGAATGGCAGAACAGAAACACCTTTCACAAAAACAGATGCAAGCCAAACATCCTCAAAAGTGGGAAAAAATGTGGGAGATGCTGGCTGATGGGCATGGTAATCCTGACTTAGAATCAGGTAACATCTTCAGATGGTCAGGTGACTAGGAAGTCAAAGGCACCAGGGCAGAAGTCCAGCTGTTGTGGTAGATGAAACAGCTGCAGGCAGCAACTGGGAAGAAGGTTCAGATGGAATATTGCTGCCTGTCCTCTCTTCCCTTAAAAAAGAAGGAGGGTCAGAATATGTCTTGATTCAAAAGAAAAAAAACCAAACTACTCTGAGTACCGTGGATCAGTACTGAAGATTCAGAAAGGGATCATCAGGCTCAGTGAAGCACTGAAAGCAGCAGCAACTGTTGTCTGAAGAGGTTTTTCAGGGTTGGTTCACACTCCACCAAATATGTAACCTCCTCACTGCCAGACTAAGCACACTTGGAGGGCCAGAAAGAGGAAGAATCTCAAAAAAAGACATCAACCTCTGCCTTAGTGCACCTTCCACAGTTCAGTCTGGCAGCATGACTGGGTGTCCTCTGGAAACTAAAGGGCAGATACTGGAGACTTCTGGAACTGCAGCAGTCCCTAAAAATGTAACACAATCTCTACTATCATCTTGTGACACATGCAAACAACTAGACAGAGCTGTACATCTTCCATCAGGGTTATCTGAGTATTTACTCAGTAAGAAGCATGAAAGATGCTTTTGTGTGACCCCCATTAGAATATGGACACAAATAATTCAGGTTCTGTCTGCGCAGGGGCCACTCTCACTTGAGCTATGCTAAAGAGCATCTCTGCACTGAAAATCTGTCTAGATCACTGGAGAAAAGCTCAGCTGGTATTAACTGCAGGACACATCCCCTGCTTAGTTATTGCTGGAGATATAGCTCAGGAAGATGATGGTTTAATTACAGTTGCTGCCAGAACCAGCCTTCCTCTGCCCCTCTTTTCATGTCTGAGTGTGTGTTGCTTCTCTGACCTGGCTGCAGGACAAGCCCAATGACAGTGACTCACCTCCTTTGGAACAGCTAGATTTAGAGCAGGATGCTTATATTTTATTTTTGTTTTAATGGTGAGATTACTCAAGAAAATGGGCCAAAATGGATCTGCAGATGAAAGGAAAGGACTCTGCTGCCACTTATTTCAAGGTAGCCTATTTGAACCTAACACTACCATTATCATTATGATAGTAAAATGTGGTATGAGCACTTAGTTTTTCTTCATGTCTTTGCATTTCCACTTCCCTCTGATTTTAACAGATTTGTCAGTAACAACAACTATTGTGTCTCTAACCTCTGGCCACTTCCTAAAGCCTACTGCCTCCACCTAAACCCATCACCCCACAAGACTCCTCTGTAGGATTCCTGGTTTAGACATTAATGTCTAAAATAATGTCTTCAAAAGAAGCAGCAGATGCACAAGGCAGAAATAAAGACATACAGAGCAGGAAAGAGGGAGGACAACACTGATTAAGTTTTGCTGTGTTACAGCTTGTTCTTCCAGAAAGGCTTGCTGTCAGCTGTTCCCTAGCACTGTGCATGTGTCTCTTCTGGCTGGAAAACACTGTGTTGTGTGTCAGATGCAGCACAATTTCTCCTGTCTGTGGCTCACTAATTGCAGACCCACTTCAGGGTCATTCAGCTTCTCTGCTCAACAAGATGCTGCATTTCACCTTAATAAAAAACCTTCCTAGACCAGACCCTACAATGAGAGACATGATATACTAATTACGTTACATCAGCTGTATTTTTTCTTACATCCCATATGAAAGAATGGTGCACTTCTCTAAAAGCTCTAAGGATACAGACCAAAGTGTAACTAACCAGTGGGGGAAAACTAAGGGCCCCCACCTCTCCTGGCCATATGCCCTTAATAGTGCTTTCATTAGGAAAGCACTGTTAGGCTGGGAAATAGGAAATAAAGCATATTGATTCAGTCTGGTCATAAATGGGCAGAAAATGAGGAATATATATATCAGACATTATCAAAATAGGGGGAAAAAACAATTTTTGTACTTATTTACACCCTATTCAAAAATCCAGAGGGAACCTGTGTGGATCTTTCTTTAAATTCCCCAAGCTGAAGAGATGTTTGTAAGATTTCATTGCCTTGACTATATTTACCCTATTTTATTTTACCACAAAGAGGACTTTGAGCTGATAAAATATCCTTCCAAAAAGCACATTAGTCTCCTTTTGGAATGATTAGTTGCCATTAAAACTGACAGGTATTTTCTATAATTTCCCATGGGAAAATATCCCCTGACTCCTCTAAAAGCTTTTCAAACCCCACTGCTGCGGCTATTCACAAGGCACAAGCAAAACACCCCACTCCTGCTGTCCATTTCCTAGCACTCTTCAAAAACAAATGACAAATTCCCCAACAAATTGCTACTGAATACAATTTGCCTGCCCTCTTTGATTTTGATTATAAAGAAGAGTGTTTTGTTCACATTACTCTTCCTGCCAAAACCATATTATCACAAGTTAAAGTGGGAAATTACTTCGTGGGACCCTTTAATTAAACGAGTGTCACATTTCATTTTTTCTCTGTGACAGACATTGCTATCCCTCCCCTCCCCCGTCTCCATCTTCCAAGAACCAGTACAGAACAGGTTGGCATGATTGGCTTTTACTGAACCTACATCACCACTGAAATTCAGTCCTTTTATACACTGTCAGAATGTAGCATTGCACAATGCAATAAAAAACTGGTTTATTCATTGAGGGTTTACCTGGCACTGGCCATCACATTGTCCTTGTTAGCACTGTGCAATAACTACAAATTGCAATTTTCTGACCAGTGTGTTTATTTAGTATTAAAAATAATTGCAAAGACCACAATATCACAGTCTTATGTTTTTAACAATTATTTTCTTGGCCCATTAGTTGTTCTATTTCTAATGTGCTGTTAGGAGTAAAAAATTAATTAAGAGTATATTTTTTTCTCTGAACTAGGAAACTACTTACTGATGCCTGCCATGGGTCTAAGTGAGCTGCTATTTTCCCTCAGAAGGCAGATAATGTTGTGTGAGCGTGTGTTTTTTGAATGTTTAGATTTCTTTAGATTCTGTTTCACTTCTATCCAGCTGACTGAAATACAGTCAGAAGCCTGACTGACCTTACATACAGTACCATTTGTGATCAGGTATTTTTCTGGGATTTGCTTCCTGGCAGACCACCACAAGATTTTAAGACTTTCTGCAGTAGTTTCATTTTTTAATTGAAAGAAAATTTTCTGTTCTAAATGTATCCCCTTTTCCTTTTGGAGCTGATACATATCTATGAAGAATCTTGCTTTCCTTGCTTAGAAACTCCTGGGTCAGCAGAAGTGTCTGCAACAGTAGGTGTTAAGGGTTTCTCTGACAGCATGAGGCATTTGGATGGCACACTCCTAAGCTCATTTCAAGAGAAACTATTGGGGGGGGGGGGGGGGGGTATTTTCACTGTTATACATCACAAATTTATCACAATTGGAATAAAAAGACTTAGCTAAAAAAGCACCATAAGCACCTCCTTGTCAAGAAACTATTACCTAAATAGCCTCTGAGATGTATCGCAAGCACAAAACTATGCTGTCTCCTCCAGCAATGCCTTTCAAAGCCAAGAGGTAAAAAAGGCATGATAAAATACAGGATTCAGAAAAAGATGACCCAAGGTCTATACACTATAATTCCACATACATGAACTTCAATTCAAAATATGGAAACACTGAGGTAAATTAAGATAAATCACCCTAAAGAATGAAGTCACTGTGTAGGAGGTTGTGTCCCTCAAACTGACAAGGGGATGCTTTCATTCAAGCATAAAGTAGTCATAACTCTCAACATCGTAATACTCCTTGGAGAATTTTATGAGCTCTGTCACAGATGCATTGACTTAAAGCATTAGCAGATTTGGCTTATCTTTCCCCTATGTATTTGGGTATATATGGTCCTGCTCAGTGACAACTGATTTGAAAGCTGAGCTCAGATTTAACATGGCAATTTTCTCTGTTGCTATAAATCTCTCACCCAAAAAATAACTGCAGGAAGGGTGAGGAAAGGAAGGAAGTCCAAAGCACAGTCAATTCTACAGAAATATCTCCTGAACTCCACTTTGAACTGAAGTTCAGAAATATTTGAACCTCCTGAAGCTTTAGTCTCCACATCATCTTTCTCAGGTATTTCTGTGAACATGCCAGATTACAACCAGAGTGCTGTGCTGTCTTGGTCCCCTTGGTAGGAAAGAATTGCCATTACAGGACAACAGAAGCTAAGGCTGTTTAAGAAACAACATTAGAAAAGGCATTTTAAGAATCTGAGTTATAAAAGCTGTGGTTCTAGTCTAAAGAATGAGTCCATTAAAGAAAGCGTCACTAGATGTTTCCATGTTTATTATGTGCTAGTAACTCTGGGCTGAATGTGTGCAATTTGTGAGTACAAAGACATTTTTCTTCTAACAGCCAATCCTAAAAACTCAAGCTGGGATCTGAGGGGTGGGGTAGGCTTTTCATTCTCATACTTCACTACCAGGAAACATCAATTAATATATACTTGCTTATGCAGCTGTAACTGATCTTTATTATTCTGTTTTTTAATCTTGAAACTAGTTAGAAATCAAGGCAAAAAATGCAAACCAGACTACAGAGTTTACACAACGATGACCCAAGCCCATACTCTGTAACTCAGCATATGTGAGCACAAATCTAAAACATCTGACTAAAGCCACAAATGTTGCAAAATTAATAACCCAGATAAATGGTGAAGATACAACTGTTTAGAGTCAAACACTCCCTAGACAACTGCATGGGTTGTTAGTGTCTTCTGAACTCCTGCCAGTATCTTTTCAGGAACAAGTGCTTGGGGCGCAATGTATCATCCTAGACAAAGTCACAAAAAGCCACATAGGAAGGCTATTACCTCCCTGTATTATCATGTAGTATCTCTGTCATCACTTCCCTGGTGGCAAGCATACAGTATTCCGAATTTATATTTAACCTATGGCTAAAGTGCTAGAAGAGGAGAAGTTTATCAGAAAGGCTTTGAGCCATAACTTGTGTTCTACCCACATGTGCTGTAAGGCACCAGCACAGTTTAGATGAACCCGGCTTGGAGCTCCTGCCTCTCTCTGGGATCCAAGCAGGAAACAATTTAAGTCAGTAGCCATTCTCTAATGAAATGAGATTTTTAGAAGACTATCCTATTACAATTAGTTCATAATAATTAGCAATGAACAACAATAATAAAAATAGCATTCATTCACTTAAAATTATTTTTAATGTTATAATGACTGGTACATAATTATACCAGAGAAGGGCTATTTAAAAGAAGGGAAAAAAGAAGACAACTTCAAAAGAAGAGAATTCATTTGCTGTTTATTTGCTTCAGGGTTCTAATTACTCTGGAAACCAGCAACCATCCTGATAGGATTACTGACACAAATGCAACTGCAGCTGCAAGGAATGCTGAGCACATCAGTTTTTTAGCACCATTAAAACAGTTCTCTATAAATACCAGATGCATCTATCTGTGTATTTCTCTCCCTTCTCAGCACTTACTAGTGGAGCAGTGGCAGAACATATCACAAAAATGAAATGTGTAGCTGTGGCAGAACTGGTGCAGTAGAGCAAGTAATTTGTATCAGGCTGTATAAGAGTTTAAGTTTTATTATTAAGTATATGTCACAGATATACTAGCACTAGTTCATCTTCTTTCCCCTTATAGTTCAGATTTATACACTTATTAATAAAATCCAGACGGTCATTTCAACACCCTCATTTAGCAAAATAAGCCAGTCAAATCTGGTCAGAGTTGCCTGGACTCCACGTGGCAACACAGAAAGCCCTGGCAACTTTAATTGTTGCTGTCTAGAGGAGATTTATGATGCTATCCATCCTGGTCCTAGCTAATAAATCACATCTTCCTCCAGTCTTCAGCAGATAGATTGGATGAAAAAGGCTGGTAGGTTTCATTAGGGCTCCTGCAAGCAGTGCAGAGGTAAGAAAGAAGCCACTGGACTTGGCACTGCTTTTGCTTTTGCCCATATGGACTCTCAGAGAATTGGTTTCGCTGCCGGGGTTTTGAAAACCATCAAGAGGAGAAATTTTCCTTAGGAATGGAGGTTGGAGGAACCTCAAGATGCCTTTCTGTTCTGGTTCCAGCACCTACAGCCTTTGGTTTGGTGCCTCTATGCCTCATACCGCACAGAGCAACCCTCAGGTGACACTTCCTACCATTTGCCCTGGTTAGTAGATAAAACTCGGCAGGACAGCCACTGTCCACTTCTACCATGCATATGCAGCCATTCTCACAAGGGGGTGGCAAGTATAACAGCAATACAAAATAATAGCAAAAAGAGCTGGAACATACCTTCAAATGTCAAGTTTTGGTATTCTGTCCCTTCCCCCTCACTTTTCAAGCCAGCTAGTAAGAAAAACCAATGTTGCAGAGCAGTTTGGAATTTCTTAGGTCCAATGTGAACAGCATCAAGAGGTGGGGGGAAGTGGAAATATACTCTAAAATAACACATTTATTAAAACAAACAAGAGACAGGGAACTGCCAAAACAGCAGTTTCCTTAAGAATTCACTCTGTAATGTTCTTCGGGCAGCAACATTAGACATGAAAATTCTTACACTGTACTCTTAATAACTGTATTATTGTAAGATATGCAAGGGTGACAGGAAGCTACACTTACAATACACTATGTGTGTCCTGGAGGCTAGCAAGGCAAATTGGATGAGGCACAAGAAGGACACCAGTGGGGGGGAACAAAGGTCATTTCAATATTAATATCTTCATAAGAGATCTGGATGATGGGATAAATTGTCCTAATGAAGTTTGCTGATGATACCAAACTGAGTGAGAGGTAGACACTTTGAAAGGGAGAGCCACTCTGCAAGAAGACTGGATAGGCTGGAATGGTGGGCAAACAAGAACCTTATGAAGTTAAACAAGTGAAGTCTGTTTGGAGAGCAGCTCTGTGGAAAGGGACTTGGGGGTCCTGGTGGACAACAAGCTGAATATGAGTGAACAGTGTGCTGCTGTGGCAAAGAGAGCCCACAGAATTCTGGCCTGCAACAACACATGCAACCCCAGTATAGACGAAGAAGTCACTATTCTGCCCTACTCAGTGCTTTTCAGGCCATACCTGGAATACTGCTTTCACTTTCAATCCCTGCTATACAAAAAGGACACGGGCAGGCTGGAGAGGATTCAGAGAAAGCCACAAAAAAGGAAAGGCTGAGATAAGTGCTTGTTCAGCCTTGAGATAAGAAGGCTTAGGGGAAACCTTACTACTGCGTCTCAGTATTTAAAGGATGGCTATAAAGAATATGGAGACTACCTTTTTACAAGGAGTCACAGGGAAAACCGGAAAGGTGATGGATATATGTTACTCCTGGGGTCCTTCCAACTGGACACAAGAGAAAAATATTCCACAATGAGAACAATCAGCTGTTGGAATAATCTGGCCAGAGAAATGGTAAATTCTGCAACATCAGACACATTTAAGACTCAGCTGAGCAGGCTGCTGGATCATTTTGTCTAGACCATGCTTTTGCCAAAAAAGGTTAGATCAGATGATCCTTGAGGTCTCTTCCAACCTGTTGTTCTTGATTCTATGTTTTTTCCTGTCATTATAGTGCATATCTGTAATTTATAGAAATATATTCCTTGTCCAATTCATGTGAAAACATATTTATCTATTAATAATGCAACTATTCCCTGACTCCTCATGCCAAGCACATTCCAGAGTTTCATGTACAGTAGAGTGATGCAAATTTAAATGAGCTAGCTCAAGAAAAGGAGCTACAATGGCAGAGCACAAAGCTTCTCCTTCTGCAGGTAGGCTCCTCCAAGCTGCCTGGCTGGGTAATCTTTTTTCATGACATGCTGCAGAAAGCATGAAGTACAGACATATCCAAAGACAAGACAAACAGCAGATGCAGAGACACAAGAAAACAGTGAACCACAGGTTGGCAAGGGAGCAAGTAGTCAGTACAATTCAGTACCTCAAATGCTGGCAAACTTTCAGCCAGTAAGACACAGTCATCAGGTGGGGTCTGAGGAGAGTGTGGGGTGACTTTCTAGGGAGTTCTTCCCAAGGAAGAGCATAGGTATCATCATTTAGACATGGGTGGGGGGAGGTGGCATTGTAGCAATGGGGAATGTCCTCACTAATCCATAAAGCTCCTAGGGAGGGTGGGAGCCCAGGAAGGGCTGGAACAAAAGAGAAGCATCTTGTATTTAATACATACTCAAGAGTCAGGTCTGAAAAGGATTCCCATTGGCTCTGGAGGGCTGTTTCCCAAAGATTGCAGAAGTTCACTATGCTTGTGCTGACAGGCATCACAGAAGCAGGTTCATAAAAAATATAATACTGGCGTCAAAATATTCAAAGTTTTCACTTATCTCAGTTACATGGCTAACAGGAGGAAAATACCGTATCATATCTTTGATAATGACCTCATTAATGACAAGAGAATGAGACTCAGTGCTGCAGATCCTAATTACTGGATAATGCTTAAAATAGCAAATAGTATCTATTTCTTGAGCAGTCAGTCATATTAAACTTCAACCTTACTTCTCTCTCACACTTCTGAGATTATGTTCAGCTTTCAAAGGGGAAAAGATGGAAAAAGAATGCTACCTGCAGGCTCATAATAGCATCAGCCGTGCAGAAGACTCAGCTTCATGTTTTCCAAAGTTTCTATTTTTGTACTTGCTTGGAAAAAGCTCAGTTTAACAAAACTCCACCATCAGCGATCCTCACAGAACATTTGGCATGTATTTGCCAGCTTTTTACTAAGCTAATTCATTTTTAAAAAGCAGTTTAGCAGAGATAACCACTTAGATTTAGATTTGAGTTCTTGTGTATGACATTCATCAGTAGAAATGAAGTACTTTGGAGATAAAAACAATCATATTGTTTCATTAGCCTGAAATATTTCAGATGGGGGCAGCAATCAAAGTAGATAGCTTTTAGATACAAGCACAGCTGAAAAACTGTGTTTCACAGTGAGGGTTCAGGATGACAATAACCTGGTCTCCTAACAGAAAAAGTGGGAGTAAGGTCAGGCCAGCACGTGGACCAACTTGCTCAACTGATGAAGGTCTTGCTGTTCTTTGAGCTCTCCGTGTTGCGTATTTTAACACACTGAGTGTCAATGCTTTCCAGTGGTTGCTTTATCTCATAGGGAAAAGCAAACAGTGACAAATGTTCCATAAACTCCAAACCTTATGATCTATACACATTATTTTCCCTGAAGGCAACTCAAGTAGGATGCCACTCACGTGAATACGTCTCTGAGTGTTCTTCCTCCTTCAACCTCCTGATGAAACATCACTCCTGACAGGAAACATTTATGAATGTCCCTTTTTCCAGGTCAAGAATTAAGGAAGGTAGAAGTCAGTGTGAGTCCCAAACCAGATTTTAATCGGTACTTGACTGACCTCCTCATGCATTAATTTCTTCACAGAAAAGCTTACAATTACTTGAATTAGAAAAACTGGCATTTTAGAACCAAAGCACTGTGCTCCAGAGCAAATATGTCTTAATTCCCTTTCATTATTCAATTTACTAAGACTTCATTAGAATACAGTCTGGTAAACTTTATAGCTTGACCAGCCAAGTATCCTGTGACAGACCATAAAGCCAACTAGTTGGTATTAACATACAGGAGACAACTTATAACTTAAGTTCCAACTTTGAAATGAAAAAAAGTACTAAACCAAAATAAATTATATACTGAACTTCAACTGCCTTTCATATTAAAATATTATTGGTGTATATCACTGAGACTTAATTTTTAAACTTCAGAGGCCCATCAGAAGTTATTTTGGGACCTTAATTTAAGCTAAGAGGCACAAGCTGACATTTTGAGGTATCATCAGAAAGACTACAATGAAATGTTAAGGAGAAGAGTTATTCCCTCTAGGTCAGCTGAAGCAGGAATGGCAATCCTCATCTCTCCAAGTCCACCACAAGCCCTAAACTGTACAATAGCACACTTCAATTATTCCCCTGCTTTCAATGTGCTAAAAATAAAACTGACATCATAAACCAATTTTAACTAATATTATACAGCTAAGTGCATGCCAATGTCAGTAAATGAAATGTAAAATTAATTGTGCTGCAAGAGAGGAAAGCCTTGTGAAAGAATTACTGCAGTAGTAAATGGTGAGCACTCTGCCCTCAGGCTTCACTGAAGTCATTACTTCTTAGATGTCATGAAGGATAGTTTCACAAAGTCTTCAACAGGATGTTAATTTATTTTCAGACACAAAAACCAGCCAGCAACCCGAAGACTTACTGACATTAGCTTCGGATGATTTCAAGGGGCTGTATCTGGCCTCAGACATGTGGATGGGAGGCCATGTATAACTAAAGTTTTGATAGAACACAATGCTGTCTCTAGAAAAACAAATGCATAATTTTCTGAAACAAATATAAATGTTGCATTCTCAAAATGAGTGATCATTAACTTGAGGAGCTAAAATGGACATGAAAGCAAACAGATCAGGGCAACTTTTAAAAGCTGGCACTCAACATACCAGCTTTCTGCACAGCCTCAAATCACTATTGCTTCCTTTCCTGGCCAAACAAGATTTGATTGCTGTTAATGATATATTCCCAGTGCAACCACGGATGGGAAAACTGCCTTCTATATACTACCTTCGTACCTTAACTGCCAGATAGAGTAGGTCTCTTTTGGTAGTGATTATGCTAAGAAAAATCGGGCAGGCAGGTAAGGATGGCAGGACAGCACAGCCAGGGAGGAAGAAGGCACTCGGTAACTTACAAAAACAAAACAAAAAAAACAAAACAAAGAAGATGTTGAAACAATCCATAGGAGAGAACACATCCTTTCAGACTTAGCTTCCTCTTCAGAAGCCTCTTTTTTCCTTACAACAATGACAGTTAAAGAAGCAATAAGGGAAGACTGAGTTTGATGCTCACCATTTTTAGGACCTGGAGCTGAAAGCACTGAGATGACTTGTTTCATGCTTCCCCAGGGTGTGCAAAATGCAGGTCTGAGTGAGTCACCAGACAGGCAGGGCATTTCTGGGACACAAATGGACAATTTAACAAGCATGCTAATGTTCACTGAAGGGAATGACAATTAGAAGAGCAAGCTGTATCTCAAGGATGAGCTGAAAAGACAATGAGGAGATGAAACTGGAAGGAAACCTGAGTTTCTCTTAGCATCTCCCTTAAAGTTGAGTTGTGATCTTATCTGTGGTTTCTACTACAGAGATCCTGACTCTACTACAAAAATACTGGTTATACTTCAGTGAAAGATGGTTTAAAAATCGAAGTATCTATCACATAAATACATTTTTTGTACATAAAACATGTTCTTTAACTCCCTGCATCCTGATCCTATTCTGTAGAGCCGATTATTGCCCACTACACAGGGACACTGGTGTTAGTAAAATGCTGTGACTAGCTGGTACTGCAGAAGGATGAAGAATTAGGAGCCTTGTCCACAACACCGCTCTTGATCAAAAGAGGTTACACTAAATACATATAACTATAGCAGTTCTATAAGTAATAAGTGTAAGAATAATAATTTTCAGAAAATCTGTGGCCATGGTAAAGCCACGGTAAAGCCACCAGTTCCTCAAACACTTAGGAACTTGGCTCCATAAGGTCAAACTCTGTCACATTAATATTCCAAGGTCTTTTCACATGCATTGGTGTTTGAAGAAGTGGTTCCCAACACCATACTACAGAACTCCATCTCCATAAATAATTTAACATGGCCATATGAAACTTAGTTTAATATGCAAAACAAAGATCACATGAAGTGATAAAAGATTTAATGTGAGGGGAGCTGAAGGTGACACACTACCGTAAAACAAAAACATACAAAGCAGTATTTGTTCTTCCTGTCATCCTCTGCTAGACAATGTGATAACAAAATGACACACATGTATTTTCAGACTTAATCTGGATGCACAACAAAACCTAAAATTTAAATTAACAGGCCCCAAGGATTTGGATCCAAGAATATACTATGCCAAGAGAAAACAGTGAAATCTGATGATTACACTTTTCAAAAGAATGATCCCTCAAATGTGTCATGCCAAGATTATAAATGTAACTGAATATCCACAGAACCTACAGGCAAAATTTAAAATAGAAACCAGCCTTTAAATACAAGAATTTCAACTTGAGACAAAGAAAAGTATATTTTTCTTAAAAAAAAAATAAATTGCTAGCTGTTTATTTTCAGTGTTTTAGTCACTAATGTGACACTGACCAATTTCTTCTTGCTTACACACAATTTAAAATAAATAATAATTAAAAAGTCTTACACCTATTTGAAAACCAACTTTCTTTCCCTACCAATTTTGACCTTTCTGTTTGGGAGACATTGATTTTTTTTTACTGCCTGTGTTTCTAATGGAGCTTGAAATTAACACGGCTTTTTGTTTACCTCCTAATTTGTGCACCACCATCATCAGTGCTGTCAGCACAGCTTTGGGAATAGGGCTTGTTTACTGCTTCTGCATAACCAGCAGTAGGAGCATAGGAGCAGAAAATAGGTTTGGTTTAGAGTTTTTCCTTTATTTATTCTTTTTGTCCAGCTCCTCTTATAGCTTATATATTAATCACTTGAGTGATAATGTGGCCCGTTCTGTCAATAGTCCTTAAATAGAACATAGAAAGACTTCAACTAGTTCAGGGATACGTTGAATTCCTATGGTACACATACCACAAAAAGTTGATATTATTGTTGTGTCAGTCCAAAGTATTTGTCAGCCTTCAGCACAGTGGTAGTTTCAGCAAGACCAGTACCACCTGTCTAATGTGGAATACCAGCTAGAGAAGTCCCACAGCAACTCATTCTCTGAGTCACAGCTTTGGCAGAATACCCCAATCTCTGCATTAAGACAGCTTCCAGTATCAGAGTCCCCTCAGTGGTATAAGAAAAATGTCATTGAGTCACATACTCAGGATCAACACAAAGGCTTGTATTCTTGAGATCTGCAGTACTGTTGTTGCTGTAAGAATGAACTTTTGTTCTTGGTCACCACCAAAGTGCATGGCCAGGGGTTGGTGACCTACAAATTAATTTGAGTAGGATACCATCCCATATCATGTCCTTCAACAGCTGTATGGTTGCCACATGATACAATCACTTAGTACTGTAATTGTGGAACTGACATTTGTGACACACTGTCAAACCATTAATAGTGCCAACCAAAAGTAATCCTATCAATCTTCCAGACAGAATTACAAATTCTATGGACTGATTTTTTGTTTCAGTGCTAAGGGATGGACCACATGGTCCATAAAACCTGGATATCCCTTTCCAAGACTTTTTTCCTAAGAAACATCTCCATGCCATGCTGCCATCCACTCTTGTACGAGCACTGACATAATCTGAATATGTAAGAGAGCTATTTCTTCATTAAAATATTCTAAACGGTTTTAGAACAGCTATTCTAAACCATCCACCTCTTTGAATATTGTATCCCCAAAAACATGGGAGTCTGCCTGACTCAAAATAAACTCAAAACCAGCAGTTTCTTGATCCTGTCAGAAATGTATCCCTCTTCCCCAAATTCAGTACGACCTCTGACTATGCTCCCCAGGTTCCTCCTGCATATACTATTTCATGATTCTGAGAATCTAGTGCTGCATGGATTCAATGCCTTTGATGATGTGCATGCAACACATCTAGACATTGGGCATTCATAAATAAAAATTCTGCTTTACTCCTTATAAAGGATCAAGAGCTGTGTTTTAAATACAGTGATGTTTTGTACCTTACCTACTCTGTCAACTGTGCTCCTATGTCAAAATAATAACTTTTAGTTAACTAGAACATACAGTTTATTCCAGTTGTTTCTTTTTCTGTATTCTGTCCCAGATGACAGCCTTGTTGATTTCTGCTTGTATCTTCATGCCTAAAGCCTTTTTCCCCTACAGAAGGTCATTAAGTTTCAGAGGGGCTTTTTTTCTGCATGAAGCTACCAAAATTAGTTTGTCTCTCAGCACCGCCTTGTCAGCATCTCAGTGACTAAACAATGCTCCTTCCTCTGGAGACAGCAACTCAGAAAGGTCATCTCTTGACCCAACCAGGTCTGTGCATATACACTCTAGGTTGTCTATGGGCTTAGTATAAATCATTATGTAGTACTAGAAAGACAGAAGTTAATCTGATTTTTGAAACACATCTTCTTGGGGGGGGATTCAAATGTATGCTGGAAGGACTACCACAAGTATTCAGTAAAGATTTACTAAACTAAGTGGTTTTGCAACAGTATGCAAAGATTTACCAGGGCACAAAGTCAAAGAATCTTAAAGATATAATCTAAAAATCAGGAAAATTATTTAAGTTTGTAGTCATATCCATTATTACAATAATTGTCTTAAAAATAGACTCATGCATTTTGCTGCTTTCATTTCAATTTTTGTCAAAGACTGATGTACTGGAATGTTAATGTTGTATAATTATATATTCTGTAAATTAAAGCAGCATGGAGTACTGGTTGGGAATAGCACATTTCACACTTCATTACTTCTGCTACAACTCAACCAATCTTCTCTTTCCACCAGTCAGGGTTTCTTTGCCTGTTACTTTCTTTTTTTCTTCAAGTTACTTTTCTTTTTCTTCTGCTCCCCAGTTCTTTGTTGCTTACCCATGAGCTATACTGTCCTCAGTGATGGACATGTAGATGGTGATGGTGGAAATCTGGTGGCTTTCTCTGGTAACAAACACAACTAACAATGGAAGTGAATGGCAGGTTTGGGAAATGTATACAGCCATCACAATGAACATTGGAGAGAGGAGAGAACTGCCACCAGTGGCCCAAATGTTACCCAATGGAAATGTTACAGCAAATGGACTCAAAAGCCTGATTATTTTAAATCACAGCATGTGTCCCAAATATATCAGATTAGGACAAATACCATATTGCAAGATTGTTTCTAAGTTGTGATATTGGTAGGTGAATTTTTAAATACAGAAGACTATTCTAACTGCTCTGCAGAAATATGTACAAAGAAAACACTTGGTGAATTAAGAGGGTCCTGAAAAACTACTGTTGTAATGCACATTTATGCTTTTGTGTTGCACTGAGGATGGTTTGTTCTGTTTCCCCTCTCGGTTTGTAGCGTGGTTCTCCCCTTCCCTTCACCCCTCCCTTTTCCCCCTGGCCAGCCCTGAGTGGCTGTGACCCAGGGCTCCTCTGCCCCTGAGTTGGGATTGAAAATACCCCACATTTCCCATGCTCTCTCTCTTCTCCCTGGAACTCTTCAGGACAATAAACTTGGATCATCCCGGGAAGGAGAGCCTCCTCTAATCTTTCACCTTTGTCCATGTTGGATAAAAAATCCCCAATCTCTCTGACCCCGAGCTGAGGCAGGTCAGAGAGACCAAGGGGAGATCTGACACACTACTAAGAACTATTTCCTGCTTTGACACCTCTAAAAATGTTATTTGTACTGGCCCTTCAAACACACAATAAGCACCAAGGAATGGGTATTTTTGCTAATGTAGCTATAAAAAGATTAAACCAAGATGCCATAGAAACCCTCATTTTTCTTCCAAACACATTTCTGCACTGATTTGAAGACAGTTTTGGTATCAGTAGTAAAAGAGTATCTCTAGTTTATTTTGACTGGTACTGCAGGTGGAAGTTGCAGCACAGTACAGACTTCACATTAGTCTTAAAAAATCCAGATGTGCTGGGTTCAAATTGGTAATGCTGTCAGCAGCTGAAGTATTAAACTGTAAACATAAAATAGATTTTAAAGAGTTGTGGATCAACTTTAAAAGATAAAACTCTTTGAATTTATTCATATGGGTTTAAGAATTTATGAATGATGGAAATAGTCATCTGTATGACACCAGCTCTAACAAATGGGAGCTTTGGTAGGCTGCAATACTTATTTAGCAGCTTAAAACTGCACATGTGGATTTTCCAGGCAGCAGCCAGACTACCCTATGTTCCACTGATCACAGCTTCTTATTATGTGCCACAGCAGAAGCACTCACAGAGATGTGAAATCTTCCCCCATCTAGACCACAAACAGCTCAGCTCAGAGCCTCTGGTTTCAGTTTGGCTTCTAACTAGCAAGTGGATTGTATGCAACAAAATCTGCTGCTTTCAAAATCGTGTAACGCGCACGGACGGCATCAGCAGGCAGAGCACAGGGTCGTTCTATGAAGCTCTCCTTCACTTTACTCCTTTTAACTCATTCTCAAGTAGGCCCCTAACTGAAGCTGCAGGTTATGCTATGCTAACAACAAACTGATTCCCCAGGGATGCAGTTATACACTGTTTCACAATGCCTCCCATATTTTAAAAGATATAAACTCTTTTTAGTATCATACACAAAAGCTGCCATCACTGCAATGGAACAGCTGCTTCTATTTAGGAAACTTCATTTCCTTGTGCTTTCAAGCACTACAAAAAACCAAAACTCACAATACCACTACATTTTACATACGGAACATCAAAGCAAATAAGGGTTAACTTTCTGGTCTAGTATCACCCAAGAAACTCAGAGCAGATTTAGAGCCATGATGTCTCAAACAGCAGTCCTACACTATAATCCCAAGCACATCTTTCCATAAAGGTACTTTATTTCAACAGGCACATTTTTCTTTCCAGCTTGGCAGTTTGACTTCTTTTTAAGACCTTTAATTACAGCTCAAATTGTGTCCAATTTATTTTTCCATGGCTCTTTTTTTCTGTCTAGTACTCTACTGGCTTCTCCTCTTTCCACAAACACCAAATGCTCTAAAAATCTCTTTTGTTGTTAGCAAGCAGGAAAGGAGAAGAATTTCTTGAGTGTCTCTCTCTTTGTCCATGGAGGAAACAAAACAGATGTTGTGCTCTCCTCAGGGAGAAGGATCCTATCACAGAGCAGGTGTGAGTGAAGGCTGCTTTGCATGTGGAGAGGAAAAGAGCTGCATTAAAGGACTTTGATGGAAAAGGAGCGCTGATGGCAAAAGCATTCCTTTTTTTGAGGTAGAGAAAGGAGTTCATTCCCCTAAAGTGAAAAAGGGACATGGGGAAAACAGTAGGGAAAATAACACCTTGCTTTGCACTGGCAGGAGGAGCAAGGGCTCCTACTGACTTCCCCAGTATTAATCTCGCATTTCCCTTAAAGCATCAGCTTTAAAAAATGTTTACTTTGTAAACAACCAATAAAAGATTTAATGCTTCAGCCTCAAACTAAGAATAGGCTATAGACTCCACCTCCCAAAAAATCCAGAGCAAAATGTGAATTCCTTTTAAACCTCATTATTTCTGAAGGGAGTCAACACTGCATTTTTAAATACTTTAGGTTGACATTACTGGATAACTTTCACAACCTGAAAGAACCCCTAAGTCCTTCACTGTGACCTCAAAAACTAATTTTAAACATTCCTCAGCATAACACAGAACAATTACTTAAATATAATTTCACGTTTTGGAACATTTCCTTTGTCTATATGTGAATACACAATGAAGAAATAATAATGTTTGTGTTAACACCAGTAAATCTTAGACAATTTAGGATGAAACAGTGATGCTCTATCACAAAGGGGAACAAAGGTCAGAGCAGCTTTCTCCATCTCCATGAAGACTGGTCTACTAATGAAAAGAAAAATAAAATTATTTCCTTTGGAGCTCAGTGGAGTTCTAGTTTTTGTTCTCTCACATATTAAAGACTATCTTCTCCTGCATGACTTAAGTCAAGTTTGCATAATAAATGACAGCTCACTTTTTAGGACACCCATGCATTTACAGGCAGCCAGTTTTATCTGCAGAGCTCAATTTAAAAAAAAAAACAAACAAAACAAACAAACAAAAAAAACCCCATCAAATGAGCTGCTTCCAAGATCAAACTTAAGAAGGGACAGGTGTTCATAGGCATTATTCATACTGAAACAAGGGCCTGGATGCATCTCTAGAACTTCCAATCTTCTTCTGTCACTGTCTCCTGGCATCTTTTTTCATGTTGGAATAATGCTATGGCATACAAAACCCTGTTTACTTGGGAATAGAAGAGCTATTGTATTCAGGTACCCTTTTCCTTGTTTGATTAATGAATTTAATTTTGCTGGATGTATTTTTGACAAGTCCTCAGAAAGCAAAATTGTCTGGTTTACACTGGGGGCTAAGGGTGCTGGAAGACAGGCAAGACTGCTGCATAGTCACATTTATAAACAGGCAACAGCCAAATGCTGCTCAAAATTGCTGAGAAGGGTCAGCACATTGTATCACGAACACTACAGTTGCATAGCTGTATAAATATTACCCCTGAGTGCAGCAGGAAATAAATGGAGTGCAGCCCCAGAGATGCAGGAGGAGAATTCAGAGCCAAAGCTACAGTAGCAGGCCTCTTCAGAAACACCCAAACCTGTGTTCCCATGAACTGCATGCCTTGGAATTGACACCACAGGACAACAGTACATCAGATTCAACTGATTCTTTGGATTAGTTATGGCAGAGCTGCACTGGAAAATCTCAAACCAGGCCACTGTCACTTCTGCATAATCTTTCTTTTACTGCAGGCAACAGTGTCATGGTATTACAGAAAAATCCCTTTTCCTTTGAGGAATGAAAAAAATTAAAAGATACGTGTTTTTGTTTTGAGCTGCTCTTGGCTGACAAGTGAGGCCAGCCAAAGTTTGTAAGTGGAAACATTGCCTGAAATAACTACCATCAATATTCTAAGGATACAATTCAGTTTTACATAGGAACAGTATTCTAAAGCAAAGTTAAAAACATTATTGTTTTCTTTTTGTGGCATCATGTTCTAACCACCAATAGCTGTTGTGGCCTCAGTGCCACCTTTCTGAGGCAGCAGCAACGGGACAAGGGTACAATCTTTGTGCTGTGCCAGTACTGCTGCCCTGCAGTGGCCAGGAGAGCAGTGATTCAGTCTCCTCATGTTAGTGGCAGGCCACAGAATCTCAGCAAAGCAGATCATTTCATCAGAGCTTGTAAGAGCTATGATTTATAGGAATAGATGAAAGATCTCAAGTCCACCACTGTCTTTACCTTTTTACTCTCTTTGCAGTAGAATGACACATGTTCTGCTGCATGGATGAACCTCAGGAAATGCCAAGGAGCCCAGTTAGGTTTGTCTCCATTACCCAAATGCACTCTGTATTTTCTACTTGAGAAATAAACAGATTAATAAGTTTGGTCCATCAAACAATAAATAATTTGTGTGCATAAATAGATTTGATTGACAACAGCCCAATGTTGCACACTACCAATGCAGCAAGCTGCCTGCTGTAAAAGCAATGTGTTCTCCAACTATCAGAAAGCAAAGGGTACAGCTGCTGGAGGACGATGTGAAATTAAAGAGGGAGTGAAATGTGTGGTCTTATTTAATCACACCTGGTGCTTCAATTTTTCAGTAACAGCACCCTGCTAGACTGTGTCAAATCAGTTCTACAAAGAAAAAAATTATGGATGGAAAAATGGATTAACTCTTTCATCCCTGCTGTTAATACATTATCTGAGTCAGTAACATCCTTATCTGTGGCTGTTAAGGATCCTTTTTTCACAGATGAAAGGTGCTTGGCATCTGGCTAAAAGAAGCTCAGTGGAAGACAGGGCTCCTGTCCCAACAGGTGAGCATGTGCCCCCCACAATGAAAGAAGCACAGGTTTTGGGGGTGCGAATAAACTATTATTATATACAAGAAATCCTCCCAGCCAGAATCAACTTGAAGGACTGAAGAGCCACATTGGGACCAGTCATTTCTATTTGTTTCCTTAGGTGGGTGGCACATATGTGCAGAGATAGACACAGAGGAAGCAGGACAGCTGGGCACAACAGAATGCAGAAGGGCAAAAAAAAGCTCTTCCCTTGCTTTGGACACTCTGCTCAGCATAGATTTCCTGTAAGGAAAACATTTATCCCAGAAATTCTCTGGTTTCTGTTTTCTTTTGGGCTTTTTTTTTCTGAGGATTTTTGTTTGTTTAAGTCTTGTTTTGCAGTTTCAGTTAATATTAAACATCAAACATTTGATTCTGCAGGCATTGTGTGATTTCTGTGTCCTGTTGGCTAGTCACTGCTCCTCAGTGTAACCTACGTACTAATAAGTCACTTGCAGTAATAGACAGCAAGGTTCTCTACGTAATGTAAAACACAGCATCTGTGGTTGGATGTTGCATTCCTCAGGGAAAAGGGAAAAAAAATAATCCTTCTACATGATTTCACCCAGCAGCAGAAAACAAAAAGCCAAGGAATAATTAGCTTAACATAAACATCTTTATATTAAATTCATAGAGAAGAAAATCAAACATGAAAAATAACTATCATGCTTCCACTTAGGTCTCCTCATTGAATTAATGTCACCAGTACAACACTGGATAAAGTAAGATATATAAGGCTGTTGTCTGGGTGAGCTGTGTGTTTGGAGAGCAGCTCATTTTTAGAGGGCAGATACTTCTTTATGCAAGTGTTACATGTTTAAGAAATTGGCACTTATTTGGACATATATTCTGACAAGATGTCTAGTTTTTACAGCATGGATTCAGCCAATTTATTGAAATACTAGAGCATTCACCAAATACCTGAGAACAATTTTATCAACATTGCAGTCTCTTCATCATTACTTGTATAACTCATACTCAAAGAGATTATCACACCAAGGAGTATTTTTTAATAAATAAAAAGGCATTGTAAGAGACCTCCATGAACAGATGATGCTAACACTGCAACATAAGGGATTAATTTAAACCAGGAATATTTGAAATGCTCAAAATAATCACAGTTTAAATTAAGACAAAGGAACCCTTGGTTTAAATCAGTTTTGTTTTACATTTTTAATCTGCATATTCCTTTAGTGGACTGAACCACAAGAGAGAACTGAAATGAACTTTAAAAAATAACCTAGTCTACCCCTTCACTCAAGGCAAAGACAAATATCCACACAGTAACTCTTGCTTATTCCTCACACCTACCACTCTTCTCCAGTTCCCCCAGTTACTCCATTATGATATTCTCATGCTATGTTTCTAATACCCAAACTAAATCTCCTTAGGTGCAAACTGAACTAATTCATTTTCCTCTTACCTTTGGTTGGGTGGAGATGTTATGGCAAAACACCCTAGGATTTAATATTAAAAACCCTTTAATATACTTCAAAGAGTCTCTCTTTCCATCTTTGTCCTCGCATCCTAGACCCAACTCTTTCAATATTTTCTTACTGGTCTTTTCTAAATCTCTGCTCACTCCTACTGCTCTTTTTCTGGCATTCTCCAGTTTGTCTATACTGTTCTATGGTGTGAAGCCAGCTCTGGACACTATCCCAGCAGAGCGACAGCCAGCCAGCAAAAAAGACTGAAGGATGTCCTATGGCTTACACATAAGACTCAGATTAGAGTCTGGTTTCTTCCCCATTTTCTCTGCCAGCCATATCATAGCATGACTCATATTCAGCTTGTGATATCCCAACGTCACATGCTCTCTCACTGTTACTTACTCAGATATCCCTTGTCTGCATACACACGTTTGTTTTCCTTTCCTGGGGAAAACACTTCACTGAGGGCCTTACTTATTGTAATGGTTTAGTTTGTTTGTTTCCCGGCCAACGCACCAAAAATTTAATAGTTTAAGGTTTGCCAATTGTAATATATTTACCTTTTGTTGTGAAATAGGATTAGGAGTAAAAGTAAAGCAGGCCTAAAACTTAAAAAGGGAATAAAGAAAAAAACTTTATTAACAACACAAAGAATAATAATAATAAATTCAGAACAGATTTTCAGACCAGTTCCTCTTTCCCCCTTTGTTACAGTTTAACAACATACAGGGACACTTCAGTCAATTCCCTACTTAAATAATCTTTTTCAGTTCACTTTAGGGAGAGGAGTTTCTTTTTGTTTAGCTATAAGGATCTTTTACCAAGAGAGGAAATCGCCAGTTCTCTCCTGACTCCACTTCTTCATGATTAACAGCTGCCTGGGATCTGCTATCATGAATTTCCTCCCACTTTACAGTCTTTTCAGAACTGAGTTGCAGGCCATGTTAAAAAGTCACGGGGTATTACTTTTAAGGATGAGCTCCTCAAAGGCAAAAGTTCTCTTCAGCTCACTTCTCTCTCTTCATACTTCATTCCCAGGAACAGAGATCCCCGTCTTTTCCTCGGGGCAAAGGATTCTTCAAACACTTCACACCTTGCTCCACCCCCCCATGTCTCTCTTTTTTTCATGGTTTAAAGGCATTTTTTCGTGAACTACAGTCCACCTCTGTAACTTACAAAAACAAAACAAAAAAAATATTTCAGCCAACCTTCATGGCGTCTCCTCATTCTCCTTCCATTTAGAAACTTAGCTTTTACTTCATTGACTTTGGTATATCCTTTCTGTTCTTCTCCCTCTCACCCAAGGAAGGATGGAAAGTCTGTAAGTCTCATCTGAGCACTGGACAAGTTAAAATCTCACACAGAAGTCGCAGGGACTGGTCCAGGCCATGCTGGAGCTGTGTCAGGATCTCAGGCCACCCCAGGGCTGCTCCGAGCCAGGGCAGGGCAGGGCAGGGCCCCCCGAGCCACGGCCACACCGGGAAAAGGCGAGAATCCCAACAATGGGCTCTCCTTCCCTTGGCCGCTGGGGGCCCTGGTTAAAGACGGGGTCCAGCCGCCTCCGGAGCTCGGCCCTCCGCCTGGCCGGGCCCCACCAGGAGAGACCCGAGCTAGGCCAGCGCCATCCTGCAAGAGGCCAGAAATGCAGGAGAGCTTTCCTGGACTTTACTTGCTTCAAATGTGATTCACAGAGTGAACTGACTTTTCCAATTGGTTTCTCAGGCTGTCAACAACTAAACCAGCCTCCAATTGGTCCCATCAATTCACAGAGGAACTTCTCATGGAGAAAAACTTCCTAGTGTGCCCTCCCCCCAGGGTAAAACCAGCACGCTTCTATTTGCTGAATTCCCATCTTACTAATTTCAGCCATTTCTGCATTTTGTGAAGACCACTCAGCACTCTAAACCTGACCTCCACAATATCCAAAGCCTACTGGTGCTGGAGCTTTTAGTCCTTTGCACACTGCTCTCTGCAGCCCATTGTCCAAGACACTGATGAAAACCATGAGCAGCACCAAGCTGGGGCAGAATGTAACAACAGCTCCACTGCACTTCAGGCTGCCTCCCCATCTGCCAAGTGAACAGTAACTGCTCCTTGGACACAGTACTTCAAGGAGTCCTTCACCTGCCTCCCCATCATTTCACCTAGATTATTTTTTAACCTGTTTACTTGTAAGAAGGCTACATAGCTTTCCACAACACTGCCAAAAGCTGTACTAAAGACACACCTACTATTTCTATCTCCTACGTGTATTATTCTACTCAAAAAGGAAATTAGAAAGGCTTGACACTTGTTTTTTTCCTAATAAATTTACACTGGCTGTTTTTCCATCAGCATATTACCCTCTAGGTGTTTACAAATTGATTAATAATTTTCAGGAGCATTTCACCATATATCAAAGTTAATCTGACAGACTTCCTCATTTTCATGTTTAAATTTGCCCTTCCTCATCCTTCACAAGTTCTTAAAAGCTAAAGTTCAGGGATGGTCTCATCTGAGGTACACAAGGGACATTTTCAAGAGACCCTGGTGATTTGACTGTGTCCAGCTTTCCTCCATTATTTCATATCTGTCCACCATTCTAGCTTGTGTTCTTTTCCCTCAGTGCAAGTTAACTTAAACTGTTCTAAGCACCCCACCACAATTAGCCTGTTTGGGAAAACTGAATGCAAGAGGCTGGTCTTCATCCTCTTCTTCATGACCAGGTTTCCTCTTGTTGCCCACAAAGTAACAGCACTCTAACTTCCTACATATTTCCCTTATTTCTACAGCATTGAAAAACCAGAATTTTAATATCTATCATAGTTGTCACTTATTGAACTAACTGTTAAGTGTTACTTTTCAAATTTTTCCTTTACCACTGCATTATCCTGTTGTCATTAGCTATAGAATTCCTGATTTTCATGTAATTGCAGAGGGCCTGAATTGTGATATTTTGTGTTTTTGTTCTCCAGTGGAACAGTCTGCTGCCATGTCCATAGAATCTTGCCTTCTGAAAACCTATCAGTTCCCTCGAACTTTCTTTTCCCTCTCTTCCTAGCCCTTGCCTATCAATTCCAAAGTTCAAAGAAACAAGCTCTTTTAAAGTCCTTTGACATTATTTAGCTGCTTTTACTCATTCCTTCCTTTCCTCCAGATCAGAAACTCCTTTGTGATCGTTTTCACTCACATTGTCTTCTGTCTTCAAATTCTCAGCCACTTTCTTCTTATGACTCAGAAAAAAAGTATAAAGTAAAATCTTGCACTAATTTCCTTTGCCTTCAGAAACAAAAGTAATCCTCTTTAGATTTTAACTCTTGTTAGACAGCCTGGACAAGATTCACTTGACCAAGCGTACTCTTGATTCAAGGGTAGGCATGTATTCAGCTTGTCACCCCAGAGAAGAGACCAGGCTCTCCCAGACTGAGATTCAACTTACAATGTAATAAATGCCTAAAAAAAAATCACATTAAACATTTCAAATTGTTCATATTTTTCCTAGAGTGACTCACAGTGGGCAGTTAGCTCTCACACTGTCACCTATCAATCA
Organism: Cinclus cinclus; assembly: GCF_963662255.1. Lineage (NCBI taxonomy): Eukaryota > Metazoa > Chordata > Aves > Passeriformes > Cinclidae > Cinclus > Cinclus cinclus. Next base: position 138,327,850 of record NC_085046.1, read on the forward strand.
CAGAACTGTGCTGGATGAAAGGGACCTATAGAGGTCTCCAGTCCAGCTTCCTGAGAACATTAGTAGTGCTAGGGCAGGCTGTACTGGGCTGTATCCAGTTGAGTTTGGAATATTCACAAGGATGAAGATCAAGACGGGCCCATTCCACTATTCCATCACTCTTTCTCCCCACCCTATATTTAGTTAGAATTTTCTGCATTCCAAGTTGGGTCCATTTCCTCTTGTTCTGGTCTTGTGGCATCTGGGAAGAATCTGGTTCTGCCTTTTCTCCACTCTCCCAACAGGCTGCTGCAGATGTAAGACATTCCCCCCAGAACCTTATCTTCAGACTGAACAAATCCAGCCCTCACCCTTTTTTTCCTTCATCGTGTGCTCCGGATCATGACCGCCTTGGGGACCTATTCTATGGACCCACACTCCAGTTTGTCACTGTCTTTCCTGTGCTGAGCACAGAGCTGCACAGGCTGCTCAAGATGTCATCATGTTAGTGCCAAACAGAAAGGAATGATCAGTTCCCTTGACCTGCTGACTACACTGCTGCTTGTACAGCCCAGGATGTTCTTGTCCCCCTCTACAGTGAGGACAGTGCTTGTTTCTATTTAAACTGTTGTTTATCAAGACCCCAAGGTTTTTTTTCAGCAAAGCAGTACCCAATAGCTTAATGCCTTTTTTATATTGTAGTGACCCAAACTGCACCCAGCACTTGAGGTGAGGCTGCCCCACTGCAGAGCAGAGCAGGACAATCCCCTGCCCTGCCTGGCTGGTGATGCTGTCCCTGATGCCCCCAGGACAGGGTTGGCCCTCCTGGCTGCCAGACCACTGCTGGCTCATGTTCAACTTGCCATTGACCAAGACCCCAAGGCCCCCTTCCATGGAACAGTTCTCCAGCCTCTCATTCCCCAGTCTATAGAAACAGCCAGGGCTGACCTATCCCTTGCCCTCGTTAAACTTCACAGTTTTTAACTGCCCAGACCTAATCTATTGAGGTCTCTCTGCAGGGCCTCTCTGCCCTCAAGGGAGTCGACAGCTCCTCCCAATTCAGTGTCTTCAGCAAACTTACTTAGTATTCCCTTGAGTCCTGCATCCAGGTCATTAATGAAGATGTTGAGGAGCACAGGGACAAGGAAGGAACCCTGTGGAACCCCACCAGTACAGGTTGCCAGTCTGATATGACCCCATTTACTTACAATCCTTTGTGTCTGACCCATGAGCCACTTGTCCACCCATCATGTAACACGACTGTTCTGATGTGTGCTGGACATTTTGTTCAGAAGCATCCTTTGAGAGACAGTATCCAAAAGCTTTGCCATTTAAAAAACAACAACAACAAAAAGTTTTACTGGCTTTCCTAGATCAGCTAGGTGGATTATTACCCTGCCCTAGAAGGAAATCAGATTTGACAAGCAGGACTTTCCTCTCATGAAACCATGCTGACTGTGACTGACTTGTCTAAGTTTGTGGGCAGTAGAAAACAAATGTAAGTGAAGGTTTCAGTTTGTTGATATAAACTTAAATACTGTGTGTGGAAATAAGTATGGCATTTCTTAACATGATTTGCACTTTCACACACTACACTTGACTGATTTCCAGTCCTTACAATTTTGTTTTATTTGGACATGGGTAATAATAGCTTATTCTAGGTAATTTTTTGATTACTTGGGATTCATGTTAAGTTCTAGTTATAAAACTTGTTAGTGTAAAAGTGAAATGCAATAAAAATGCTGAAGAACAGTAGTTTCCAAATAAGCAACAAAATCAAGGCAAAAATAAGCTTATTATTAAACTTTTAAGTAACCAGTCTCATTAAGCAAGGAAGCTGATGAACTGCATGTCAGTTCTGGTTGCCGTATTTCTCAAGAGCATAGAACTGGCAGATCTCATCCTCTACCACACAGATTTTGCTTATAGGTTCAAAGAGGCAAACAAGCTTTTCAGCTTTTTTTTCTCCTCCCAAGTGGTTTCTTATTTTTGAATGAACCAGTCACTGAACTGAAATAGCTGAACAAACATGAAAAAGATATTATCTCTGCACCTGCAGAAGTAAAAAAAAGTTTAGTTCTTTAACAACAGGTGTTTAACCAGTGACTTTCACCAAGTCTGACTTCCGTTGTGTTTCAGTAGCAGCCACTGCTATACATGGATAAACAGAAATTTAAGTAATTACAAGAACCCATATGATCTAACTTTGCTGTCTGAAGTTCAAATAAATCCAGTGTACTTTTCCTTAAAAAAAGTAAATATGTAGCACAGTTTTAATTTAAAATCACATGAAATATTCCATACCCACTTTGTATCGCACAGTTTGCAACTGCTGGAAATACCATGGTATCTTAATACAATTTTTAGTCCTTTCATTTTTTTATGTTTTTGTTTTTTTCTTTTTTTTAAGAGGAAGAAAAAAAACCCTAACCCATGACAGAGAACTTGCTGGGAAAAAAGACAGAGAAGCATTTCCTGCCTTATCCCCCAAATAATCGAAGCACATGCTGAGGGCAAGAAACACTAATGGGGTAGTTGTGAATAAAATTCATCTTTCAATATTCAGAACTATGTTGAAATAACATTTGAGCAAATGTTGCTGGCTTCAGAAAGCTTTTATTTCATGTTTTTACAATTGTTACACAGGTTTTAAATTATCAAACTATTGGATCTGTAACACATACATATTGCTTCACTACTGCCAGTATGGTTCAACCTGGCCTCTTTGCATGAAATCTGACACTTTTGCTATCTCAGATACTGCTCTGAACCAAAAAGCTGAATATGTCAAACAATGCTTTTAAAGCTCACAAACTGGTGTGCACTTGTAATAGTTTGTCTCTATCTTCCCTTAATTATAAATGAAAATTCCTCCTAATTTTGCACAGGCTAAGATGGACAATAAAGAGAACAGTTCAAAATAGAAAACACAGATGCCAAAATACATAACTCTGGGCATGGACGGATTTTATTTTCTGTTTGGCACATCTGTCAAATACCTAGATCTGATATGCTGATAAAACAAGACAGCTTACGGCAATAAACATGTCAGATCCATCTGTTCTTCAGGACATTGAGAAGAAAAAGGATGGCTCCCTGTGGTATTCTGTACACTTGAGATTACTCTTGAGAGGTTTCCTTCCGCTGCTGACAGCAATTCAGCTCTACCAGCCTAAGATAGTGGGTTTCCAACCTTGCTCTCTGTGTTCCACCTGGGCACATTGTGTACCTGTGGCTTCCTCTACCCTGTGAGAATTGGTTGCTGGGGCAGGGATGTAACTATACTGAAAAGACCTTGCAAAGTCAAGAAACAAAACCCAGAAAATGAGAGTGAAGCCAATACTGAACCTACTTCGCCCAGGATCCTGGCTCCTGCTGTGACACTCAGCAGCTGCAGGCACCTCACTCTGCATCTCAGACCTGGTTTGTATCCCTTGTGTCCTCCCCTTTTTCAGAGCCACAGCATCCTTTCTCACACTATTTCCCTTCTATTTGCAGAAACTCACACTGTAAATGCTCCAGTCAGGGCAGCCTGTATATCCCTCAAAACACAGTCAGTGGTCTGAACAACTGAAGGTGACCCTGAGCAGACAACAGCTGCTCCAGTGTGTACCACCATTTGCTCAGCTCACCAGAGTGTAGCTGCAGCCAATGCTGAGCTACAACACTGGCAGCTACCAAAGAGCCACCCACTGCATTGCTCCAATATGGACCACACCAGCTGGAGCAGAACAAGCACAGAAACAGCTGAGAGGGCTGAGGTGTTAACGACAGAAATCATCTTCCAGCACTACTTTAACAAAAGCCACCTTTCAGCCACCTGCAGCCACATTCAAGGGGTTTGGCACCGATTCAGAGGATGTGCTACTTTCTCATAGGAAGGTAGAATTAAAGGGTTTTTCACAGGATATATACAACCCTCTGATACTGGGTCAACTATAATTATCTTTCACTCAGGAAACACCCATTCATTTCTTGATTTTGACTGGCAGGAGAAAAGAGGGAAGGAGGTCTCCAGCTTAAAAATGAACACAGGAGCCCCAGAAAATATGCAAAAAGTTCAGCTGCTTTCTGGAGAGAGCAGCCCTGAGTTTCAGCCATAGGAATGTAAGAAGTAAGTATGCAAAGGCTCCTCTATGTAATATACTAGTCAAATATCCATATTACGGAGCTCACATGAAAAGCAAATATCCAAGAAGTCACAGCTCACTAGAAAAGATTCTGCTTTGCTCTGCCCCTCCAGATTAGTCCCAATTTTGAGAGGTTTTTAAACCTTGTTTCAACTTTCCCCTAAACACTTAAATCTAGCATTGAGTTGCCATTGTTCAACAAAGGCTGTAAAAGTTCTTGTGAGAATCCCTTGCTCTGGTTGGAAACATGCTAAACATCTCCCAAAGCAGGATGGCCAAACAACCTGTCATCCAACACACTGGACTTCATGTGCAGGACACACAAGAATAGGGCATAGATGTTATGAGATGAGATAGAAAGGGCCCATGGAGTTGGAAGGATGCCCTTTCCAGAAACTGCAGCCTATGCCATGCATTGCCAGACAGAGCTGGTCTGGAGACCCCAGGTGTGCATGCATGGATGTAGCACTTGGATAGTGTCTTAGGTTACAATGTAAGATGCAACTAAATTTATGTATTCTATCACCATCTTCACGAGCTGGTAAAACCAGGTGGGGGCAGTGTTCTTTATCTCTTCCCATCCCTTAGAACTCCCTCCAGAGGGATATCTTCTGCTAATGGGCCATCAAGTCTCACTGTATGACTCATAAAATTGCATAATCCCATTGTGAAATGCTCCACCCAGGGGAAGGAACCAAGCATTCCTACCTGGATATAATCTGAGGCTTGGAACACCACGAGGAGCCTTACCTACTGGATTCCAGAGAGGAGAGCTGCATAACCACCACTGGACCTTCAGAGGAAGACCAGACCCTTCTACAGGATCATTGCTTCAATAGAACCACATCTATCATTTCAACTGGACTGCAGCCATCATTTAATTGGATGGCTACCACCATCCTGACGAACAGGTGTCAGGTTGGGTCCTGAGTTTGTCAGTTTAAACCAGTGTTTTCTAACTTACTTTTAATTTTCCTATTTAATTGTAGTTCTGACTTGGAATCTCCCACTGGTTTGTTTTCAAACTAGTACAGAAGAGCAAGTGACTTTGTATAAATCAGGTTTGCCCTCCAGCTTATCATGCAGCGTAACATAAACAGCCAGCAAGGTGGGTCCCAGAATGGACAGGGGCTCTGGTGAAGCCCTGAAAAAAGACAGCCAAACCAGAGAAGACTTGCAATGCATGAGAGAGGACGAAGCTGTATCAGACCCATACTGACTCATTCTGCTAAGCAGCAAAAGCAAATGATTAAGTACATCACCCACTGTAGTTAAAGAAAGTCATGCACATTATCTGTTACTTAAAAAAGGCTGGCAAAAATTGTGAAGGAAAGAACCAAGCAATCAGAGTTGAGGGTCTGATTACTGAAACCCAGAAATATCCTTATAGAAAGCTGGCCTTATTTGCTGCAAATCAGTTTCAGCAGGCAATTTGAAGCTATTACACCAGTATGCTGTTATGTGTAAGTTAATAAGCATTTACTACTGATGGTTTCTGCAGTGGCTGTTTAATTTTTAATCATATCCTTAATTTACTGTTTACAGTTTTATCCAATTAGAGTACGTGCACGTGTGTGCATCTGTGACAAGGAGAACATGGAAACCTGCATTTAATCAGAAGCACAAAGCCTTGCTCCTTAAATGCCAAGATACATGTGTCTCCTGCTTGAAATTTTTTCACATAGCCCTCTTATTTTCCAGAAGAATGCCATCTCAGGCTGTTATGTTGCACCATTCTGCTGTTAGAAATGGGCACCACTGACCTCTCTGTGCAATGCTGTACCTGGAGTTTGGAACTGAATGTCATTAAAATAGGCAGTGCTAAGAACTAGGCAGTTTTTCTGGCACTTTCCTGAACAGAAATCCCAGCATTGCTTTTTCTCTGTAGATCAGGCATTTAGGTAACACCCTGGGTCACCCCCCATCCTCTCCTCCTCATCCACATTGCAACCTTTTATTAGATTTCTACAGTCAGAAAAACTAGATGCATTGAATGGATGGAAATTGGATCATTTATTTTTAAGCACTGAAAATTTTTCATGGTGATCAACAGTAAAGTTTTCAATTACAGAAGGAGAGTAAATAAACCAAATGATAGAGCTCCAAAGAAACCTGGGTGATGATGGAAGGACAGAGATTAGAACATCTTGGGGCCCAGGAGATGAGCTTATCACAAATAAAACAATATTACATTCCTATTACTACCTGACATGCTGTTTGGTATAATGCCAGTGATTAACTAAAATAGAAAAAAAGGAGTGCCAGAAATGCACTCAACAGAGGCATAATGCGGTTGATATGGATCCTGGCAGAGCCCTCAGGAGGTGATCTGACACCCAACACAACTCCCTGTGCCTTCCACATTCACACTGCCTCCGGTCACAGGCTCAGCTGTACAGCAAATTAGGACAAGCAGCAACAGGACTGCACAATCCTCAGACAGAGACTTCTCTCACTCCCAGCAGGCACAGGCTGAGGAGAAAAGGCAGGAGCCTTTGTTTCTCCCATATAACATCTACTTCAAGGAGAGATGACGGCAGGTACCTGAAGAGCTCCACAGCAATGGATTAAATGGAGGTACATGAGCAGGACTCACACACAGCCTTCTCCTGCTGTGTTCATGGCTCAACATCTGGATACTCACATCCCACTACAGCTGTATTCCCTGAAGCCTTGAGAGCTATGCTGAAAAACCCAGACTGCCATCTGCTTTATTTTGCTCTCAGGAATTAAAAAAAAAGATGCAATTCTATCCCTCTGCTAATATAATACCTTCAATTTCTCTTCTTTTTCTCTGCAGCACAAGGAAGGTAAAGATAGGAAATCAATACATTCACAGAAAAAATAAACATCTAAAGTGCCCATAAGAGGAAGAAACTACAGGGCTATGGCTATAGACGTCTTAACAATGGTAGAACAGGTTGGATTAATGACATGAGGTAAAAGACTAACAAACAGAGAGGGATAAACTGCTTTTAGAGCAAATGCTGCAGATTTCAGCACCCTTTTTCAGAAGCCACTGCACTCTGCAGCCAAAGCACAGGGAGGTTGCACATGGTCTTTGCAAGAGGAGCTGTTCCTAAAAATACCCAGCCCGGGAACACTGGTGAGGAGTCCGTGCAGCCCTGCACTCCAGGAACTGCACTCCTGGGTTTAAAACAAAAGCTGCTGGCATCAGCCAGGCCGCTCAAGAAGGCAGATCCAGCTCTTGTTGTGTTCTTTGCCCCTGGGAACAGGAACTTGCAGCACGGAAGGAGGAGGCTGTGTAATAAAAAGGAGACAGGAAGATCTCCAGTAGGCTCCGAATCCTAAAGATAGCAGTGAAACTAGCATGAAGGGAAGGAGGAAATCACCCTCCCACATGAGAGGAAACCCCAAAATAAAACCTTTTGGCAGATGGTAAAGGCTTTAGTATTCAGTAAAAGGAATGAGCTGCATGAGAGCTTTAAATGCAAGAGAGCTTTAAATGAGACACAGGAAGCCCAAACAAAAGACTTATGAAGAAGCTTGTTTTTTCAGTAGCTCTTCTGCATCACTATTCCATTTCTGATAGATTTTAATGGCTTTTCTATTTCATTGAAACTATGCACTAATTAATTATATGAAACAGAAGAAGTTTTCAGTAAGTTTTCTGAATTATAAAATAAAAGTTCAGTTCCTAGTGGGCATTCCATCTGGGGCTCTCAGCTTCATCCTGGCCTTCCTGTCTAAGACTAGATCTAGCTTCACAGAGGCAACAAATCCACAATCATAAAAATAATCAAAATAATTTAATATTTGTATCACGCTTAACCATATCCAGACTAAAGAAAAACTCAGAGTACTGTCTAACTGCAGTTATCAAAGCACTCGTGTCTGAGAAAAACTGCAGAAGGGAAGGTAAGTTATAAACCTATCCCAAGACAATATATAAAAAGCATCCATGTCTGCTTCAGACTAAAGTATTATTCAAATTACAACTAAGAAAACAACCCTAAAACCCTTAACCCAGAACATGCGACTCCTTAAATCTTCACCTATGAACACCTAAATGTTGCTTTAATTCTACTACCAGTGAGTAGTAATTAGGCTCAATTTAAAAAAAGTTAATAAAGAGTAATAGAATATGAAAGATGATGTTATAGAAAAAGAAGTGCAATTCAAAGGCAAAGCATAACCAGATTTTGCTAACAGATACAGAAAAAGAAATGAAGTTACTATACTAAGGCAGTGCAAGTTTGCTGTCAAATTAGCACTGAGTAACATAATTTGTTACATGCTTGATGCTGAAAAGCAAAAAGTAGGAAAAGCCTACTTTTCCTCTATTAAATTTAGGTGTCGCAAATTAAATAGCAAATCCTCCATCTGACAGATGCAGGAAGTTCCAAAGGGCAATATACTGCATTTATTATGGGCACCTCTTTTAGAAGGGCACAGATTACCTCTGGGGGTGGGTTTTGGTCTTCGTTGATTATTTGAGGAAGGCAAACAATGACTTCAATTGGACACCAAAATTTTAGCTGGATAAGGCAAGATGCAACAAAGGCTCTTTAAACTGCTTAAGCTAAAAGACAATATAATTGTTTTTGTCTTTGATTATGCCATTTTAGTATAGAGCATGACTATAAAGAATAAGATAAAAGTGCAGCTTTTACTTTCATTTCCAGCAGTGATTATGAAATTAAGATTGCAAATAACACAGGCAGTGCACGTCATCAATGGAGATTTTGAGATCAAGTGAAAAATAGGTCATATGTAATTAAGAAAAACTTCTAAATATAATAAAATATCAAACTTGTGTTTTTGATACAATAAAATTGTCAGGAGATTGTATTTTTCAATTTGACAAAGACCTGCTAGGTTAGAGAATAGAACCCTTATGTTTCTCTATTTGTGGTTTTAAGTTATAAAAAGGTTTATGGATTTGATCCAAAGGTCAACAAAGTCATTGGCACCCTTCATTGATTTGAATGGGCTTTATAGTCCATAGAAGAAAAATGGGGTTGATCCTGTTCTCATTTCTACTAGTTTCAATTTCTCTGCAAGCAATGGAGCATTACTCTTTCATTTGCCCACACAGAACCAAGAGCAAAGTTGAGGTCTCCAATTTTCAAAGGGAGATAATTGGGATAAAATAAAATCATAGCTGGTAGTAAAATTAGATTAAATAAAATAAATTTAGATTCTTCTTAGTAGAGCAGCTACTCTTGGTATTTGTTTATTGTGCCAGAACTGGTACAGAATGTGTGCACAAAGAGTAAGGATCAGTTTTAAGTCAGCTAAAGACTTTCCCAAAGACTCTAGCCAAATTAATTATAAGCAGCAGAAACTTAAGAAAGACACTATCTCTAGGTGCTCCTAATTTCTAGAGATATCCCTTATAAAAAGAGTTTTCTTCTTGTCCCAGTATCTACTTGAACTTCTCATTTAAATAGCCCGGGTTCTGATCATGTGGATGAAAATAAAACGGTAAAAAAATCAGTAAGACACATATTCTCATACCAGAATTATCCTGTGATCAGCTAAGCCATGTAGAAGTAAAGTAAAATTCCCACCATGACATTTCCATTACTAGAGAGAACCGAAAAGTTGTCAAGAACAGCAGTAACAGTATAACAAAGGAAAACGGGGTTTGCTGACAAAGCAACAGTCACACATTTTAGTGCTTATCACAGCAGCTGATATTTAAGAAGAGAGAAAGAAAACTTATCAACAAACAAATCTAGCAAGCAAACAGCAGTAAAAAATAATAACTCACCAGGAAAGAGCTTATTAGGATTAGAAGACAATAAACTACAATTTTCATTATGCTATCTGAGATAAACCTCCACACCCAAAGGAACTATTTCTAGAAAAAGACAAAAAAAAACCCCTCGTAAGTGTCTCAAAGTATGAAGATACATCCCAGCAAAAAGACATTCATTACCTTGATGGGCTGTAAGGGCTGGCTGCCTTTCAATGACCCTCAGAACCTTCCAGGTTTAAGCAGAGACACAAAAGTCAACAATATCAGTGGTTAGTGTCACAGTCAGCAGTTGTGACAGAATGGATGGTAGCCACGAAGATGGGCATTAAAGCAGCTCTGAAATCTAGAGAAAGATCTGTTCAGAACCTACCCAGGTGACAACTGATTTATCAGTGAAGCTTTAGAGGTGTAAGTATCCTACCCTTCCTCTCTCTCACCTCTTTCATCTGAAATACAGTTTGTTTGCTTCAAAGTCTTTCAAGTTTAGACTGAGAACTGTAACTCTTACGATACTGGGAGCCATCAGTGTAGGGAATTTTCAAAGGTTTATCTACATCCTTAATTGCCTGACACTTTTAAAAGCTGGTCCATTGTCTAAGACGATTGCTCCTTCCACCATTCAACATTCTTTAAATACTCATTAAATACAGCTGGACCATCTTGACACCTTATGACAAATAATTACAAGGAACTGCTGAAAAGTGTTTCTCATAGTTACACTCTCCAGTACAAAGTAAAGAAATTCTTCAGCAGGCAGTTGTAGTCTAGTCAGCCATCTAAACATTTAGACTACAGGGAAATAAATAAATAAAGCTAGAGCAGGAGATATTAATCTCTTGGTACAACTTTAACAACAGTCTTCAGTTCCTCGGGAGTTCTTAAAAGAAAGAAAACCAAAAGAAATAAAGTAAGAAAGAAGGCTTTCTTCTTTATTCCTAAAGAATTACCTAACACTTTAAAGCATGAAGAAAACGTGATTACCATTCTCTCTCCATCTCTCTGACATATGCCAAAGTGGAAAGGAAACAATACCATATGATTTTAGAGGATTTAGAGGACTTTGGAGTGTAAACTTTAAGAGCAGAAGCTTTGCATCACTGAAGAAAGCAAAATCAGTGAGCAAGAATCTCTTTTTGCTGTGCACGACCTTCTTCCTTTCAGATCTTTCTCTCAAAATCCAGCTCCTGAAAGTCCTACACAACTGTGCTCTTTCAGTGTTGAAAAACAAGAGTCTGTTGACCGATGCTACCAGCAATAAGCCTCTTAACTGGTCTCACTAAAGAAAGAACATGACAAAATTACTTGTTTCCAGGTCCAAGTATTGGAGCTGTTTCAACTCCATCTCATTTAATGAAATGCCAGGTGATGGCAGCTGGGTGTGCCAGATAAATGGACTGGGAAGGGGTGAATCCTCTTCCTCGTGGAGAGGACTCAAAACTCCAAGACGATGTCAATGCACATACCTTCAGACTGTGTTCAAGCTTGCAAGGGAACCTTGACATGCATTTTTGCTCATATGCAAAAGTCTCTAACTTGCTTTCCTGAGGAAAGAGATCCAGCCTTCTTGGGTCGCTGCACAAGTATGCCAAGTCAGAGTCCTGCCATATTATACCAGGCTGGCTGGATATAACACACTGTGCCATTCCTGAGCCTGGTTATTTTCTAATCAGGTGTTCAGGTGGAAGCCACTGATTAAGCCAAATGTATGTAAACAAACTATAGCAACAATGTGGATAAACTTAACCAAGAATAAAGTCTAAGATGTGGACAAAAACTTAGTGGGATTGAGGAACTTCAGAACTGTTGTATTGCCAAGTACAAATTGCCTAAAACTCAACTTATCACTCTGACACTGAGAAAAATAGTCAAAGATTGACTCAATGTCCTCCAGGTGATACCTTTGGAAAAACAGAAATTCTTACAGAGCTGCTTACTGCAGATTTTCTCAATGTATCTTTTCTTTGTACAGGTAACTTCTAATAATCCATGTGACTTGCATGCACTTTTACTGATAAAAATATTTTTCAATTTTAAGATCATACAATAGAGCTGTAGCTGAACTGCCAACAGAGAAGTAAGTTGTTTTAAAAACAACAATTCTCTGCCACATTTTCATTCTCATTCCTGTTTCAAATAAAGGCTGCTGTATTTATGCTGTCATCTACTGGAATTAACAACAAAAAATTACAGGTGTTTCATGAGTACTTAAGCTGTATAGAGGTAAATAATGTATTTTTAAAAAATTGTTCAGAATCTTCTTAGAAATCCGAACTTGAATGTAAAGGACCACAAGACCATTGTTAATACACTTCAATTTATAATTTTATAGGAAATCAATTTCAATTAAAATACATTGAAATAGTGACTGGAAAAATTCTATAATATTGATCATATGGGGGAGCCAGTATAGTTAAAATTATTAATCATACTTGAGCATGACATAAAACACTAGGCTAGTACCCATGCTTTATGATCAAGTCAAATAAAAGGCTTTAAAATAACCCTCCCTTTCCTTTGTGGAATATGCCAGAGATCACCATACTGCTTAGTAAAAAAGAAACAGTTCATAACACTGCTGACAGCCTATGTATAACTAAGTGAATGAAGGTGCTCTATCATACGAAGCATAAATGCCACTAAGAGCAAACTTTTATTTGAATAGAACCACATTCATTTTTAAAATTACAATACAGAAAAGCTTTTAAAGAACGTGAATGAAGAAAAAGATAAGCTTTTAAATGAAACAGGTTATTTTTACACAATACAGAAAAGCAACATCACAAAGGCATAAAAATGAGAGGGTTTGTTCCTGCCTCTCTTGAATCTCTCCAGTAATTAGAAACTTTTATTGCACAGGCCATAAATGATAGTAAACAACAGAAGGAAAAATGCTTTTGAACTCTTTGGCAACACTCACCTTCAGGGATTCAAAACAGGAAAACTTTATTCTACATTTTCAAAAGAGCTTTAAGTGACTTTCATGTTTGTTAGAACTGCCAATATTGTGAAACACTTTACAAACAGGACTCATTCACGTTGGTGCAGCAATACCAGTTTCATAAAATCAGCAAGATGATGTTACCAAAACTCATCTGAGTGAAGAGGGCAATTCATCCAACTTCCAGACCAATTTGTTTTAGTGTAGGAGTTTACATCTAGGCTTAGCAAGTGGGAATTTATCTGATCCACATTTAGTCATCTATTGTGTAGACAAATATATCTGCCAACCATTCCAAGTGTCTGTGATAATCGATGGAGAGCAACAGGTATAATTCATCTAATGTGCCTGAGGTGTGACTGCTGCATCTGAAATACAGAGGATGTGCAGCTACTACTGCATGCACATGACAGTAGGATTGCTTAGAGTCTCTGTGGAAGGAAGAAGTACCCAACTGAAGGCATGCCAAGTTAGACTTTGGCACTTTTATCACCACTGAGGCTGCCAGTGATGATATTTTGGTTTGTAAAAAACTTCTTGTGAACAACTTGTTTCTTAACACTGTGAGACAGATTCTCAATGGATACTGAAGAATTAGGCAGGGCAATACTCTTCCAAATGCACCCATTCTGGATGCTGAAGAGCCCAGCACAGAGAGGGAACAGGATCTGGGGATCTGCCTGAACATCATCTGCTACTGTTCAAGGCCCATTAGTGAGACAGAGGGCTAATGGATCCAACTGAGAATGCCATTTCTTGTCTTCTTATTTCCAATGCTATACACTCAGTTTGACAAAAAAAGTGTTAGTTGATGAAGACAGTCAGGACTGAAACACAAGGACAGCAGTGAAAATTTCCATATACTTTCTAAGGGGTCAGAAATATAGTTAGGGCTCTGATTTCTTCAGTTCTTTTATAAAACAACTATCAAAGGCATGTAGCAACAGTACAAGGAGTAGTGGCTTCAGACTGAAAGAGGACAAGTTTAGATTGAACATAAGGAAGAAATTCTTTACTGTGAGGGTGGCGAGGCACTGGAACAGGTTAGAAGCTGTGAATGCTTCATCCCTGGAACTATTCAAGGCCACACTGGATGGGGCTTTGAGAAACCTGGGCTAGTGGAAGGTGGCTGGGTGTGCCTGTATCGCAGGAGAGTTGGACCTAGATGGTGTTAAGGTCCCTTCCAACCCAGACCATTCTATGATCGTTCCTAATTTTATTCTATGTCTGATTTATAGAAAAATCTCATTAGAAATCATAATTATGTTACATTGTAAGTTGCCTTACAATGTACTTACAATATGATTTATTTAAACTCTGTGTGAAAGACTGTACCTATTCCTGGAATCCCTTTTACCAGCCTGTTCTTTGTGAATGGGTGAAAACAAGTGATTTCCACTGGCACTGATCACAAACAGCTGTTGTTAAATAACAGACTGACTGCTGAAGGCTTTCCTATTTTAGCTAAAAGTCTTTCATGCCTGGCTGCAGCACAAACAGCGATAGTTTACTTTTTTTCATTGAACTTGGAGAATTTTTTTTTTCTGTTTCCAATTTACATGAGTGAGAAAATACATACATATATATGCATGTTTTTTGCATATGTAATATATATTCATCAAACATGTAAGAGAGTATTGGGTATGCATTAGTTCAGAAGGACTAAACATTCCAGACCAAACTGAACAGTAGGGTGAACTTCTGAGAAATTTGAAAAGCAGAAATGAAAAAAAAAAAATCAACATTAATAAAATAACAAGAAAACCAGACAACTGCAATCATGATCTTGCAGTCATACAAAACAGCTAATACTACATCAGCAGTAGACTGAGTTGCAATACTATTTATAGAAACACATAAAAATGCAAGCGCATCATAATATAATACAGCAAAAATCTTGCCAAAGAAATTAATCAATACAAATTTCACAGGTCCTATGTCTCCTTATTCATATTCCAAACTAATATACTACACATATTGAAGGACACTTCTGTCCTAAACCTATCCAGAGTGCATTACAATGTATTGTTCAGTGTATTGGAACTTATCTTACCTGTCAGCTAAATCACTTGGTTATTTGATATGAATATGTATCAGCATCACAGCAATAGCATAAAGGTAACTAACAGTCCCACAGCAATGCAATGGTCTGCCAGGGACCATTGACTGCATTGCAAGTATATTCTTCAGGTTAGAACCCAGACACATGAAATTCAAATAACTGAAGCCATAGATGGAATTTGATATTTATCATCACTGATGCATTTTTATTAGATATTTTATCTGTGCTCAGATACACACTGCACATACAATATTGTGTTTCAGTTAAAACAAATGAAAACCATACAGAACCCGTCAGTGAATACTTGTAACCTGAAAAAAAAAGATTTTCAGACATCATAACAGTGCCTAAGGTCTGAAAAGCCTCTCACTAAAAAACAGAGCTTCTGATTCCAGAGCAACATCCTCTGTTAAGTGCTGAAACTGTCCTTGACTGGAACAGGAAAAATACAACAAAGGCTGCTCTTTTGTAGTCTATTGGGTGGTAGCAAAGTCATTTTACAGTCTTGGAAAGCAGTGTTAAGAATAAGTGCAATGATTCCTGCAGTTGTACAGGAAAAAAGGATGTACAATAGAAAGAGTAAAAGGGATATGGATGCTCAGTGAAAATAAACCCATATTGAGAAGAAGGTTAAGATTTCTTTACCTGTAACCAGGCAATTTAGCATGCTGAGTTCAGGCACACAGTTTTCATGCTATGATAAGGGATAAACTACTGTTATTGGGTAATTTCTGACAGTGCTTTCATGATGCACTTTGTGTTCAACTCACAATGTCTCTCAGACATTTTGGAGCATAACAAGAGCACAGAGCAAAGGAAACCAGCTGGGAATTAAGCTTGCTGGACCTTTTTTGAAAGGGCAAGTATTTTTTCTGTACCTTGGATAGGTGCCATGCATGCAACATATGCAAGAAACAGTTGCATAGTCTGTGCTTTAGGAAGAAAGGCCCTTCCTGACTAGATGGAAGCTTAAGGGTTAGGCAAATAAAATGAAAACAAAAGAAGTGATGTCTGGTAAGAAGACAGTCAAGATTTCAAAAGCTGCAGACCTTGAAACACCACAGGTATATGAAACCAGGATTCCCTGGATGTGAAAGTCCTGAGTCCAGAATGTGCACAGAATGTACTTTTTTTGCAGGAGTGACAAAGAAGTGTGCTGATCTCAAGCAACAGTTCTTCAAGGAACATGAAGGACAGGAGGCAATAACAGTTCAGATGCCACAGGGTCCATACAGTCTACAGCAGGAGAACAGTAAGCTGCAATTGCTTTCTCTTAACTTGTTGACCTTCTAGTCCTGTGCTTGGCAAGTTCCTGTGTTCACAAAATTTCTGACCACTCAAGTCCCTTTTCAGCCAGGTGAGTAACTCCAAATCATTCATGCTGTGTACTGGAGCCACTACAGTAGGAAAGGTCATATTATGTGGGAAATAAGAAGATGGGACAGAGCCTAGTACTTTAAAGTTTTGATTATGGAAAATGACAACAAATCTCACATGTAGTGATGAAACCTGTTATGGCAGTGCTCAGGTTCCTCCCAGATTTGATATCCATATGGACAAAACAGGGCAAACAGGAACTAGCATCATGTTTCTGATAGACTGAGAAGGTTCCATGCCAAATTTTCAAGCCTGTCTTTAGTACTAACAGGCTGATAATGCTGCCAAAATCTTTCTAAAACACTTTTGCTAAGGAGGGTTTCATGGTCCTGACTTACCACACATAGCCCGAAGGCAGTGCTTCTGTTACAAAGTTCCTCTCAGACCCAGTGAATGATCCATCACTAGAACACAAGGCTCTCACTTGTTCTTTGCTCAGTTATAGAATCATAGAATATTTTGGGTTGGAAGGAAGCTTATAGGTCGTCTAGTTCCAACATCCCTGACACAGGCAGGGACAACTTGCACTAGATCAGGTTCCAATCTGGCATTGGACACTTCCAGGGATGAGACAGCCACAGCTTCTTGGGGCAACCTGCTGCAGTGCCTCTCCACCTACACAGTAAAGAATGTCTTCCTTCTATCTTATCTAAACCTAGTGTCTTTGTTTGCAGCCATTACTCCTTGTCCTATCCTTGCCCTTGAAAAGTCCTTCTCCAGCTCCTTGTAGGTCACCTTTAGGTACTGTAGAAGGCTACTGCAAGGTCTTGTCTCTCCAGAACCTTTTCCAGGCTGAGCACTCCCAGCTCTCAGACTCTTGCCTGTCTCCACAGAAGAGGTGCTCCATCCCTCTGATCATCTTAATGGTCCTCATCTGTACTCACTCCAACAGGTCCATGTCCTCCTTTGGGGCCTCAGAGCTGCATGCAGCATTCCAAGTGGGGTCTCATGAGAGCAGAAGAAAGATTCACCTTCCTTGACCTGTTGATCACACTGCTTTTGATGTAGCCCAGGACATGTTTGGGTTTCTGAACCACAAGCGCACATTGCCAGCTCATGTTGGGCATTTCATCAACCAACAATCCAAGCCCTTCTCTCCAGGGATACTTCCAATCCATGCTGCACTCAGCCTGTATTTATGCTTTGGATTGTCCCAACCCAGGTGCAGGACTCTGCACTTGGCCTCACTGAACATCGTGAGGATTGCATGGGCTCACCTTTCCACCAGGCCTCTCTGGATGGCATCCCTTCCCTTCAGAGCATCAGCAGCACCACACAGCTTGGTGTCTATGGTAATCTTGCTCCATGTCACTGACAAAATGTCAAACAGTGCCAGTTCCAATGCCAAGCCCTGATGAATGACACTCATCACTGGTCTCCACTTGGAACATCGAGCCACTGACCACATCTCTTTCAGTGTGACCATCCAGCCAATTCCTTATCCACTGAGTAATCCATCCATCAAAACCATGTCTCTCCAGTTTAAAGAAAAGGATGTTATGTGGGACAGTCTCAAATGCCTTGCACAAGTCCAGTTAGATCCCACATGTTGCTCTTTCCTTACCCATCAGCCCAGCAACCCCATCATAGAAGGCCACCAAATTTGTCAGGCACAATTTGCCCTTAGTGATGCCGTGTTGGGTGACACAAATCACCTCCTTACTTTCTATGTGTCCTAGTATAGTTTCCAGGAGGATTTGCGTTCAGGAATACATTCAGAACAGGTAGCACAGTGAGCAGCTGCACTGAGAGCTGCAGGCTGAGCTCTGGGTAGCAGGAGCCTGAGGCAAGGGGCTGAGAACTTTGAGAACAAAGCAAAGGGCCAGGGACCTGTGGCCCCAGCCAGGTGACTCAGAGACAGAGGACAGTGACTCAGCAGGAAGAGCCCACACTTTCCATGGTTTAGACCATAAGGATACAAGCCCAGGGTTTCCTTTGTTTTGAGTTGTTATTTTGCTGCTGCACCACCATAAAGCTATTTAAAGAATTCAGAGGTCTGAGACTCTGCTATGGGAAACCCTAAGCTGAGCTGGTAAGGAAACCTCATTTGCTGTGGGAGTGGTGTGTGTGCAGGGAGTCAAGCTGTGCAGCATCAGCCCGGAGCCGCCCACTGTGGAGGGCTTTGCTTCCAGCATTGAAATCTCTGGTAGCAAGAGTGTGACTGCCCGAGAATGGTCAGGCAGAAAAGTTTCCTTAACATCTGTTCTGTGACCTTGCTGGGCACAGAAGTGAGACTGCCCAGCCAGTAGTTTCCCCTGTCTTCCTTTATTCAGTTTTTAAAAATTAGGGTTTTAATCACTGGAACTTGATTGGACTGCTACAACTTCTCAAATATGATGGACAGCAGCATAGTCACTTCATCCGTCCCTCAGGACCTGTGGATACACATCATCAGGTCCCATCAACTTGTGCCTTTCAGGTTCCTTAAATGTATTTGATCCTGACCTCGTACAACTGGTCCTCATTCTCTCAGCACCCGCCTTGGCCTTCTGTGGCTGGAGAACTTGCCAGTGAAAACTGAGGCAAAAAGTCTGTTGAGTATCTCAGCTTTCTCCATGTCCTAGGAAACCATATCTCCCATTTTCTTCCAAAGAAGAATCATATTCACCCTAGCCTTCCTTTTATCACTGATGTACATATAGACAATTTTCCTGTTGCTGCTGACGTCTCTGGCCAGCTTTAATTCTATCAGAGCTTTCCTAACCTGATTCCTGCTTCTCACTTTCTCTACATTTCTCCCAGGCTACCTGTCCTTACTTCCACTCTCTGTAAGGTTTCCTTTTCGTGTTTGAGTTTGCCCAGGAAGCTACTCATTTATCCATGCAGGCCTTATGGCATTTTTTGCCTGATTGCTTTATTGTTAGGATGCATCACTCCTGCATTTAGTGAAGATGAGATACAACTTTGAAGGCCCTCTAATTTCCCTCCTGGAAGAATACAGTGCTAGTGCTAGGAACCTTAACTAGTTTTGAAAGGACTAGGCTGGGAATGGGAGAGAGGGAGGGAATCAGTCTTATTGTGACTCTCACAGGGCAGATATATATTTCAGTAACTCAGCAGCAGCACAGGATGAGCAGAAAACTTAGTGAAGAAGTAATTTCAACAGGTATCAACTACTGAGATGATTTTCAGTGAACCAAAAAGCCTCTAACATGTTTTGCTAGGAGGAGAAATACTGTCAGGAGAAATGCTGTCCTGGCAGTATATTCAAGTAGCACTTTGCCCTATATGAAATTCACAGAGGAACTTAGAAGGGGGCCTAACATCATCCTAAATGCAGGTTATCATTTAATCGAAATCCAAAAATGCTTCTCAAGCTCAGCCCTATGAGCAGATTGCTGTCTGTGAATGCTTTGATCAGAAACACACACAGCACTGTTCTACCACTTTGAGGACAGTCTCTTCCATGCTAGCCCAAAGCAGGACTCACACTGAAAAACCTCAGAATAACTTCTTCCTTCTCCGTGTAGTTATGTAAGGCTTTTTATTAAAAAAAAAATCTATTGACTCAGGCTTACGGTGATAACAGTATAATAATGGTGTTTCCAACAGTGTGCAGCTCTCCCCAAGAGACGTTGGAAGACATTTTGTCAAATTAGTTCCTCAACATCACTAAGGCACAGATCAGTAGTTGGGCCTGTGTCCTTCTACCCTAGTGGAGGCTGGAATAGCATTTCTACCAATAATAGCCTCAATCAGGCAGTTCTTGCTCCAAAGAAATATCTTCCTAAAACTCAAGACAAGACTCCAATTACACAATCACATATTATTCTGGCTTTAAGAGACTGGAGGGTATGTCTTGAATGAAGAAGAATGAAACAGTTTTAAGTCATTTTCTGAAACAGGAGTAGAAGAGAATGCTACTGAGTTTTAAAAACGAAGTTCACTTTCTCTGCAGAAAACAGAACACAAAGCCACTTAAAATATCTGGTAACTATTATATAATGCTTTTTAAAAACTTTTCCTGTTTGACCCAGCTTCAACTGGGGTATGTACTAAAGTCAGTGGAAGTCTTTTTGCTGACATCAATGGGTTCTGAATTAGGACCTCATTGCTTGCAACCCAGCTTGTGTGCTACATTAATTCAGAAATGGGTTTTAACTGCTTCTTTCACCTAACAGTCTCCTGAGAGACAGAGGGCTCTTTTCCCCCCTCTTTTTGGAAGACAGCAAGGCACAGCACAGCAATAGCTACAGTGTGACCTGGAATTTGCAAGTGGAATTTGCAAAAGGCAGAAACAGCTTTTCAGAGAAAAAAAATGTTTTCCCAGTGTTCTCCAAAACAAAACTAACAAACCAGTTAAAGAAAGCTAATAACAAGGATCAGGAACATATAAATCACAATAAGAATATGAGTGGACACGGTTTGGAGAAACTGGGAAAGGGCACAGAAACAGTTTTGGAGAACAACTGACATACAAAGAGCTTTACAACTTGCACTGTGGTTGAGAAATAATATCCTAACCCTAGTACTTCCATCAAACACGTTCAACAGACACACACTCCAGCTTGGTGTATTGCTATCATCCTGTCACTCATTGTCCCCTCACCCTGGAATCATACAATTAACACAGGTTTGCTGCACAGGGGAATGTTCTTATAAACTGTTGTTCCAGTCATAACTTCAGCTCTATTTAAGAAGATGAAAGTAAAGAGTTTTGGTTCCTCTAGCTTGTTGAAAGAAACAGTCTGCTTAAGCACTCTGTTTTTATTCACCTGGGAGATGCCTGCTTTCATACCATCCTTGGTAGACTAATGAAGATTATTGGCTTTCAGACAAGAGGTTTTCCAGTCCATCAGATCCATTCACGGATTTGCTTTTTAAAATGGTATTTGTATTGTTTTACTGATATGAGTTTGGATTAGTGCCACTATTTTCTTCCCCACAAGGACAGAGAGCTCTTGCTCCCTCACACAGCCATTCCCAGCTGAGCTCTGGAACACAGGGCAACCACAAGCTCTTGTGGCTGGTGGTCACAGCAGTGTCCATCCAATCTTGAAAACCATAGCTTTGAAAGCAGTGTGTTTTGTCTTTCTGGCTCACATGGTTACACTGTAACAGACCCCAGCAAAGCAAGGATTAAATGCTTTTGACAGAAGTTCTCAGACTGAGCCATTTCCCAAGGATATATTGGAGTGGCTCTGAAGTGCAGCACAATGACCAACATCATTGTGGGGGAAGACAGCCAGAGCTGCAGATCTCCAGCTTTTTGTCAAGCTTGTGCTGTCTTTCATAAAGCACACGATGTCATGCCTTTATAGGATCAGAGTACATAAGAACATTCCCTCTACATGGCAGAGAGAGACTACATTAAACATACATCCATGCACCCAGGGCTAATCTGCCCTTCACAGTCCAGCATATGTTTATTCATTCTCTTACCAAAGTCCAAACTTGTATCCTCAAATGCCTGGGCAAAGAATAGATCTCAAAGGATGCTGCCCAGAATTCCTTGGAATGGCAGGCACTGCTGCCTGACTGAGCCTAAGTCATACACTAGCTGATGTGTCCAGAGGGGAACCTGAACAGAACACAGGAAATGCACAATGCCATATACAAGTCTATGCAGGAATCTATCTGGACAGCAGTGATCAACTGATCCAAATTTATAGCTAGTGTGTCTTCATTGTCCCATATCAATTAAATCCCTAAGCATAAGCAGGCCTGTAACAGCGATGGTGGATGACCAGAACTTTGCAGTCCACCAAACTCTCAAGTAACATTCCAGATGTAGTGGAAGACAGAACCTGGCCAACACTGAAGAAAAGGATGTAGGAATAATGGATTAATGGATAAAGGGAAAAAGAAGAGTTCTAAATATCTGGGGAAGACATTCATGCTTCATCATGTGCACTACCTTTGACATGACACAAGACGAGCTGAGCTTCTATTAACAGGTCATGGCAAAACAAAGGAACCCTAAAACTCCTCATCACAATCCACAAGACACCAAGCCTGAAGAAACAATTCAGTTGAGACTTCAGCTCTTTCAGATAAAATGCAGCTTACTCAACTAATCAGAGTTTTTCCCCAAACACAGTGAGCAAGGCTTAATTAGGAACACAATGTAATGTGTGAAGGACCTTATTATAAAAACTACACTGCAAGTACTGAGGAACTATTTTTTTCATATAGTGTGACATACAACAGGCACCAAACCAAAACATCACAGAAGTATGTGGTTTATGTTATCCCACTTGACTACCAAATAACATTTACCATTGAGAAAGTATTGCAGATATACAGTAGAGGATGTCTAAATGTTCCTTTACAGTATTGGCACAATGACTGCTTTTTTTTCCGTGTTACCACAGCCACTACTAGAGAGCTAGCAACAAAAGTCATCATAAAACATCTAAATCTCATTTGGAAAATATATATAATTTTTTTTGTTACTCCTTCTTCTATGTCTTCTAATCTAGACTTCATATCGAGCCCAGTTTTTGTATCTTCTTAGCAGCTTAAATTAAAAGCAACTCTATTCAAGTCAATAAAATTATTGCAACATAGAGAAGGAATTAGCCATCTGCAAAAAACAGTCTAACAGGTAATTTTCCACTGGCAGTTCTTACCATAAAACAGGTTACAGGTTACACTGTTTTATCTAACACTGAAAGTAATCAACTAATGCAAAATGGACAATGCTTTCAAATACAGTAGGTCCTCCATCAGTGCTCTTTATACATAATTATTTTCATCTTAATAAGCAGACACTTAAGAAGGACTACCATCAAATTGCAGATGGAGCTATTCATCACACAAAACAGGCAGCTGAACATCTCTATTTATTCATGCATTATTCTACCTTTTTAACCCCCCTTGGAAAGCATGTGGAATCTATGAGACGTTTTCATGCTTCACTTCTTGTAGAAGAACATCAAGTCACCTTTTATGCCCTCAGGCAAACTTCTCCTATCTGATCTCAGTAACTGTCCATATAAAAATTATTTTTCATACCTTGTGTAAGCAGCTGGAGGTTTCGGACTTCTTCTCTCACCTTCAGCTGAAGGACTTGCTGCAGAATGTGCTGTCGCAGGCTTTCCTGGGCAATGCCCATTCGTTCAAGCTTTTTGTCAGTAAGTCTCAGCAAAGCACGGCCTGGAAGCAAAAGTCAAAAAGAAAAATCACCCAAGGATTTCCATTAGTGCAATAGGCTCACTCTGACATGATAACTTGCTACTGAAAAAATTCTCAGCCCTGAAATACCTCATTCTGAGAGGATATTGTTCCATCTATTAGGTACTCCCTCACTGTTAGAGATTTATGTACTGCTCCTTCGTTTTCTATTGTTTTTCTGTATTGTTTTGGTGCTTTGTGAGGTACAGGCATACAAAACAGGTATCTTGTGTCATTTCAGATAACCAATCGCTGTTCTTAAGAGTGAGTTGGTCTCCCATAGGTTGGACAACCCCTTTGTAAGTCTACAACTGACAGAGGTGCCTAAATAGGCTCTCACCTATTTTGAAATATGTCAAGAAATTAGTGAAAAGCAATGGTCATGGGTTTTACAAATTAAATCAATTTAAGGTATACCAAGAATGAATATCGTTGTAATTCAGGTATGTCTACAGTTTAGCAGCACCATTTCCCAGGATGGTTCTGTATTCCATGGTTCAGCCTTCCAAATCGCTCTTAACAGCAAACTATCACAGCAAAATTAGAAAAAAAAAAAAAACCCCAGAGATCTCTATCAATTATATCTAAATCATTCCCAAAAAATATTTTGTCTGACTATAAAAAGACATCTCCTCAAGTATAAGGAGCCTATGGTCCTTGCAGGCATTCACTCCCAGTTTGTGACTTATTCTTTAATATTAGGTTAATGTTGAAACACAGTCCCAGGCAGATTGTAGATGTTAAAAAATCAAACAATCTACAATCTCCCAATTTTACCAGTGGAACTATGACTCCATCTTTTGGGCATGGCTATGCTATAAATAAATGAGCAAGGCTATACACTGGCTGAGCCAACAGTAGGGAAGTTGGCAGAATTTCACCCTAGGGAGAAAACCAAAATGTACTTTCTTTGGTCTTCACCACTGCTGTGAGGGTGGAGTTTTGTGCAGCCCTCTACTGACTCTTGATTCCCACTATATACATTTGCTATCTAAAGGTGCCCTGGCCAATAATAACAAATCAAACTGGAGCTACATTGATACTACCTTGAAAACGAGATGATTGGTTCACTTTTTTAAACAGATTCGACTTTTTACCTCCTCTGGCTTTTGATTATTAAAAAACCCCTTTTTTGACTTTGCAGGCCTTATTCTGAAACCAGAAGAAGATAGCAAAGAGGAAGTTATTCCCTCTGCAACACAGCAGCCTCTGTGCTACCAATACTATGGCTTTTGGATGAATGGTACAATTTAGCTCATTAGAAAGTGTTATTCAACACAGCAAAATAAAGCCCTTATTCAACCTCTTTCCTTACAAAACAGCAAGGAGTAAAGAATTTTTATAATTATTTTAATTAAAAAATTTAAGATAAATGCCAAAAATTTAAAGAGGCACAGAACATCTGCCCCAAAACAAGGAGTTAGCAGCATGCCTTTCACAAACTGCTAGATTTCACTCACAAGCAGTTCTGTAGGATCTTGATACGACACAATGTAAAATACTGGGATATTACTATTAATAAAGCAAGAGTTTATTGATCAGATAAAAATGACAGCATTCATAGGTTTTCTGCCTTTCTGTGTGTCTCAAACACCACACACTACAAAGGATGACCTTTTGATTAGGAAACCTTTCTTTGAAATCACAAACAAGAAGAATTCTAAGGGTTAATGTAATAACAAACTATGGAAATTAAGTCTCTTGCAGATCAATGCCAGCTGTCCAATTCCCCTGGGGATAAAGGCAGCAATAATGATTTCAATTTTTGTATTGTCTTATCACACTAAAATATCTTAAAGCAATTTCTGAAGGATGTACAACAGTTCAAGAGTATGGTTTGTAATGTCAAATTAGCAACTGAAAGCAAATAAAAATTCAAGACACCAGTTTAAAGAGTGTCGACACACATAACATCTTAGGGCAGGGAGTCAGCAACAGTAATATGAAAAGGACAGCAGAGGCCATGCATCTCATCCAGTGCCCTCCACCTCTTTTTGACCATGGATATAGGCATTACTCCTTCCTTACTCTGGGCAACTCTTTCGTTCATATTCAAATCGTTTTTCTACCCCAGCCACTGCCTTTGGAAGTTGAGTGTGCACAAAATAGAGATGACTCTTCTCAACTCTTGGCATGTCAGTTCCTCTGTGGCTTAGACTCAAAGCAGGATGCTATTGACTCATACCCTCTATAGCAACTTGCACAAATTGCCTTAAATTAACTCCTTCTTGCACCAAATCCAAAGCGACATGTTGAGGCAGTGATGAGGTGAGAAAGCAAACATCCAAATGTGGCATTTCAAGAATGCACTAAAAGACCTGAATGTGAAAATTCAATCCTCCCCATACCTTTTCCCCTTCCAACACTTGGAACAACAACATCCAAGCTACAACTGGAATAATTTTCATTCTGATACTAAATCATGCCTTTGAAAATATATTTTTAGTGCCTGGACCAGTCACTAAAGCCAATTAGTCACTAAGGCCAAGATTCTGACAATCAGCTAATGATTTTGGATGCTTCCCTGTCTCACTTCCTATATTATGCACATCTGAAAGAGTAATGATTTCGTGCTAAGAACTCTGTGTTATTGAACATTGAAAACAACTCCAGAGAATTGATGGCATCTCTGTCTTTGGAAGTACTCAAAACCTGTTTGACAAGGTCCTGAGCTGCACTTGTCCCTGCTTTGAGTAGATGATTGCCAGAGGTGCCTTCCAACATCATCTGTTCTGTGAAATAACCTGTATGAAGGATCTTGACCTAAAGATCTATTTTCATTAAAAAAGCTAAGATTAAAAAAGGAAGTGAATAAGAATACAAAAAGATGGCCATTTTATCAAGCAACATGGTTAAACAGAGAGACAGCCATACAGTAAAAACTGAGGGTGGATTTTTAGTTTTTGTAGAGCATGGATAAAATACATTATCAAAAGCAGAGCATGTGACAAAAGTAATATTTTCCAAGAGTATACATGAACTTTGCTGAGACACAAGTAGAATGAACTTAACTACCATTGCAGGAAAATTTCCCAACACTACAGACAGTCACTACCTCTTAGATGTAGGTGCTACCTGCCTAGTAGAGAACAGGACATTTTTTTCAAAAGCACCTAAATTAAGAGAACCATAAATGTCCCAGTAACAAACACCTAGGCTAGTTTCAAGGCTAGAAACCAAATGTTTTAAACAAAACTCCACAACTCCCTCAGTATCTGGACTCATCTTTTAGCACCTAAACCTCAGCCCTCTCATACACATGGCAGATCAGCTGTGGAATGTTCTGAGACACCCTAAGGGCAAACACAAAATATAACACACTTTCCAGCTTAATAATAGATTGATGGCCTAATTTTTTCTAGTATGACTTAGCTGCTGCAGATCTCATTGAATCAAGCTGAGATTAGATGAAAATCTGAATGGAGGGAGAAACATTGCATGCCACAGAACATTAGCAGAAGCATAAGCATCGGTCCAATGAGGCTGGCATTGGCCCTTGAGCAAGGAAGGCAGCACAGACTGCTCTATCTACTCAGAAATGCTCAGACTGGTATATCCTGCACTGGTGTATCCTACTGCTCTTCCCCAACTGCCAGTCCACAGACACATGGAGGGACACCTCACAAGAAGCCTTGAAAGAACACTTGCAATGCAGGCAAAGGGACAGGTAAGAAAGGGCTTATTTAACATGTGGAAAGAACTGAAGAAATACAGGGAAACAAGAGCAGATATCTAGTAAGAAGCTGATCTGACACAAAACCCTGAAGAAAACTATGAGTAATTCAAAGCTGATGAAAATTATAAACTACTAGTGGGAACAAATTATGGTGTGAAATATGGCCAAGATAGGTGACCTTGTCTTCTGAGTACAATATGAAAGGTATACCTGATTATCAAGAGAAGATGTTCAGTTTACCTGCAAAATCTGACAAAAGGGGAAAATGAGATTCACTAAGCCCTAACTTTTTTAAGATGAAAAACATTTCAAGCTTTTACTTAAATGCTGCGAATTCTGTTTTATTCTTAGCTAACAGATCATAGTGTGCTTCTCTAGTTTTTTCAAATGTGGTGTTTTTGTGTTTATTTGAAATAGTCTGATCACAGCTTTCCTCTTGCTTAAACAGGCTGACTGTTGGCTTCTCTTGACTGCAGCACTTAAAAACAAACCTCCCTGGACATATCATGTAAGAAATTTCCATGACAGAGACACAGGCATAAATATCATTGTCAGGTGCTGGTGAGACACAAGTGTAAAACTCTCATCATGCACTCAGGAAAGAATGCAAACAAGAATGGTCAAAGAAGGAGGCTGTGATTTCATAGTGAGGAATGGCAAAATTACAGGAAGAGGCAAGAAAAAGAACAGTCACCTGCAGAATGAGAATAGCCTCATGATGGCAGTAGGGGGAGATGAACACTGGGAAAAGAGAAGAACTATTAAACTATGGAACTGATTTGAAAAGAAAACAAATGGATAGAAAGGCAATTGAGGATGCTGAGTACAGAAATATCCTTTAAAAGAAACAGCACAAACCAGAAATCAATCCAATTTTCAGCTCAAACTTGGTATGACTTCATGATGCTTTTCTGGATAACCTATCAGATCTTCTGCAGTCTCACATTTTCTGCTTTTCCCATGAGAATTTAAAAGCTTGTCTCTCCTTCTCATGCCTGTCTCATCACTACTCAACCAGACACATCAGCCGCTTTGTCATCAATGCTTTGTGCCAAATCTACAGCTCTTCTTGCAAAAGCAGCTAGATCTGATTTGTCTTACTAATCACTTTAGCCCTAAGACATAATGCAGACTCTTCGTAAACTGCAGTATGTATGACCATCCTCTTTGTCCCCCTTCAGGTATCTAATATGACACTAATCAGGGAAGACTTACTCACTTTAAAAGTAAAAATGGATTAATTTTTCATCAGACTTATAGCAGCAAATACCTTATTGATCTACCTGCTAGCATAAGGGCAGCTGCCAGCCTACGCAAAGGAGATTAGCTCCCAAAATTGCTATTGGCACCTGCCTGGTACTTCTGATGTGATGAAGAAATCTCAGCAGGGGAGCAGGTTAAATAGACAGGAGACACAAGGGATACTGGTATAGAAATAAAGAAGAAGGAACAATAGTTCCTAATCATAGAGACCAGGAAGAGCAGAAAAGACTATTTAACCTTGAAGAATATTAAGTATGTCCAGCTGAGGAAGTTTTCCAACATCTGAGCCACCATTCTTGAACCTTCTCATCCTGTTAACAAAACCAGTAAACCTCCATGAGGCCATTGGAATTACCTTCTGGTAAGACACATGAATAGAAGAGACCCATGACTCCAGTATGCCTGCAGTGGAAGCATAGGAAGGCTCACATATCAATTTTCTCGTGTATCAAACTAGCTTTTGACACACTTTTATTTGTTAGCACCATCAAAGATGATTCTCTCTCACTCATTATCTGCTAGATCTGGATGACACACACTCTATAATAGAGTTTCTCAAAGGAAACACCGTCATACTGGTTAATAAACGTCTGATCAAACTCAAAGGAGCAGCTATGTAAACAAAGGCACTTTCTGAATATCATCTGCATCCTTTGTTTCAACACCATGTCTGTTTATAGTTCTGACAAGAGGAAACAATGACTATTTTTACTTCTGCCAATAAATCTGCAATAAAATAAGTTTATTTCCATAAATCCCCACTCAGGTCACAGTTTTCTTGCACCATCACATCCTTCCTCCACACTTCTGAACCACAAGCATAAACAGAATATGAAAAAGCAACTCAACAAAATCTTTAACAGCTGCATTGTCAAATATAAAATTAGCAAAAAACCAAAACATGTCTTTGTTTCTAAATTTGTTTTTGACAGACTTACTAAGATGGCAGTGTAGCATCTGTGAAGCTATTTAACTTATCAGATTATCTAGTTTGATGAAACTTCCTCTCACTTTAGTGCTGCCTTTCCTAGTCCCCTCTATATACCACGGTCATTTTCTATTCCCTTAATTTTGATACAGTCCTTTGAGCTATGTATCTCCTATTCAATGATGGTCTCTGAAATTTCAAAGTTAGGAGATGTCTTTCTGACATCAGTTTTCCTTGTCTCTTCCCAAAGATGTCTCCCAGCTGCTTCTCCCCAGGCCACTCTCTTTGAGGCTCCTATGCTCCTGACACAGGCTCAAGCATGTCCATCAGCTCAGACACAACCATACTGGATTTATGCCATGTAACAAAACCAAAAAACCTGCAGTAATGGGATGAAGTAATGTAAAAATACTGAAAGATGGTGAGTTAACAGAGCATGGATCTGGAATATTCAGTTTAGGAACCACAATTTAGAAGTATGCTTATCTGTTCCTGGTAGATACTTCCAGCCAAATAGCTCAGAAGAGACCAGGTACCTTGCAAAATTAATGCTGAAGACAAAAATCGCTCTCCAGAAGATGGGAGTCAGAAGAAATTCTCCCGACTCCCAACTCCTCCCACAAATAAAGCAATTCCTGCCCTTTGACTTACCTACATATTTCCAAGGAAGTAGTTAATTGCATACTTCGTGTGGGAGCATCACACATCCTCAAATCATAGAATCATTTAGGCTGGAAGAGACGTCTCAAATCAACCATTAACCCAGCACTGTCTAGACCACCACTAAACCATGCCCTAAGTGGCATAGCCACATGATGGCACCTCCAGGGATAGTGACTCTACTACCTCCCTTAGGCAGTCTATTCCAGCACTTGACAAATCTTTTTGGGAAAAAATTTTTCCTAATACCCAATACAAATTGCTAGTAGGGTTGCTGTAACCCATGTGCAGGACCTTGTTGAACCATACATTTGGGCTTGGACCATCAACCCAGCCTGTCCAGATCTTTTTGTAGGGCCTTCCTGCCCTCCAGCAGACCAACACTACTACCCAACTTGGTGTTGTCTGCAAAGTTACCAAGAATGCCCTCAATCCTTTTGTCCAGATCATCAATAAAGGTCTTCAATAGAACTGCTACAGATACATAAGAGCCTTAGTTATAAAATTTTGAATTAATTACTCTAGTCTCTTATGATTTACAGATATAGCCAAGGATATCTTTATCCTAAGACAATATTAGAATACAAATCTCAATACAAAGAAGGGAAGGGGTTAATGAGAGACTGTGCATTATGATTACTGGAAGTGGTTCAGTTGGTAATTTACAGTACTGATGGGAACTATATTGATTTCTTACAAGTCTTGAGTAAAAGACTCTTAGATTGTCCTGTTTTTCAGATGACCATATTCAGCACCTGATGATTTTAATAGGAGGAAATAGTAATAACTTGAATTGCCTTCTGAAATATAACTTCAGGCACAAATCATATTACAGCACTTTTCAAGTGTACTGTAAAATGTGAGACTATCATTTTTAGCCCTCTCAGGAAGGACCCAATAGGACCCACTAAGCAAATTAAGGATAAATGTAAACCTTTAGCAGGCAGTCTATAAATCCACATTGTTTGTTGTATATACATCTGCCAACCTACTTCCTGGACATACAAAATTATATATTATCTACAGCTATATATAAAGATAATACAGACATATAACAATGAGCTTTTACTATATTACACATCGTATTTTTTAAGAAAAAACCCTAGGACTACTGTTTGGTGGTACCTCTGTTCTAGATTTATGGTCCCCCTATTCAAATAAACTTGCTCGAGGTCCTTCCTGTTTGTGATGGAGTGAGTGAATCTGTCAACACATTTGATTTTGCTCACCATCTGCAGGACATGCAATTCTTCAATTCCTAGTTAATATAATGCTGTTCCAATAACACATAAGGTACTAAATATCCCATTTCTTTTTAAATTTTAAATAAAATCACATTAGATCATTCTTGCTGTCAAGAGCCTTGTTAATTTATTCAGGAGTAAACATGCATTAATATATTATAATATACAGCTTCTACACAGAACAGATTAGGAGAGGGAAAGACAATTTGCAGAGCATTAGAATTGACTGAAGTCTTCAAAGTAAACTCAAACAAGAACTTTTTCTGTAACTTCTAACAATGGGCCTTACAAAAATCAGATTTCTTGCAGAAAAAAGGGATCATTTATTACCACAAGAAAAATAACCATACAAACATGCCCACCAAAAGACATCAACACTCATTCTTGAAGTGACCAACCCAAGTGGAACTGGGAAATCCCTGAAATCACACAGAAGACAATCCATTTATAAGCAAAATCTTTCTTTGTTTTCAAGCATTGGGTCTGGCTGAGGCAGAGCTCATTTTCCCTTCAGCAGTTCTCAGAGCCTGTGATTTGCAGCAGTAGCTGTGAAGCCACTGAGAACACAGCAATGTTTTGGCTACTGTGGAGCAGTGCTCCCACAGCATCCAGGCTGTCTTTCCAACATTTCCCCCTACACCAGCAGGCTTGGGATGGGCAAAATCTTGGGAGACAACATAACCAGGACAGCTGACATAAACTGAGCAAAGCAATGTTCCATACCATATGACATATGCTCAGATATAAAAGTTAAGAAATAGGAAGAGAGGACATTCGTTATTTTACAATGCTTGTCTTCCAGAACAACCACTACATGTGCTGAAGTCCTGCTTTCTGGGAAGTAGCCAGACATCACTTCCTGATGGGATGTGGAAAAACTCCAAAAATTTTATTCTCTTTTGCTTGAGCATCACATTTATTTTAGTAAACTGCCTGTATCTCAGCCTAAGAGGTTTTTTCCATCTCATTTTCTTCCCCCGCCTTGCTGAGGAGTGATAGAGATTTGGGGGGCACCTGGTGTTGAGTGAAGATCAACCCACTGCAGTCACGCCTTGGAAGGAGATCTTGGGGGCCATCTGACTCATTCTGCTGGGGAAAGCCATCCCTTCTTCCTCCTGATTACTCTGCCACACAGCATTTAGGCAAAAAAACCTACACAAAGAAGTATTCGAAACATGTTTAATTCATTTTCTGGGTTTCTTCTAATGCCAAACTTGTGGGAAGCAAGGACAGACATAATGTGAGAAGACAGCTTACTGTATTGCACTGCAGAAGGTATGTGGGCCATCAAAACTCCAGCACACCAGAATGTGAGAACTTACATTGTCTAATAAGATTTCCCAATCATGCTTTGTTTAAAAGAGAAAAATTTAAATTTTATTAAATATTAAAATAAGATTTCATATCCCAATGCTGAGGTACATACTGTATTAAAACACTTCCCAGTCTGTATCCTTAGCTCTCTCCTGTTCCACATTATCTCCAAGCAGCTTGCAGTGATGCTTTCTTCCATACCCATACCATCTTAATCCTTCATTTTTTTTTTAATAAAAATGAAATTGAGAAAGGTTTTTTGTTAATATTCATGAGGTTAATACTTCACACTAATAAAAATGGAAAATTAAAAGTAACATGCTCACAGGTTAAGCGCTGTAGACTGCTTCAACTCTCCTAACCTGAAGGAGGAACCAGACACATCTCTCCAGATGCATGTTTTGCTCTAGTACCTCTCTTTGGGGGCTTTGACTAGAAGCCTGGCATCTGTCAAGTGGCACACATCACCTCTGATACGCCTTGAACTTACTGTCTATGCTGCCCACTTTATAACCACAGGAAAGATAATTTTCCTGTTGTAAAAGTTACCTCTACTCAATTATATGCACACTCTTACAGACACAGGCACTAATCTGCTGCTACACTGCTGGCTCAGTAGTACACCAAACTTTGCAGAACTCCTTTGCATTCTTCCAGCTTTTATTACTGTAGCGCTGAGGAGAATCAGGAAATAAAGATTTTATTTGATCAGTCTATTCCTCCTATTTTATACTTGACTTGTAAAACACTGTGAGACAGCAATGTTGGATTGCAAAAAACCTGGATACCTAAGCAACAAATTATTGTAACTAGTTTTTAACAACTCATCACTGCAACAGAATCCAGACCTTATTTTTTAAACTCTGTATTCTGTACCTCAAGCACTTG
Organism: Cinclus cinclus; assembly: GCF_963662255.1. Taxonomy (NCBI): domain Eukaryota; kingdom Metazoa; phylum Chordata; class Aves; order Passeriformes; family Cinclidae; genus Cinclus; species Cinclus cinclus. Next base: position 138,361,150 of record NC_085046.1, read on the forward strand.
GTTCAATGATAACATTACAACACTAATGTGCAGGAGCCTTACCAGAGACTGCAGCCCAGCCCCTGGATCTAGCTTTGGGTCTCACTGTCCCAAACAAAAATAAAAGCTCTTTTTCCACTACAAAGTGCAGGAAAACATTGTGTTACCTTTTTTTAATAAAAATAACTGCTACAGCTAGGAGCAAGGGAGCTCTTCCAGAAAGTTGGAGATAGCTCATCTTGAAGCTCCCAGCAGAATGTGCCAATGCCCAGCTCCTGCTCCAGGCCAGGGGACTGGCCCCAGTTCTGCTGAGGTAAGGATGCACTGACCTTGCTGTGATGCACTTGGCAATCTCTGTGCAGGGTGCAAGGGCTCCAACCTCTGGCAACTCTCAGCCTCTTTCCAAGACCAGACACAGAGAACCCACTCCAGCCCTCCTTTTCCTACATGCTAGAGAAAGGGCCAACTTCCCTGGCAGGTGGATAGTCTGGATGCAGGATTTGAAAGCCCTCATTCTGAAGGGGAAGCCAGAACTCATTTTCCCTTCTGCTTTTCTGCTCAGATTGGGACAATTTTGGGCACGCATCGATGCAGCCACTGAAGTAAATTCATAGCTAAAATAAAAAGGGAAATAAGATGTTCAGGACTCCTCCAGGCTTTTTCAGAAACCACAAAAGAGACTATTCTGGATGATAGTTTAGGAGTTTACTTTTTAATCCAGAGCATCACACTTAGGCCCTGAGTTAGGCATAATGGGATCTGTGTGTGCCACTCACTCTAGCTGTTCAGCAGCAGATGTGTAAAAAAGAGCCTGGGACAAAATGCTCTCTCATTCTCCAAAAGACTGATTTAGCAACTAATTAACAAAAACAAAGTTGGCTAATTTTAGCTACAGCTGAGCCTAAGGTCAGTGGATGGCTTCCAGTGACTACAGCAATACTTAGAGCTGCTTGTGAGAGGAATCTAACCATCATTTTAAAATGGCAGAATAATTCTACCATTTCCAATGTGATTTGATTTAGCAGGAAAGGGCAAAACAAGAAGAAAGTGCTGCAAGGTAAACCCCAACTAACTAAAATGAAACACTAATTAAATGATGAAGCTAGTTCACAATCAGAGTCACCTAGCAGTGAAATGGGTGATTCTCAGGTCCTTGTGGTCTTGAAATGGAGGTTTTGGAAGAGACTGTTCAGAGGAGCTCAGGTTATTGAGGTCTGTACAAGAGGGAGGTAGCAGTATTGGAGGGCTCTTTATCTCTGCATGAGATCTAACATTCGAAAAGGCCTTGGGAAAAGTGTGGGAAAGAGTAAAAGGAAGTAAAAGGAAGAAAAGGTAGTTTATATAAATCAAACAAGTACCAGTAAACTCCTAAACCTCAGGTAATATGGAGTGGTTTTTTTTGTTTTATATTGCCTGGTAGCTTCAGTGGGTTTTCTTTCTACTATACATTAAATCTATCCTTTCAGAGACAACAGCAAACATTAAATCACTGTATTATATTATGAATCTTCAGTTACACTGTGTTTTTAAGAAAGAATATAAGGACAGGACACATTTGAATGCATGACATGATCCACCTTTAAGTCCTTCTTTATAAAGAGGCACTGAGTTGAACAAACACTAATCAACCAATAAAATCAGACTCGAGAAAAAGCAACAACTGTAGCTAGTGAACGTATTACAACTCTTATTGACAATTTGCCTGTAATAATTTATGTAGAGGAAAAGACTGGAAACTATCAATACGGAAATCTCCTACAGCAATACTGCAGACAAACCCTCACACAATGAGCAGACATCACACTGTTTAAGCACAGTGCTTTTACTCACAGAATATGCATTAGGAACCAGTGACACGCTGGTTAAGTGCAGGGTGAGATATTTCACTGATGCAGAGAGGGACTGTTCTGACAGGTTGAATGAAGGTGCTCTCACTTGTATCAGTGCTCAGACACAAATATGCAAAATAATTTTTCCACTGGTTTACACACACACAAAGAAAGAGAACAGAGGAGGAAAACATCATTTTCAGCCTGGCAAAACTTTCCTAAACCACAAGAGTTTAGAGAATGTTTTCTGACTACTGAGCCACAAATTGAATCCTCAGTCAAGTACTAAATTGTTTATCTTCATCTCCATTCATTAGCTTGCACTCAGTCTTACAATACAAAAGCCAAATCATTTTAGGGTTAGTTTCAAATGTGATTTTGGTTATGCACAAGAGACAATTTTTTGTTTCTATGTTATAAATAAACACTTAGGCTTAACTCTCTTGCCTGAGTTGTAGACACCTGTCATGTGAAACTCCAGGAAGTAACAATATTCATATATCAAGAGCTGAATAGCAGCAATATAAACCAAAAAATTGACAACATATACTAAAAAAAATATTTTCTTCATCTTCCAGTGTATAATTAAAATTCTAAATCAAATATCCAGATATGTAAACACTCTTTGCTCAATTCAGTTATATTTCTTTTAATATTCTCTTTTGAATCATCTTTGTGATACACATTTTGCTTGGTTTTCCTCGCCAGATTTTTTCTGTTTTCTTCCCACTGGAACAAGTTCTTTTCTGCAGTTTTCTCAGACAGCAAAGCTTCCCTGGTTAAGCCATATGTGAGCAGTGACAGTATGAATTCTTGTCAATACCCCTGAATTAAATCAGCTGGATGGTATGTAGGATCACAGCTGTCTATAGATTGAAGTATCAATTACAAATCCTTCAGCACAGTTGCATAAGAAGCTGATCTAAATCAAGTTATTTCCAGTCTGCTCCCAAGCAATTTTCTGATGACCTTTGAAGATGGGTAAGCCAAGATTCTTTCTGCAACATAGAGCAAGACATGGGTACTCCCAGTCATGGCCTCAGGACCTTGTATCTACCCTCAGAAGCCATGTTCTACTTAAATGATGAGATCAAATAAGATCCTTCCGTAATGGTGTGAGAAACATTTTTGTTATTCAGTGAACAAGAAAAGACCTGGGATCCCAGTAAATACCAAGCTGAATGTAAGCCAACAATGTGCCCTTTCAGCAAAGAAGGTCAGCAGTTTCCTGGGCTGCAGTAGGACATAGTATTTCCAGCAGGTCTGAGGAGGTGATCTTTGCTTTTATTCAACCCTAGTGAGGCCACATCTGGAATACTTTGTCCTGTTGTGAAATCCCCAGTACAAGAGAGACATAGGCATACTGGAGCAAGTCCAGCAAAAGACCACAAAGATGATTAATAGATTGGGGTATTTGTAAGGTAAGAAAAGGCTGAGATAGTTGAGTTTGCTCAGCCAGGAGAAGAGAAAGCTCAGGGGGAGCTTGCCAACATGTGTAAACACCTGACAGGAGGAATAAAAAGACAATGGCCACAAACTGAAACAAAGGACATTCCATTTAACTGTAAAGAACCTTTTTTGAGTGTGCTTGAACGCTGGAACAAATGTTCAGAAAAGTTACTGAGTTTTCATTCTTGGAGATACAATTGACAGCACACAGTCCTGGACAATCTGCTCTAGTGGGCCCTGCTTTGACCAGGAGGTTGGGCAAGATGACCTTCAGAGGTCCCTTCTAACCACAGTGTCTGTGATTCTATTCCATGAAGCAACAAATCAGGTGTCCTGAACTTCAACAGAGTCAGCAAGGTCACAACTAGCAGGTACTGAATATGAGAGTCTTACATAATTTGTATATTGATGTATTCAATTGAAATGTGAAAACCAAGGAGTCAGGTGAAAAAATACCTACCTACATGGAACCTCCCTCAAAATTGTTTAGATACAAGTGTATACTACCTGCCGTATCCCTCAGCAGCAGCAGCAAACAAACATTGGATTTCTCTAAAGAAAATGCTATAAGTAGCAAGGTTATAAGGGCAGAAAGATGCAGCCTATTAGGCTTGTAAAACATGGGGGATTTTTCAGCCCTTTGAAGCTCACCTGATGTCACCCATTCTGAAAAGAGGACTGCATCTGGTTCTAAAAACATCCATTCTCCACTGCTGTCCACTCCATTAAATTAACCACTGCCATCAAGGTCCAGCCACTGGAACTCAGCTGTTGGTACAAATCACCCCTGAGATTTCATGACATGATGCTGACCTGGGCCACCTAACAGTTCCTCAGAAACTTCCAGGTATATTTCAGGAATGAGCAGAGACTGGGGGCTACTTCCCACAGATGGCATAACACAGCCATCCTGTCCTTAAGAGCAAGAACCCCCAGCAGCATGGGCAAAAGTTGTTATTGCTTACCAATTAGCCACAGTGTCAAATTATGTTTGAGAAACATCACTGACAGCAACATGGCAACATTACAGAGCCAGAAGTTCTCTTGCCAAAAGCCAACCAGCTCTACCAACATAGTACATCTGCTGCATAAGAGTTTGATCAATCTTAAAAGAGAAGAAGACTTCCAGGATTCATTCACTCTTCCTAAAAAGTATAACGTGGTTTCTCAGAAATCAGAGGTCAGAGGAGAGACAAAATTACCTCCTTCCTGTGAATTCTAAGTGTCCATTGGCACAAGCCAGAGCAGCTGGAAAGGATTTCCTCTGCTGTTTTTTACCTGTTCTAAACTTCTAAATGACTTGGTTCCCTCTACAGTGAAAATGATGAGAAGCAATAGAAAAGAGACGTCTAGTTAAGTTTCCTATTACTATGGCAATTTTATTTAATTTTCATTTCTAAGCATTTTAAGGATTCTGCTAGCTTTAGGCCTTTTCTCAGGTCTTACTTTTGAGAAAGTTGTTCCAACATTTTCAAATACTGGAAATGAGAGGGAGAAAGAGAAGAGGTGTAAATGACTGGGATACTGTGTTTGAGGAAAGCAACACATTTCTTCAAGGAATGCTACTTCTGTGAAGTCATGTAAGAGACAATGTGTGAAAAACAGCCCAAAAAGCAGTAATGTCAAGTCCAATTTTGGATTACTTCTGAAGGGCAACATGTTACATATCACATTGCACAAGTCAGAAGAGCTGTCAAGGATTTTTACACATATATTCTGCCTGATTCACAGGGACCATTAATTACAGTCGTAGGGTGTGCTATGTCAGTTCACTCGTATTTCTCAGAACACCCTTAATGTCTTCTGCAATCCTGACCTCTAAGCCAGTACTATTTCTCAAGCACTGTCAGGACACATGGAAAAAATGCCATTGGTTTCCTGCCACCTGTGAGTACAATTAGAACACTGGCACAGTCTCTACAGGAACAGCTTTACAGCAAAGCCAATAAAAGATCTGGGAAAGGAAAACTGACAAAAATCTGTTACTTCTAGAGACAGTCACCAGATTTAGGTCTTTACCTAAGCACAGTAACTATTAGGATATCATTCCAGACCTGAGATAAACACTATGTGATGAAAGTAAATTAGTTTCCTACAACTCTGCAGACTGAACACCTTCTGCAGAGTAACTTCCCCAGCAGTGGGAAGCACGTCCTCTTTGCTAGCCAAGAGCCTCCTCCTGTTACAGAGTGGCTGACTAACAGCAGACCTGCTCTACAGGACTGCTGTAAAATACAAGAAAACTACTCTGCTCTCACAAAAGTGGTCAATATAAAGAGAGCTCCTAACAGTTTGCTCTCTCTGTGTTCCTGAATGGTAAAAATCTGTTAATAAGAAATGTTGCCACCTCCCGCTCTAAGTTTTGAGATTCACCACAGATACTTCCATCAAGCTTTGAAGAAACACACTGATCACCTGGAAAGGTGACGAAAAAAGTTAAGAAGTACCACAATGCTGGGATTTCATAAAGGTCATGACTTACACCCACAGACACATTGAAAAGAAGAAAATTTGCATCTACAGAGATAGGAGCATCTCCTGAGATCAGTCTGGACTTGCAGCATTTTGGGACTGCCAAGCATTCAATGCACTCCCCAAGTTCACAAAACCTTCAACTGAACCCTTGCCCAGAAAAGAGAATCAATTCAAGTCTTCCTTAAGAAGTCCCAGAACAATCAAGGAAAATGGCTTTTTAGAGAGCAGATAACCAGGCTCTTAGAAATGGTTCTTGCTATGGCTGACTTCTGCAATGCAAATCAAGCGTTTTCTGAAAGCAAGAGTGACCTCCACTTGAACATGCAATATCAGATCATCTCAGTTACATGAAACAGGCACTGTGAAATGATTTTAAAAACAGAGAGAGAGAGAGAGAGAAAGAGAGAGACTGCTATTTCAAATCCCGGAGGGGTTAATGGGAAATCCATGTTCTTAGATAAGAAATTTTGCTTGTGTGATAAAGTAAAATGTTGCTCCATATTTACTGTCATGGTTTGACCCCAGCTGGTAGCTCAGCACCATGCAGCTGTGTGATGGCAAGGAGAACAAGGGAAGGAAAAAGCCTCATAGGTTGAGACAAGAACAGTTTAAAATTGAAATAAAGTAAAATATAATAATACTAATGATAGTAAAATATACTACTACTAATACTGATGGCAATAATTGCAATGGGAAAAAATAAAACCCAGGTGATGTTCAGTACAGCTGCTCAGCACTTGCTGACCAACACCCACCTCATTCCCCAGCAGCAATTGGCCCCTCCTGGCCAATTTCCCCAGTTTATATACTGAGCATGATATTCTATGGTGTGGAATATACCTATGGCCAGTTCATGGTTGCCCTAGCCATGCTCTCTCCGATCTTCTTCTTCAAAACCTCAGGGGCAGTGTTTAAACATTCAAAAGTCCTTGACTCCGGGCAAGCATTGCCAAGCAACAACCAAAACATCAGTGTGTTACCAACATGACCCTCACACTGAAACCAAATCACAGCAATGTACCAGTGACTAAAAAGAAAATTAACTTTATCCCAGCCAAAACCAGGGCAACACTTACCTACCTGAGTGTGAACTCATGCAAAGTGTTACTCATAACTGAGGCATTCAAGCTCTCATTCATATTGTACAGTTTCGATTTTAATGAACTGTTACATAAAAAGTTATTTTCACATAATTCTTCTCTGTTTGTTATAGGACCTGCTTGGATATTATGACAGTTGTGCTCCAAAACAGAAAGAGAGGAGTATAAAACCATCAAATGACAAATACAATGACATGTTAGGATATTATTTATTATTTTTAATAATAAAACCTCAATAGTTGGTCACATTAAATAATTTTTATTGCAGAGTCCTAAGGCTGTCCAAAGCTAGAAGAGCATTTGCTTAAGAAGGCTAAATTATTTCTCTATCAGTTACATTTCTATCTTCTCACACTGATTCTACAATGAAAAAAGCAGATGAGCTATCTCCAGTACCTTTCTTAAGAATCTTTCAATCAGGTGATACTGTTATTTTGTATCCCTTATTATTATTTTTGGATTGTGGTAAAAACCCACACAGTGGAAATACAAGTACAACTTTTCTGAGCTTTCTTATCACCCTAAAAGAAGAATAAAGAATTTACATCACCCCTAAATGCTACATGAAGTCCAGCGGTGTAATTAGAGCCTTAGGAAAGCATTAAGCACATAACTCCTTCTTCCATTAAGTTCTACTTGTACATAGTCTTAAATACTTACAGGAATTGGAAATGGTATTGGTTGAGGTAGAGAGCTGCAGTTCAGGTTTTTCTTGTTTTAACTTAGGCTCTCTAAAGATTTCTATCACTCCACATGCTTCAGCAGCACACGAGTTTGGATAAGACTTATATTATTCACCACCACAAGGTTTGAAAGCAATATGACACCTCTAACAAGAAATGCAGAAGACTTTTAAGTTAGAGCCTCACACGTCTCACTGTATTGTTGAGAGGCAATAGTCAATATAGTGTGACCACAGCTATTCCATTTTACCAAGGCAGAGAGCCCTGACTGCCTTCTTGCTCAGAACCTGCTTGATTCCTGACTTTACAGCCCTGTTAAAACTTCTGCCTGGCACCTAACAAAGATAAAGCTCCCCTGTCCAGGGGACAATTACGCTAAGCATTTCCAGTACATGACCACAATACAGCTGCCTGAGGCATGACTGGGGACCAATCAGCACAAAGAGATGTGATCTCCCCACAGACTTGAATTGCATGGGATGGTCACAGTTGCACACCAATATTTAAAACTGGAGATGAAAACCCGACTGGATGCCTCTGGAGCAGGAAAGAATACATCAGTCTGCACTGAGCTACTGCATTAGTGGCTGTATGAGTTACAAGGAACTACTTGGAACACTTTCTATGCTTCCCAAGTGTTAGAAGAGGACACAAGGGCATTCTGTGCCTACTTTGTGGAGGGCAAATCCAACCACGTCTAAGTTAATCCACTTCCAATGTGGTTTGACAACCAGATGACACACAATTTTTAGTCACAGGGCTTGTTAGTGCAAAACAATTTGAAGTTGAGTTAAACTAATTTGTTGTCCATGTTGGGCCACTGCAGCTGCAATCAGTTTAAGGACTTCTCAATAACCTCCTACAGAGGACAATTACATGACTTGTCACTGTGGTTTACATAAAACAAAACAAGTTCAATATTCCAGCTATGATTTTGGTTCAAGGTCAAATTTGGCAACTTCACTTTTCTGCACTCAAGAAAGCCATTAATTATTGAAAACCAGCAAGCTGCATGCTTGCTTTTTTTTTAAAAAAAAAAAAAAATCACATATCAATCTAGTATTAGCAAGTCCTCAAATTCTTTGGGAAATCTATTTAATCATTTTGATATATTTCTGAGAGATAGTATCAAAAGATACTGCTTCCCACAGTCTCTCACTACCAATTATAACTGCAGGTTTGTACAAGAGAGTGTTTCAGACTACAGTTGTTTATACTGCTCTTTTACTGTGGGTAATTCATTGAGGTATAGAATGGATCCAGCACATCAAAGCTTTTGCTATACAAAAGTGTTAATGGCACTGCAGCTTACAGCATTTTTCTGCCAGATGGATGATCATATTGGTGTAACAGTTCCCAGCAATTCTTGCAAGTCAGCAATAGACTGCACAAGATTTAGTGGATGCTGTTTAGCTAGAGCTTGCTTACATAAAGAGTATGCAAATAGTTGCTTACTACTGAAGGATTCACTCAGATGGAATGTAAAAAAAAAAAACAAAAAACATACTCTACTCTGCCTTATATTTTCAAGACTACTATGACTAAAAAGAGATAAAGTTTCCATCTTTTTTTCTGTAAGTTGTATTCTGACATCTGGCATTCCAGAACATGCAATAATGCTCAGGTACTGTAACTGTTTTTTTATTGACAACTAACTATCTCTAATAAAGGAGGCAAGCAAACAAATAAACAGAGAGTCATCCCTGAAGCACACCTGGTAAAAATAAACAGTCTGTCAGGGAAATGAAAGCCAGGCATCATTCATCAAATTCAACAAAATAAAAAGGCTCTGTGAGCTCTTCAGAAGTGGTGTCTCTGAAGGTCAGAACTGTATTGCAGCAGTAGGGATCTGTAAGTAAATAGTGCAAGTTCCTCAAAGCTAAATTCCATCAATGTTAACAGAAATATCTCAATCTGTGGCTGCTCAGCCTATAGAACAGAAGGCTTCAGGGAGAGCTGACTGCTGCCTTTCAGTACTTAAAGGGGCCTATAAGAAAGATAGGGTCAAACTTTGTAGTAAGGCCTGGTTTTTAACCTAAAGGAAGATAGATTCAGACTAGATACAAGGAAGACATTTTTTTAGTGAGGGTGGTGAAACAGCAGAACAAGTCACCCAGAGAGGCTGTAGATACCCCTGGAAACATTCAAGGCCAAGGCTGGACAGGGCTTTTAGCAACCTGATCTAGTTGAAGGTGTCCCTGGCAATGGCAGGGGAGTTGGACTATTCAGATCCTTTTGGGTTGACATTCAAGGGACTCCTACAACCTGCTGAAACTGTTGAATGAATCAAGTAGCAAAAACTTGTATCAAAAATCATGTATGAGAAGTGAAAGAGATTCACAGGAGAATTCTGCTTGCATTTTCCACTCATTTAGGGAATTTTCTGGATATAAGAGTATATGTGCCATCAACTAATCCAGAAAATAAATTTTTAAACTAAAATACTAACAAAATAGCAATAAAAACAAGCTCAAGGGGCACACAGTTTTCCAATTCATCAGCCTCCTGGGGTTTTGTTTGTTTTTGTGTTTTGTTTGAATTTTTTTAATACTCTTGCATTTTATTTACTCCCTTGCATCTTTAAATATTCCTCTGTTCTAATACACATCACCACCAGCACACACAAAGCCAATGTTAAAGCTGCACTGCCCAGATCTCAGAAATCAGGAAATGTCAGCTTTCAGGTTCCACATCCTTTACTCATATTACCACAGAGATTTGGACTATGTGTTCAAATAATAATGTGTTCAAACTGTTGGAAAGCAGGATGGTATTAGGAGGAAATATGCTCATCCTGGACTCACACTTGTTCCTAAGCATTACCTCTGGTCAGAGAGGATCCTCTGCTAGATGCATCTTCAGCCTGATGTAGCACACTCATAATTACAGCTACATCACTGCTTTAAAGATGCATATGGAACAGATTTGAAAACCATGTATACTATGTTTTGAGAGAGAATCCATGAAAATCATTACACACAGAAACTGCATAGACAACATATGCATAAGAAATACAATTTATTGCTAATTATTTACTACATAAGGAATGATAGTACATTTCCAGTTTGAAAAATTAATTGTTAAATAAAGCAATATGAGAAGAAAATGAAAGCTTCCAAAAAAGCATACACTTGATCCACAGAAGAGCAACAGTCCCTCTAAACACATATTCCCTTTACAAACAGAAATGGGCAGTGCAGCCAAATAGAAGGACTTGTAACCATGACCCATGACATATATTCCTTCCAAAGGAGACCAAATACATGTTTTGGCACATACATACAGCACAGGTGTAGATGACCATGATTATAGCTGCTTGACACCTTTTGTAATCATCAAGCATCGCTAAATTTCAACCACTGAAGTTGAAAATTTCCATGTCAGTTATTTTTATCAGAATGATTTCTTACCCAAATTTCAATGATTTTCAATACAAGGTCAGGGAAAATACTTGCAGTTCAGTTACAAGAATTAAGTGACTGCTGGGAAGAAGAAAAATACCCCACAGTTTCTAACTGGAAAGTACAATATGATGGTAAGCCTTTGTACCAATGTGCTGTCTTCATGAAGATCAATGTAAATTTGCTCATGTTAGAATCTTCAAAGCATTTCAGGCTGCAACAACTCAACAGACCTACTCAAAGAGTCATTTCAAGAGACTATGCATGCTCCAACCCCAGGCTTAGGGACAGAGTCATCCAAGCCAGGTAGTGCCTGTGTGGAGCTGGATACAATGAGAGAACTGTCATGTCTGTACTTCCAAAGGTTTCCACTACTGGAAAGGAAGACTGTACAACAGAAGGACAAAAAGTGTCAAAACAGAAGAAAAAAAAAAACAACAAACAAAAAACCCCCAAACAAACATAAAAAAAACCCAAAACAAACCAAGCAGCAGCATCACACAAATGAAAAACTAAGTCTAGGACAAAAAAACACTGGAAAGTCCCAGTTAGGTCCTGAATGTGCAGTGCTTTGAATGGACATTAATCAGTAACTGAAACAGAAGACTCTCAGTACTTCCTCTACAGTCAGCCAGTTGCTGTGAAATTAATTGGCAAAATAAAGCCCTCATGGTCCTCCAGTGACTGGTCCCTGTAGAAGACTGGAACCTCGCCTACATCTGTAATCACTGTAAGCAGTCAGGGACAGCTCCACTGAATTCAGGTCTGATAATGAGCAATGTGGGAATCGATGCAGTTCAACATTTTGAGTTGAAGCTGCAGTCTGCAGGTGCACATGCATCCAAGAATGTATTTCCTCACTGCAGAATCACAGACCATTGCCTCAAAGCTCCACCTCACCCACAGCCCACAAAGGAGTGCTCATGAATACTCTCTGTGATCCTTCACCAGCCTGAGAGCTGTGTTCAGGCAAAGCTGTACCCTACGGCAGTAGTGCAGATGTAAAAATTATGAGGTCCAGAAAGCAGACTCTCAGATGATTCAGTTTCTCTTTGAACCATTTATGCAGTAGTTTAAGATTTCGCCTTATCAAGGAAAAAAAAACAACAAACCCAAGAAAAAAATTTGGACAGTTTTATGAACTATATTCTCTGACCTGAGCAGGTAATTGTTTCTGCTTTTGTTAAAGAAAATTCATGCACCAAAGTAAAATCTCCTGGAAGCCTACGGTCATTGAACTATTCTGAACGCACATCAGAGAACACCCAAACTTCACAATCTGAATCCCTCAAGAGCTTTTGCAAAATCTCAAACCCTGAGATTATGTAGTCTATTTAAACCCAAAGAAGCCATAAACCCAGAAAAAAAAGCAAGGGCATTTGCACAAGTAGAATATACTCTTGCCTAAATATCTAACAAACACAGCAAGTGTGAGCCTTACTTTCTGTCAGATTGATGTGATATCTGCACTTTGTAGCTCTAAGTCCCATCCCAGCAACATAGATAAGCAAACCTTATGGCAATACTGCATGTAGCATATGGAGGCCAAAGATAGTTCAGTGGCTAAAATCCTTCTGCTGATTTGATCCAGGCTACATGAGTTGATGGCCACACATTTCTGAATTGTAAAACATATTCAAAGGGTTGTACTTTCAAAAGAAATTGTTATTTTTCAGTATCATTTTTAGGACAGTGCAAGAGTCACATCTAAAGTGACACATGTAAAGAGATCTGCAGGCAACAGTTTGAGAAGTCAGAGTCTCCTACCAGACTGCAAGTTCTGGTACCTGTTCTAGCAAAAGAGCATCACATGCAGCTTCAGCAACAAATGTTTATCTGCTCTAAGAACAACATGTATATAGACATGGAAAACAGATGGTATTAACAGGCTTGTACAGAAATGATGCCTAGGAAGAGAATTAAAGGAATGGCAGGTATGTGAACACGAATCAGCATCCAACTGGGTTTGTAAGAAATGTGTAATAGATTTGTTTACAGACATCATCTTTGCATGTCACATTTGATATATTTGTAAAATGCGAGTAACAAGGGAATCCAAAGAGAAGACAGACAAGAACTTCAAAACTCGGATTTAGATTTTCCACAATACATGTATCTACCCTAGTTTGTCTCTGGTCGAACACAGGAAAATGCAAGAGATTTGAACCACAGGAGAGGCTGTCAGGAAAATACCACACAGTTCCCTAAGCACAAGTACTTACTCCAAATGTGATAGTTACAACAGGGCTATATCCAGGAGTATGCAGGACTGCTCATATTCAGCCTGAAACGTGAATGCCTGTACATCAGTTTTACCCTAGACCCAGTCTGACATACTGACTGAACAAGTGGGAAAACACAGTGTAGAGCACAGAAATAACAATTATTAGATGGTTTTACCTGTAATTTTGCTAACTAGTTTCTCCTGCTACATTGGATGCCTAATTCAAGGCTCACATGAGCTTGAGGGGTGTTTGCTTCTAAGGGCATAGACCCTCACGAAGCAGAAAAACAAAACTGCAAATACAAACCATCCCCTACTCAAATTCACAAAATGAGGTTGTAGAGTGTACTGGAATTTAGAGATTGCTGATACTTCTGCTGAAGGATCCCTGTGATCATGCAGCCTGGGTAATGCACATGCTTACCATGCACTTTTCCAACCACCTTTCTCGCCTTTTGAGAAGTTGAATTTGTCAAAGTCTACCATTTTTCCTAGTAGTACTTCCACTGCTGAATGACCTGCAAAGCCAGGATTCATTTTCCGATTACTGAATCACTCAAGCTTCCAATTTCAGCTTTCGAACACACACTGTTGTCCTGCTAAGTCCCCATATCCAGTTATCAAGTCACCTATCAACCTTCTTTTCAGCAGCTTCATCTCCTGTAGCATGACAACATAAGGCTCACCTTCCAGGCTTGGGAAAAGGCTGTGCTCTGCCTTCCATCTACCTCTATGTTACTCTTAAGAGTTAAAACATCATAACTGGACACAGCATCCTTGTGGATTTAAGCAGCCTAACCTGTGTACACTACAACAATCCCTGCTATTCAATTCAACTTTTATAACAAGAGATTACGTTAGTCCCATTAGCGTTTCATTTAGAGTACATGTAATGTATCTACCTACTCTACCTCCCAACCCATTTTTTTCCTTGACAGCCTGCTTTCCCAAGGAGAAGAGGCTACACCCACAGGATGAAGGGTTTTCTCATATACAATACTATATTTGGCTCAATAAAACAAATTTTCTCAGAACTAGTTAGATGGATTATTTATAACACACTTGTACCATTAAGATACCCTGCTGATTGTTTGCTACCACATCAACTGCTACACTTAGGGAACCAACACAAAGGCTGAACGATGCTGCACAACCAGCTAAATCAGGGGACACTAATAAAGGCCCTTTTCATTAGTGTCTCCCTGCATATAGGCATCTGTCAATGAAACAGCCTCATTCCAGCATGGAGCATACAGAATTAAAAAGCACACATTTAATTAAGATATCATATGATCCTAAGCTGTGTGCTTTTGGGGCAAAAAAAAGTCCGCATGGTAGCTGTTAAATACTAACTTTGTACCCTTGCCAATAGAAAAAAAAAAGACACACACACACACACACAAAAAAAAAAAATTAACAGGTTAGTTTGACAGGCTGAGCATCAAGATAACTGGTATTACCTATACAATGCAATTCTTTGTTGACAGAAGTCCAAATTAACTGTTCCATTCTTTTGGCAGAACTGGCAAGAGGCTAACAGGTCTGTAGCTCCTTGAGTTGAGAGCAATAAAAAAACCCACAGACCATCACTTATTAGCAGAAAGAAGCTTTCTTCATGAGACAGACTTGGAATGAGTCACTATGATGTGGGTCTGCATATGGCTTAATGGCACATAAAAAAGGACTGTACACATCTGTGGATGGCAAATTCAGCAGTAGATTAGCCTAGGATAATGTTTACAGGTGACATTCATCACAATCAAGCTGTCTTTTGTTTGTTTTTGATAAGCCAATATATGACAAGCTTTATCTATGTGCGTAGAGCATCCATAAACCAATGGACATGAGCAATTTCACAAGGCAATTCAACTAGAGCTTGACAGTGGATTAGACTACAGTACTTCATAGGTCTGATATGTTCATAACTGATTGTCACATTCCTGGCATTTCTCCAGACAGTGTTTATACCTTAAAAGAGCTACAAAAATTTGGAACACGCAGCAAACATTTCCTTGCAGGCCATTTGGGATCATTGCACATTTGGCAGTGTTTTTTGAATAACCTTATTAATACATCTTCAGGTTCTGAGATACTATATTTAGATCAATAACAAGATAAAAATCTACATATCCTATGCAAAAAAAAAAAAATGTACCTTCAAAGATGTGGTCAAGGAAAACTTTGATTAAACAGAACAACTGTGCCGACATCCAAAACCCAACTGGATACACTCCTGGATGATTTATTCTAGTTGAACATGCTTGAGCAAGGGGGTTGGACTAGATAGTTTCAAAAGGACACTTCTAACCAAAGTGCCTACAGGATCTGGTGATTTTCACCTGCAAACAGGTAAATAATCTCACTTCAGCAATTCCCTGCACCCAAGAGAACCTACAGAGAGACTGACTGGGATTTATACACAAACTTGTTTTGAGGATCAAAGATTTAAGTAAAAGACCTCCCTGTAACTGCAGCACAATGTCACCAGGCCCTGTGCAAGGCAGTTGCCCTGTCAGTACAGCTGACAGGACTGGGATTACATTGACAGTTTGTCTCAAACACATGGCACACTGACAAAAGATACACATTTCCTCAAGGGCATCATTGTTTGGCATTTCACAAAACGGAACAAAACCTCAATTCCCCTTGGGAGAGCATTTGGGTTTTTTATTCACTGATTAAGAAGCAACACTCTTGTCTGTGGAACTTGGAGGTTTCTCTTACCAACCTGGCAGGCATAAATTCCTCATGCTTCAAGCAGAAATACTGGAAAGCAGGGTAACGTCTGCATAGCCTGATGGGTTGGAGACTGCTGAGATTATGAAAAGTTCTGTGGGACAGCTCATGGTTTGACATGATTTTTAGTTTTCGTTTTGTTTTTTTTGTTTGTTTGTTTTAAATTTAGGGTTGTTTGTGGCTTTTTTCTCCCCCATCCTTTTCTGAAGGGTTAAAAGACTAAAATCAAGACTAAAAGACTAAAATCCACAGAAGGCTGCAGTCACTGAAGAACAGAGCACCTGATTTTCAGCAGCAATACAGCTGTCAAATATAAGCACTCATATATTGGATTAAGTTTCTATAGTGAACAAGAAGCCATCAGAATAGGAGTCCCCCAGGTTTCATCTGAGGCCAAACACTTAGTATTGATTGCTGTATAACAAGAATTTGCCCCTCACTTTGGGGCTCAGTGACATTAATGAACCCTCAGGGGAGGGAAGACTGTATTTTTTTTTTTTTTAAAGGAGCCATGTCTTTAGTTCACCTTGTTAAACAGGCTCACAGATAAATATGCTTCAGACCAATCACAAGCTTTAGTGTCAGTAGATTCACATTTTTAAGTGTGGGGTTTTAGTTCACAGGTAACAGAATCTATTAAAAGATATAAGTTTCTCAGTCGATTCCTCCTTCTGAAGGAAGATGTCCACAGATGGGACACAAAGCCTCTTCTGGACATCCATAGATGGGACAGGAAGCCTTCCTCTGCATCAGAGCTGTGCTGGTCACCACTAGGATCTGAGGAATCAGATAAACACTTCTCAGGGTATGCAAATACTTGCTGGGTGAAGGGATGAAAATCAATTCCTCAATGCAGTAAGGGCTTGGATAGAATCCAATCTTTTTTGTATATTTTTCATTCCAAAAGCTCCTTTCACAGAATCCACAGAAGAACTCCAGAGCTGGGTCCTTGTACGCTTGCTGAAGAGCCAGGTATTTGTGATCTCCCTGCACTGTGCATTCTGCTATAACAAGGATGAAGCTTGGGGTCAGGTGCACTGCCCTGGACCCTGTCAGACTTCCAACCTGTTCAATTAGCTATATCAAATCAAACAATTTCCACTGGAGCACCAAGAGGCACTTCTTTTTAGTGAAAGCTATTCCTTTGGTAAACCCTGACTAGTAGAGGGCAGACACTTTAGCAACCAAAAAGAGGAGAAAAAAAAAATCTTCGGATTTTATTTTTATTGTAATGTGAAGGAGGTAGAGAAGGGAAAGAGAAAAAAAAAAAAAAATCCTTTCTCCTGCAGTCTCTTCGTAGAAGTCTGAGGCGGCTGGGCCGGTATTCCCAAGAACAGAACCAAGGAGGGCCGTGTCGAGCGAGGCGCTGACGCGCTCAATAGCGGAGCGGGGCGGCTCCGGACCGCGCTCCCGGGCCGGCCGCGCCCCCTTCAGGCGGCGCGCGGGGCCGCACCCGCGGGG
This sequence comes from Cinclus cinclus, assembly GCF_963662255.1. Classification (NCBI taxonomy): domain Eukaryota; kingdom Metazoa; phylum Chordata; class Aves; order Passeriformes; family Cinclidae; genus Cinclus; species Cinclus cinclus. The sequence goes on from NC_085046.1 coordinate 138,378,487, forward strand.
CCGGGCAAGGCCAGCGGCAAAACCCGCGGATTTCCCAAGGGCGTTCCCGGCTCTGGCCGAGCCCCCGCCCCAGCCCGGGCCCCCGAGGGGCTCAAGCACTGCAGCGAAGTCCCGAGGGCTGCAGGTGGCTGTTCGCCCAACCGCAGCGGGGGAATTCGGGAGAGGGCAGCTGCAGAAGGCAGCCCGATTCCTGTGGGCTGTGCCTAGGGTCTCGGCAGAGGAACCGAAACATCCCTGAGAACACAGGGCTGTGACACGTGGCTAATCCAGTTGTTGGAGACTTGGTGCAAGACTGGAGTCTTTGTCTATGTATATATTATAAACCAGAGACCATGAAGCTGGAATCACAGCATAACTGGTGAAGGGCATCTGGAGGCAACAGCAAGTCCGAGGTGAGAAGGAACACAGGATATTGTAGACCAACAGGATGAGAGAGATTAAATACACACTTAGAACCACAGAATCATTAAGGTTGGAAAATACCTCCAAGATCAAGTTCAATCTTTGACCAAACACCATCAACCACCATATCAACTAAACCATACAGCGCTAAATGTCATGTCCAGGCATTTCTTGACAATTTGTGGGGATATGGATTCCAACACCTTCTGCACAGCTTGTTCAAATGCATGACCACCCCGTCAGTGAACAGCTTCTTCCTGTTGTTCAAAACAGAAGTCAAACTCTCAGCCATGGCTTCATCCAGGTTCAGACACCAGGAGCTTCCTTCTGCATTTCACTGTGAACTTGGACATACTACTGGACTGAGGAACATGGCCAGATAATGATAAGACTACACTAAGACTAAATTCCTGTATCATGACTAGCACATGCTGACAAGTAACAAGCTGAAATAAAAAGAATCAGCTCTAGCTGCTCACTGATATCACAAACACACACCCACTAAGCAGCAAATTAATGCACTTTTTCAAAATGAAGAACTGTATGGTCCTCTAACAACTCCTCCACTTAATCAGTCTAGTTTTCCTCACCTACAACTGAGCCATAAAACTGATGTCATAGTTACAAAGCAAAGGCAACAAGTATTTCTTTCCAAACAACAGCACAATGTACCTGAAAGGAGACCCTGCAATATCTCCTATTTCTTTTTCTGGTACACCAGAATGGGATCCAAAACTTCTGAAGTGTTGCAGAGAAGCCTGACTTGATGGGAAATGAGAATTCAGCAGTGCTAATAATCAGTTTAACGAAGCTGGAAAAATAATTTCCAGACTCCACAAATACAGCAGGAGTCTGAAAAAAACCAACACAGAGTAACAGCCTAAGTAGACTTCAGACAGGGCACCACACTTGGAATTAACACAATTCATACAAAGGTCTAAATATTCAACGGCCAGTTCTAAGGACCCCATCCTTTGGGCGGAGAGACTCCAGACCATTATGCACCATCTTGAAGTTGTTCATCAGTATTAATCCAGTGGGGAAATAAAAAAAAACAAAACAAAAAACAAGCCAAAAAACAAACAAAACAAAAACAAACAAACAAAACACAACGAAGTGCTATCAGATTTAAGAATGCTAAATTGCATAGCATCAGGCTATTCCTTGGAGGTCTTCCAAGAAACAACAGAACTTCACCTTGTCCAGCTTCTAGATAAAGGGCTCTCCCACAGCCTTTATCAATCAAGGAACATGATAAAGTAGTAATGTAATCACTAACAGTTAGTGGTAGATCCAAAAATGTGTAGGAAAAAAGAAATCCAGAAATAAAATGAGAGGCTAGAGCTTTGATATTGGACAAAATATTAGAACTTTTAATAAATTAATTAACATCCCTGTAAAGCAGCTAAAGACAAAATAGTTCATAAAAAGCAGGCTTCGTCAAGTACACGAGAAGGGTCACAAAACAAAAGGTGGACAAAGGAAATAGGGTGAACATAAAAGGGTTGTTTTCATAATATCTTCTCTCAGCTATATTAAGTCCACTAAATTTATCTGTTTGGAGGCAATCCTTTCCTGCCCAGTTACTACTTCAGTACCCTCTTACCCTTGGTTTTACAAATCCCACTGAAGGTAGATGCCCGAGTTACCCAAGATAGATGGTTAAGCACCCAGAGGCTACATCAGTGGCTCTTAAGCTTTTTGGCTCTATCGCTGGATCACAACCAGTGTTCAGTTCTTCTTGTAGATACACTGGGCAGCCTTATCAGCGAACTAGGAAATATCACAAAGCTTTACAATATAGTTTGAGAATTCCTGAAACAGGCTTTGCTAAGACACTTGAAACACTTTTCCAGATCTTGCCCTAATTCACATTTTTAGATATCTTCTAAGTAAGGAACAGAAATTGATTTTGAAACTGGCTGCCATGAGTGTTTCTGGCAGTGCATTGTACATGATATCAATGTGAATCAGTGTTCTGTAGAGAATACAGTGGATCACGTTTACAAGGACTGTACAACAAAGATCTTTCCAAGGAATACAGTAAAACATGATATGATCTCTAGTTAGGAAAAAATTACTAAAGTAAATATAACAAGATTAAATTAAAAATGAAAAAACCTTGTGTTACAGGGAAGGAATAATCCAATTATCATTGCATGTGTAATTATGAAACATTAATTCCCCATCTGACAGCATATGAAGAGTAGCTACCAAGGAACAATTAAACACTGCTTCAAATGAAGAGCAATATACCCTTTTCTTCTCTCCCCTAAATGCTCATACTCTAAGAGTACAGAAGAACTCATCTGCACTAAATTGACAGGGAATTTCAGCTCTGAAGCTAAAGGACTGGAATTATACTTTTCAGTTCAAAGATGATTTGGATTCTCTGTTCTACATCAGGCAGCAGTATCAGCTACAGCAAATCTAGCTACCAAAGTTCTACTGAATATTGAAGGAAAGAAGAGGCAGCTAGAACACAAATCACTTCTGATTATGTTGTGGAGCAACTGTTTATGAGACCATGAGAGATCTTCCCGGGTAAAGTGCATACAGCACACTAAGGAAAAGCTGCTTGACCCAAAAAATATCCACTAAGACAGGAAACTGTGCAAAACATTCATCAGCTACTTGCACAGCAGATCTCACAGCTGATAATGTATTAGGAGCACGTAAACTTCATTCTGAATTTAGCAGACATGGAATTCAACATCAATTTGACAAGCAAGGCCAAAAACGCCTCAATTGCCCTTTATCAAGTTCCCTTTCCTACTGAACAGATGAGATTGTATTATCACTTCTTCCACACAGAATTTATTGTAACAAATAAGCACCAAACACTCCCCACTGTTTCATGCACAGAAGAAAAGAAATATCTATTTCATTACTAATTGATTGTTACCACATATTTATCACAGAAAAGACAATTGATCAGAAAATAATAAACTATGTCAATATTTATGTTACAATTCCCATGAAGTGTTAGAACACCTCACTGTCCCCTTTCTTGACTTCAGATGAGCTGTCCTGGTCAAAATAGATCTCTTGGCAGCCACCACAGATTTGTCTCATGCTGTGGAATTTTGCCATGTATTTTATGAGCTATCATCTGACTGAAAAGACAGACCCAGAAACCATTGCTGAGACATGAGAGAAGATTACTTTCACACAAAATTTTATGAGTCCGTAGGAGGCTGAATATGGAAAAAAATTTCTACTCTTCCAACTTCTTTCAATTCTATGCTATATAAACACAGGGTTACATTAATATATTTCTGATACTCTTCCATGCAAAAAAAAAAAAAAAAAAAAAAAAGAACAGTTGCCACATGTAATGCAAACAGAAGCCTTATCCCAACACTCATCACTCTTTGATGTGTTCCACATGTTAAAAAGTTGAGAGCAGCCAAGTATGAAACAGGGAAAACTCTTCCGTCCCTCACATTTTCCAACACAAGCATCACAGCTCCACAAAGAATGCTTCAAATAGGCCTGACCTTATCCAGACAGCAGAATAAAAACTCTCTCCGGGGTGAAGCAGTAATTTTATTTTTCAAAGTGCAGATGCATGTAGCCAGGACTGATTTGACAGCCCACCAACCAACACTGCTGTTAAGACCTCATAGAAAGAGCACAGAAAAGTGGCATAAATAAGGACTGAGGGTAAGGCTGGTTTATGCTCTGCACTACAAAAGAAGGGAAGGGCTTTGCAGAGATGGCTGGAGATGAAAGTTGCTTCTGCTCTCCACTATCAGACTAATGCTGCTTCGCAGAAGACATCTGTTGTGCTGAAGAGCACTGTCACATCCAAAACAAGGAAGGTAACTAATACTTCATTGGAAATACCCTCAATTTATACCACAGTGAAGGTGGTTTCTGAAATATATGACATCGCTGAAGAATGCTCAAGACTTGCTACAGTTTGGGGCCAAGCAAAGAGAAACTTTAATACTCTTTTAAAGGAGGCTTAAGTATTTTCCTACAATACACAGCCCTAACCGAGGACCTTCTTTGCTTGGTGTCAGTCCTACACCTGATCAGAAACACACCTCTACTGATGACAACCTAAAGGGTAGGCAGTGACCAGTTTTTAAGGGACAATAAAACAACATCCAGTAAGATAATCTAAGAAAAGGTGCCAGTTTATATAGTACTCTGCAATGGAACAGCAGGATTTGTGAGAAGACTGAGGGACAGGTGTCAGGAAACAGTTGGGGAACACCTAGGAAGGCCACTTCACAGAAGACCTCAAGTCACTGTTGAGACAGACAGGGCTGGTATCACCACCAGCCCTGGCATTCCCACTAGTCCTTCATTCATAAACTCTATATACCTTCTTTTACAGACCTTTCTCTCATGTAACTCTGACTCCCTCCCTTATTGGCAGCTTCACACAGTACTGATTCTTTATCTTACAGACAGTCCCACATAGCTGACTCCTTTCATTCTGCATGGCTGGCTAACCCCAAGCTGTCCCTCTCCCAGCCACCTAACCCTGACTGTCCCTCACTCAACATCTCCTCACCATATCTGTCCCTTACCTCAGAGCACAGCCAGCAGGCTCCTTCTCTTACTCCAACAGACTCCCAGTCTTAACTCCAAGTGCCTGTACCTAGTGGCTAGCTAACCCACTCCTTTATATCCCCCAAACTGATTGGGCAGGCACAGATGTTTCCACTCCTTGGTAATCAGTACAGCTGCAAGTCATTGGGGAAGATTCCCTCCTGCACTATCCTTTCAGCCTAGCTCTCCACAGCCTCCCATTAGGTGTGTTATGTCATTGGCACAAGAGATATTTTGAGTCAGTATAATACTCATCAATAACAGAAAGATGAAAGATCATATTGGAATCACTTGCCAAGGGAATGGTCAGGAAGTGAGCAGAAGTTGTTCCAAATGAAACAGACATGTTAGGAAGGCTTGGTTGACTCAATATCTTTTATACACATATCACAACGTATTTAACAACACTGGAATCTTTATCTCTGTTGTACATTGACCAAAACACATGGCAAAGGATCAATATGTTCAGGGGGTCTCATCACAGTGAATAAACCCACCTGGATTTGGTCACCCTTCCTGCCCTGGAGCCAGGAATGAAACATAGGTCCCTGCCGTCCACTGCACACCTTTCATCCCCAGGTCACTGCACTGTTTGCATCACAAAACTCACCTGAGATCCACAAAACAAGGGGCAGAATCAAATTACATACGTTCTATAAACTGGAAAGATATCTGGCAACATTTTGATTTTTAAAAAAACCCTTTCTCTATATAGAAAGAGAGTAACTTAGACCCTGAGGATTCAGTATGCTTCCAAAGTAACCTTCAAGAGTAAACTGAAATAGACACAAGATATCTCCAAATTCCAGTGCAGTATCTTAAACCATGAGACTGTCTCTTCACTAAAATGCTAAATAACTGGAGCATTTAATCTGATTTGATAAACCCTAACATCTATAAATACATTACTCAAGTGAAAAAAAATTAATCAATGCTGATTTTGAAAGCATAATTTTATATGAATTTCAAGTCATAAAGCTAATTTATGTCAATGGATCTTATTTAATGCGAGCATATTTTGAAGATCTAGAGTTAGCCAGATTTTAAGACTATTTGCAGCAGGTTTTCAGTATCAGCTCATATTTCATTTTCCAAGGTGCTGTTTGGTATTTAATGAATATTCAGAAGTTCTGGTCCCTTCTAAAACTAAAATGAGGTTTTCTTGAGTCCTGTTATTTTCTTTCTTAAAAGTTTAATTTTAAAAGGTTGTAGTCCTTTCAGGTACCTCCTATGAAATTCCTTCAAATGGACCAAGGTACCTCATGGGTATTACTTTGACAAAATGAGGTTTGTTTAATGATCATAGCATTAAAATCTCTTGCTCCGAAGACATGCACTAGCATACTGGGGAACATGGTGTAAAAACAAAACATGAAGCAGGGAAGCAAGGTTTCCTTTCTTCCTTCCTGCCTTCCCTCCAAATCACACATCCATAAACAATTACTTAGGCAGCTGCTTTCTTACTTTGTCAGTGGACCATTTGCCCCAAAATCATTATTCCTTAGTCATTCTACACCCAGTCTTGTTCCTGTTAATGCTGAGACATTGGAAAAGTCTTCATTTGCTTCAATGGTACAATATAAGACCATCAAAGAACTCATCTCTCTAGAACTCCCCAGTCATCTGCTGCCCAGCAAATTTAAAGTCACAAATGCACACAGAGCAAGGTCCATGTCTCAGGTTTATCACCAGGAATATAGCAGTATAAAATGAGTGGGAAAAACTCACAGGTTAATGCAACTTTTTATGTCTCCTCCTACTAGTGTAAATGCCAACATCTGTTGTAGAGCCTCCAGTGACATGACCCTACTATGGCATTGCCTTCTGTGTTGTACAGGCCACTGTCACTTTTTTTCCCTCCATTTTCTTGTTTATCCCATCACTGTTAATTCCTGTCAGGTGCCCTTAGATCTTGCTCAGCATTACTCCTTCAAATTCTTACTGTTCTGTCTCGGGGTCCAACACCTTAAAAATACTTCCCACCTGTTGCTGAGTAAGTCAACCACATACTCCACTCCCTGAATCCAGTGATTTAATTAAAAAATCTCCCAGTTTCTTATTAGACTATTCTGTATTCAATTCTCCCTAACTGGTTGCAAAATGCATTTCACTGGCTGGTTCTGAGGTACTCAGTAAGTACTCAGCAAATCACAGGACTATAGAAAGTTCTAGATTGGAAGGGACCCCAGCAGATTTCTAGTCCAACCTCCAGCTTAAAACAAGGTCAGCTATGAGACCAGACTGAATTTCTCAAGCTTTTACCTAGCTGGGGCTTGAAACCTTCCCAGAATAGAAACTGAGCAACCCATTCCAAAACTTGAAAGTCCTCATGGGGGAAAAAAGTTCCTCCTTATTCTCAGCTTCAGACTCATGTCTCTCATACATCACTGTGAAGGGTTGGGTTCCATCTTTTTCACAGCCTCCTTTTGTATAGTGGGGCTGCTGCTAATGCCCCCATCCCACCCCAGCAAGCTACCTCTTCCCCAGACTGAACAAGTCCAGCTCCTTCAATCCACTGGTCACAGGGCAAGAGCTCCATCCCTGAGCATCTTTGCAGCCCTCACCCTAACTTGCACTGGAGATCTAAGAATTGTAGTCTAAGTGTAGAGTAAATGGCACAGTGACTACTCTTGATCAGGTTACTGTGCTCCTGTTGACAGTGACAGCATTCTCTGCTGCAAGGCACAACACTAGCTCAGTTTGTCTTCCAGACTATCAAGGTCCTCTTCACCAGAGCCACTTCCCAGCCAGTCAGCCCCAGCTGCAGTTGGGTGCAAGAGCCTTGGTCTTTCCAGCGGCACAGCTTTGCAATTGTCCTTGTTGAATTTCATAAGGGTCCTATTGATGCATTCCTGCCTGTGTCTGGTCCCCATGCCTAGATCCCTATGGATTGTCCCTACAATGACCTACAGACAGTCCCCACTGTTTGTAGACTGGTACCCAAATTTTGCTGTCATCTGCAAATCTGATGAGAGTATACTCTGCCCACCCCATGACACCCTCAAGATCACTGTTAATATAAAGACCTTCTTTCTTATTAGGTAAGTTTCCAGATGAAGATTTTTTTTCTTATACATCTGCAGCTGCTCTTTGTCAGAAGTAAGAAAAGGATAGGTTTTTTTACATAAAGAAAAGGATAGTTTTGGTTGCATCTTTGTCCACAAGTCAATAAACTGTAATCAACAAGTCTCAAGTAAAAGCCACACTTCCCACCACCTACAGTTAACAACTGTTAGATATGTTTCCTCAAGATTATTTTCCTGGCTTATGACCATGTCTTAGATCTTATCTTTAAATAAAGTTAAAATATTCTTTTTGTGTCACTTTCTTTAAGAACTTTTCCATCATATTTTTCCATATCAAAGCAGCCTGTAAAGTCACATTAATTCTTGAGAAATTTTCAACAATCACATCAGTTTTCCACAGCCATATCTGGGAATACTTACACTACCTTGGCTTAATCCTCACATTAGTTTCCATGCTCCCTCCATGCTCTACTTTTTCTGAGCCACAAATCCACTGTTCTTTCCCTTTATTAGATTTCAAATTATCAGAGTCATGGGGACCAACAGCACTGGAAACATTCTCCTGAGTTAACGATTCCACGCGCAATATTAGCACATTATACTTTAATAAAATCTGTACAGATACTGATTGTGTCTCTTCTTTGGTAGTTGCTGAATTGAAGTTTTCTTTCCTGCAGATTTACTTTCTAGTACTCGTACCAACATTTTCCCTATACCTCTTTTGTGTACAGTAAGAAAGATTGATCTCAATTCTTCTTTTTCATAGAGGTCTATAAAGTTGAAAGTTTTGCACATCTGCAATGAAACTCCAAGGTTTCCATCAGTGTTTATGCTGAAATGAAAATGTCTTCCTTTCAACTTCATCTCACAGTGCCTTAATTCTAGAAAGACAATATAGTAAAGCAGTACTGGAAAATATTTTAAAATAGCTTCATTTTCTTCTGGTAGTGCTCTGGATGCAGTCAGTTCTGTACACGTGGATAGAGACACAGACCACATTCAGCGGATGGTGACAGGGGAAACGGGCACAATGGTTATGTACTAAACCTTAACACTCAGCAAACCAATACAAACCACCTCTTACATGTGTGTACATGTACTTATGGCTGCATAGTAAACAAACATGGGCAGTTTGTCATGTTTGCAATCATTCACATATTATCAGAAAGAAAACAGCAACAGGAACGAAGGTAAAATTGGAAACAACACAAGTACACGTGTACATGCTCAGACATTGACTGAAACACATTAGTTAATAAAGTTATTGTTAAGACTGAGATTTGTATGTGAAATTCTAATTCCTGCTTAACATTAAATGGCTGAATGCCATTCCAGTTTTGTATACCGTCACTGCAGAGAACTAATCAGTGCTCCATATTAATTTTTTTGAAGATTAATTACTCTTTGGTATATGAGCAAAAATGATTTTTAAGCCCCAAATTATATTTGCTAAACTCATGCCAGTTCAAAGTTATCAGCCAAAAGACAACTACAGCAAACTGAGTAGGAGTTAACAAGTCAAGTAGATCAACAGAATCAATATTAATTTCTAAAGTAAATAAGAAAACAATACAATTTTGCTTTCAATATATTCTTTTAAGAAAAGAGACCCAGTTTTGAAGGTTTGGAGGTCCTGTGTGTATTTGTGGAGTAACCATGATAGAACAAAGATATACTTTTTAGACTAGGCAAGGAAAGTATGTGCTACTGAGAAGCAGCACCCTATACAGGGAAGGAAAGACTGTAAGAAAGAGTGGTTGCTTGTACTCAAGCCACATTTGGGACATAAGTTTTGTTGGCTGGAAATAATAGTTTAGACTGATTTTAGGTTGATCCCACGAAAATACTGACTTTAAGAACCATAAAATGCTCGAATAGAGAGATGCAAAAATCTGCTTCAGTGCAAGTTTTCCAGAACAAAGCTAGACAAACATCCGTCAAAAATAAACTTGCTGCACTGATCCTGCTTGCTAAGGGAGAGGCTCAGTTGGGATCACTTCCCATCCTACTTGTTAAGAACACGAAGATGATTTTTTTTTTCAAAGAGTGGGGAGAAGCACAAAATAAAAATGATTTCAAGGTAAAGTACCTCAATGAAAAAGAAAATTTACATAAATTACATTTTCCTCATAGGATGTTTCTTAACCGTTGGGTTTTGGGGTTATTTTTAATTTGGAATGAACAGGGTGAGGCCTTTACCCACATACAGAATGAGTTCTTTCCTTATTATATTGACCCCGAACTATCTGAAGGTATCTTTTTAAAAAAATGAGGATATCACTTACCACATCCTATGAAAACTACTCCCTCTGCTCTAAACCTTGCAACTTTCTGGTCACACATTCGACAAAAAGCCCTCATTTCACAGTCACAATCTATTAACAGCCAAGTAAAAGAATTCACCACATTTTAGGTAAGTAAAATATTTCTGATAGTGCATACTTTACCAGTTATGTCATGCTGTTTGAATGACTCACTGTAGATTTGATACTGATTAGGGCAATGTTTCTTCAGCCATTTGCAGACATCCTGCTGTGTCCATAACGCCACAGGCTTGGTCAGCTTCACAGTCCCAGACTAGGAACACAGAATGAAGGACAAAATGATGTTTAGTCTGCACACAAATTTCAGAAATATTAATCTGTGACCTCCATATACAATATTAAAATACTAAATGCAAAACAGGAGCTGCTCTGAGAGATGTCCAGTAATAGCTAGACCATTACACAAGACCCTGCTGTTCAAATACATCATACAGGAATCACACACAGTGAAAGGTTCTTTTACATTATTTTCCATTGCATTCATGTTCCTTGCATCACAGAACCATACTGCACTTGAATTTATTAGTTTCAAGAGTGACCAATGACTACAGCCAAAGGATAACAGATGCACAATTTGAATATTTCAAACTCACGGGAGAGTTGTACCTTGTGCCCCAGTTTGGATATAATCACAGAAGACCAGGAGTACCCTGAGACCAGGCATGGTCCTCAACTACAATGACAAAAGATCTTGCAACAAAGGCTTTTAGTGCCAACAAGCCTGAAGACTGGTTTTGCCTGCGAAAAGGAGACTACACACCAATGGACATGGAGCTAGTGATACTGATTCATATTGAACAATTCAACTGACAAAATTCCTAATTTGAATCATGTTTACAAGCAGCTATAGATTTTCTGCTTCATTTTTACCTTTAACTTTCCTACAATCACCTTCACATGAAATAAGTAGGACTCTCACTTCAATCAGCTGATCCTTTATAAATGAGTAATAATTTTTTTAAAAAGAACACTGTTCGATACTTTCCTTAGAATTCTGTTTTGTAATAAATTAGCAGTTTACAAATATATATTCATAAATTGATTGCCTTATGTATAAAGTCACTTTTCATTTAATCAAACAATTCTCCTTTGCACATATACATTTTTTAAACTGTGTAAGAATGCTGAATTCTAAACTACCTGAACTGCAGGAATTTAAAACCTTGACAAAGTAGACAAAAACCAAAAAACACATTCAAAGTTATTTAATCTTTTTTCAATTTATTTTTTTTTTGCAACACAATCTGCTCAGAAGACTAAAGCAACTTTAAACAGATGGGCATTTATTACCAACCATAAATGTTTCCCATTGGATACTGCTGATGTAACTGGGTGTGAACATCAGTGTATACATTTACTTCATATTTTGTCAAGGAATGAGTCTAGGGAATAAAATCGAAGTGTCTGTTTCAATGCTATGCATGCTGAATACTGCCCTCCAGCTCCCTGGTGGTGTAGAAGTTTCAAGAGAAGTTTCTCAGCACAAATTTGAGGTGAAGGGGAATGTCATCGCAACCCATCTTCTCCATTAGGACTCTAGGCAGACTCCCTCAACGTCACCAGCCACGGTTTATCCCAGCATTTACTGAGATGTACTTTGTCAGACAGACTTTTACAAAGTTGCTTTGAAATTTTTCATTACTAGAACCCATAAAGACCAAAGCAGTTTTAAGCTAGTGCTTTGCACGTCCTATTAAATCCATAAAGTGTGTCATGCAAAGACACTAAGTTAGGGCCAGGGATTATGGCAGACCTAAAAATCAAGCAGGCAAACACGTCTTGAATTTCTCATGTCCAGTTGCCCCTAACCCTTTTTTATTATCTGTGCAGAAGTTAAATAAACAGTAGGAAAATTTTGGTTGAATATATAATACAATTCACATCCCTTAGCTCAGCCTTTTTTGATTTGAAGAAAAATATACCCATCAGAAACATGAATCCTATTTCAAACATGCTAATTTGCATAATCCATATTTAAAGGTATCATAATAATGCATAAAACCACACAAAGAATCAGTCTCATCTGCTGCTGCCACCCACCAAAATACAGAAGCTTGACTGATAGACTGGGTCTCCACAGAAGAAGAAATTTCCAGAGGTGTTGAGGGTGCACAAAAACCAGGACAGCACTTGCCCAACCACTACCCTTTCTGAGCAGCTCATCAGTCTTCTACACACACAAGATCCCACACTGGTCTGGAGAAGGCACAACCTCTGTAAGGAGAGCAGCTGCCCTGTAACTACCAGTTCCTCATGCAACTCAAAAGATCAAAGGGCCCTCAAACCTCTCTGGCCCTCATTACTGCTATTTAAGTCAAAGAAGAAACTGAATTTCAATGAAGAGCGCAATATTATACTATCAGCTGATTTTTTGTTACATGCAGATATAAATGCATGTCCTTCTCATATTACATCAAAGAAATAAACAAGTAAAAATATCCATGTGACACAAGCAGTCTCTCTGATTCCACAGAAATCCCTGAACAACAGGCCCAAGACTACACTATCTTCATATGTGATACTGCTTAAAGATTTTGTTTTGCATTGGAATTTTGAAGACTAGAGAAAATTCTATCAGCTCTTTAAAAATAAATGGTTAATGGTTTTTCTTGTACATCACAAAAATACTTAAATGAAAAATATTTGTATACAAATACATACAGCTAGCTATAGACTTACAATCTATTCATTCCTAGCTGTAAGTACACAAGCAGTGCCAATGTTTGTTTAAAACAAGAGGCTATTCTTTTCAGTTCAGCAACTATTGTCCTCTTAAAAGGCTTAAGCACCATCATGTTAAATATCTGAAGTACAGGTTTATTACAATTAGAGTACAAAATTAACACATCCCTCCCTCTGTGCCTACAGAACTGAAAGACAGTTTCAAACGTAGCTTTTTTGCCTTGTAATATACAGATCACTGAACAGCAAACATACATGCTGATTTCTTCAATGTTTGGAATTATGATAGAAACATTTAAGCTTATAACTGCAGCCCAAAGAGGATATTTTTACAATGACAACATCAAATGTTAGGTTTACTTTTCTAATTCCTAAGGACTTGATGAGTTAGAGGAATAAAGGGGGCTTAAAGCAATGGTTCTGAAGTATGTCTGCACTTTCAGTTTTGGAACATTATACCCAAAATATTTTCTAACCAGATACTCCAAATGAAAGGCTCTTAAAAATATGCTTTCCTGCCACAAAATTAAATTTTTAGTTTCTTCCCTGCTCTAAAGGCTAGATCTCATACACAAAACCTCCCAGTAAACCCCAGAAAATTACCTGTACCCTAAACATACCTACTAAAAGACACCCTTGCCATTAACTACATATGAACTGCCTAGACAAGTGAAACACATTGTATGTTTTACTTTATTTCTATTTATCAGCTCAGTCAAAGACTGAGGCTTAAACTAATTAAAATAAAATCATGTATTAAAAAATACCTTTGGTCTGGCCTTCCTTTTAATTTTCCTGACTTAAACTCATCCTAACATCACCCTTTGCTGACAACTCTATAATAGTTTTAATCTTGCTAAATGCTATGCCAAGTCTTGTACCAGATATAGATTTAATGAGGAATAAAGTCTACAGTAATCTGATCTTTTCTCGTATATTTAAGGAAAACCTGTTTCTTCAGGATTTTGTGACAAACTTTCTCTTCTAGATTGTCCAACCCCAGCTTGTGTTACACATATCTCAAAATACAAAAATAACTGCCAAGAAGAAGAAAAAACATATTTACTACATAACAAAATTTCATGCTCTCTTTGTTCCATGGTGCAGGGAAGATACTGAACATCACTATCTCAAGAATAAATAAATAAACAAGCCAAACTTACATCCTGTGCACTACTAGAGAGTGTATTTCAGTACTCAGAATAGCATCAGCTACCAAGCCCTGGTCTTCCTAAGCAATGACAAACAAGTTATCTCTTCAGCTTTCCAATTTACCAAGCCTGCCATCTTTGAAGGTCAATTTATTCACCAGAATTTCTTTGTCTTTATTTATTATATTTTACTCCAGACGAAAGGGCCTCTGTATTTTTGAGTAACAAAGAATTCAATCTCATAATTTAAACTATGCTACATACTTTGAGACAAGCTATTTGAAAGTGCTTCTCCAACACTAACACTTTGTGTATTTACAAACCTGCTCAGATTACAAAAGTCAAGGATTTGGAGATGAGGGTGCTCAGTCAAACAGGGCTGCAGGTTTGCTGGAATAAAGCTGTCTCATACTGTTTGTAACATCCAGTTTGCCAACATACTCATCCTGACATGTAAGCATAGTCAATGTGTATTTGCATTCAAATTTACCCAAAGTCAGACCCTACAGTTTCTTGTATGAAACCGATGGATAAAAACAGCACTGCTGAAAGCGTTAAGGCAGATTCTGCTCCAATTTACATCTTGAGAGACTCTGCTCTGGGATTTTCAGCTTAACTAGAAAAAGACAAAGCAGAACTAATTTTTTTACAGCTGTGTTGGTCAAAGGACTTTCATGGTTTAGACTCTGCCAGCAAGCAAACAGCACTCACTCACACCGCCAGCAGGATGGGGAAAAGAATGAGATAAAAAAATTAAACTTGTGGGCTGATATAAGAAGAGTTTAATAAATGAAACAAAGTAAAATATAGTAATGTTATTGTTAATAGTAACAATGATAATAATGATGATGATATATGAATAACAGTAGTGATTAAAAGGAAGGGAAGAAAGAGAAAGAAATAACCCCCAGTAAAACAAGTGATGCCCAATACAGTTGCTCACCACTTGCTCAGCAATACCCAGCCCATCCCCAGTGCTTGGCTCCTTCTGGCTGTTGTGGTTTAACCCCAGCCAGCAGCCAAGCCCCAGGCAGGTGCTCATTCACTCTCCCACCAGTGGGGTCAGGGAGAGAATTAGAAGGGTAAAAGCCAGAAAACTCATGGGTTGAGATAAAGACAGTTTAATAGGGAAAACAAAAATCACACACACAAGAGCAAAGGAACACAAGGAATTAATTCACTGCTTCCCACTGGCAGGCAGGTGTTCAACCATCTCCAGGAGAGCAGGGCCCCCTCACGTGTAGCAGTGACTTGGGCAGACAAACACCATCACTCAAAGGTCTCCCTCCTCCTGCTTCCTTGCAACTTTGTATCCTGAGCATGATGTCATGTGGCCTGGAATTTCCCTTAGGCCACTTGGGGTCACCTGTCCTGGCTGTGTCTCCTCCCAGCCTCCCAGGCACCCCCAATTTCCTCGCAAGCCTTGGCTTTGTGCAATCCCTGCTCAGCAATAACAAAAACATCAACTATTATCAACTTTGTGTCCATCACAAATCCAAAACACAGCCTCATAGCAGCCAGTGTGAAGAAAATTAACTCTACCCCAGATGAAACCAGCACACTGGCCAACACCCACCCCAGGTTTTCATACTAAACATGATATCCTATGGAATGGAATATCCCTTTGCTCAGTTTGGGTCACCTGTCCCGGCCATGCCCCCTCCCAGCTTCTGCTAGCTTCTCATAGGCAGCACATGAGACACCAAAAAGTCCTTGACTCAGGGCAACCACAGCCTAGCATGTGCCCTTAACACAAAACATCATGTGTTGCCAACATTATTTTCTTACTAAATCCAAAACACAGCATTGTACCAGTGACTAAGAAAAAAATCAAGTCTATTCCAGCTGAAAATAGGATGGAACACAAGCAAGGCAAGGCTATAAGGAGAAGCACCAGTATGTACTAGACCAGCAGCGTGGATTCTTCCAGCTGTGCTTCAGACACAACTGCTCAATGCCAAACTATTGTGTGAACCCAGTCAGGCAGTTCGAGGGAAAAGGGGACTCACAGTTGTGAGGGGCAATATGAGACCAAAGGAGCAAAGGAAAGAAGCAGTAAGTTCATTGTGACCTAGAACAGAGAGAGAGAGAACAGTATGGGTGGCTCTCACAAGAATAATAGAGTCAGCTGGGGCAGGAAACATTAAAATGGTCAGAAAACCATCAATGTGTCTGTGCTTAGAGGAAGAGACTGGAAGGAAAGAAATGGGATTGTTTCATACATCAGGTTGAGAAGGAAATATTTCTTAAATGAAAACATAATGCCTCCTGCAAGCAAACTACAAATGGTCAATGATACATTTTAAAATTCTAAAAATAAAGTTTTATGTGTATCTGACACATATATATAAAGCAGGGAACTTAACTACACAGCTCCAGGAGCCATCTAAGTTGAGAAATCTTTCAGGCTGCTCCAGAAGCAGGAGGAAAAGCATTGTCTTCATTTTATGACAAGAAGCAGCAGAAGCAACAATGCCAAGTAAGAATTTCACAAGCATGATTTTTTAAAAACATGCTGGAGTTATATTTCTAAAGCTGAGAAAATATCCTATATTCCAAACTACTTCTCCAACAATAAACAGCTTATACAGAATTCAGAATCAACAGCTAACATAAATGGGGCTTTGCATTCTGGAAAAGAAAATGAACCACACTTGTGAATGTATTATGTTAAAATACCGAAAAATCTGGAAAGGGCACATTTTGGTTTAGAATTACATTTTCTCAGGTAGTCAGATAGTTTATACTCACAGATTTCTTCAGCAAAGACAGAAGAAAATTACAGTAATAAGAAGACATGCCAAAAAACCACTGAAACCTCCATTGCATTGAGTTTACATCTGCATTGTTGAGAATTTTAATACCAAGAAAACATGAAAAACAACAAACCAAAGGGAACGTGTTTATTACAAAACAAAAAAGCAAGGAAAATACTGTAAAACAGCTTATATTTCATAAGATTGAATGTTTAAAAGATGGCTGATAAAAGACTGAATGTTTAAAACTCGAATTGGAACAGAAATCCGGCCACTGAACAGATGGTGACAGTTGTCTGGTATTGGGGGGAAAGAAGAAAGATAGAGAAGGAGTTGAGGATGCTGGGGCAGCACCAGCTCAGGGCTCTGATCACTCAATGAACAGGACCAGGACAGCCCTCTTCAGAAAGGACCAGGTAGGGGAAAGACTGGAGACTGGCAGGGAAGTAATGGAAAGTAGAAGAGAAGTGAAAAAAGTACTGTAGATTTTATGTTCCTATCCTTCCTCTTCCTAAAGGAAAAGGAGGGAATAAAATGCCACTGCTACAGGGTTCCCTCCTACATCAGCAGCAGTGGTTCACTGTCTCCTGTCTCTTCCTGAGTCTCTCCATCTTTTCGCACCACCAAGGCCCAACTCACTCAGTGGCTGCTTTTTGTTACCTCCAGTGGACTGTAAAGGGCTGTCTCTGTCAAGACAATGCTCTCACTGTGTTTAAAGCCAGCTCAGCACAAATAGAAACTTCTACCCCAGGGTCCCAAATCCATGTAGCACAACCACTTGTTCAAAGACTGAACAGAGAAAGGCTTTCCCTGGCTTTCAAGTAACAGCAGGACTGACCCAATCCAGCACCTTCTGTACCAGTGCCACAAACAGGTGTACTACAAACAGACTGCAAGAGATGGAGGTGGGAGGGGAGGAGAAACCAGTTCAGAAATATAATGAGACTCATCTGAAAAGTAAGATGCTGGTAGAGAGAGTCAAGTCCCTCTGAAGGTTGGAAGTACCACCAATAGGAAATGCTAAAGTTAAATAAATAAATAAATATCACTGAGCATTATCCTGATCAGGATAAAGGCAGAACCAAAACAAGAGGCAAAGATAAATAAGGTGACACGTTTCCCACAAGAGTTCTCTCTTTCCAAGAAATATTCCACTCTGAAAGCAAGAATCATGACTGACAGATGCAGCTGTTGATATAAATGGCAGTGGCATTATCAGCAAACTGTGAAGAACTGAAATGTCAGAATGAAAAAGAGAAGAGAAAGCACTCCTCAGCATTGTCAAAAGCCTAACATCATTCCAATTGCTATAAAAAAATCCCGAAAGCCACAACTGGGACAGACAGGTCAACAATAAGATCACAAGTAGGACCAGGAGCACCATCAATTTTAGGTTTTGACATCCAAATTCAAATCAGACCATATGAGGCTTTAAAATTCACTTAATGTAAAAATCCTGTATTTTTAATCTTGCCAAATTTAAGAGCCTTATTATATATTACCTAAAATACAGCCTGTAGAACAACTAAATCCACTGCCAAACTAGAGTGGAAAAATGCTTAATTTGCACAAAATTATAAATAATACAATAAAATCATGTTGCCCTTTACTTAGAGAAAAATCAGCAGCTGAAACCAAGAGCTAAAAATGTAGAGATCTGAAGGACAGAACAAAGTCTTGAATTTACACTTGCAAATTTAGTAAAAAGAGTAAAAGGAAGTCGGTGGGCCAGTATTTGTTTTGTAAATCATGAGACTGTACCTGACTCAAAAGTATATGTATTTGATGATACCTTATCAACAGTTCTTCAGTCACTTAACTGTATCCTTTCAAGTACAGCTCAATTACCAATCATTAGCAGTACGAATCAGAAAACAAGCTGTTCTGAAATGAGAAGAACTAGACAGGACCATGACAGTTTTAAATGTACTTGTTTCATATTCACATTATCCATATTAACATGGCTATGAACTGAAATGTGGCAATTAAAAATTAGGATGTGTAGATTCATAGCAGAATTTTAGAAGGCTTATAAAAATAATTTTCTTTACTAGGGATTCAACTACAATACAAATAGGTCTTTAATGGGGGGGGGGGGGGTAGGGGGGTTAAGAAGAGGTTGTATAGAGCAGTACCCAAGTCTTTCCAGAGATTTCAGGTAACATTGGTTACTTGAATGTCAGTGGGGGTTACGTGGTTTTTGGTGACACGCTTTTTAAAGAAATACTCATCATTGGCATAATATTGCTTTTGCCAAGGTGGTATTACCTTTCTCTGGGGAGCTGTCATTAATGATACTAGTAACTTTTAATTATTTTTTATTTTGGGGATTTAATAATGGAATTTCCCTGGCATAATAAATCTGTGCAGCACAGACCACACCTCACTCCTTCCATTTATAATTACAGTATTCTGTTGAGAAGATACTCAACACTAGGGGTTTGAGTATTTGCTGTGTATTTTTTAATAGCTGCTGTATATCAGAGGTAGATGGTTCATTTTTTCATCTTAAACACACAGTGAAGCATTTCTACATGAGAAGAGCTATAAAAGCTGTTACTTCAATGTTAGCAAGTAGTAAGGTTAATTCTGCCATTAGCTCAGCAACAGTACATTTGTACAAGGAGAACATCCAGCATCCTGAGAGGATCTTAATCCTATTAAATGACAGACTTTCTTACAAGGTCTACTCCTTCTGAGCGAATCACATTTTTGGCACCTTTGTTTCCAGCAGATGTGCCAATTAAGAGGCTTACACTGTAAGAAGTAGTATAACCTTTCCATGCCAACTTTTAGTCTTTATGGATAGGCTCATTCATATGCAGAAGGCAGGTGCAGCAGCCAAGGCATTTTAGACCCCAGCAGCAAATCAAAGTTTTCTAGGTATCTTTGCCAGTTGACTCTTAACTATGTTTTCTTGAGCCAAATACATTTTGAGGAGAACAACTTCATAGTAGGTAAGTGCAAACACGAAAAGGTCTGAGCCTGACCTGACAGGTCAATCTCTTGCTTCCCAAATAAGACATCCAGCAAGAACAGGAGGAAAAAAAGAGCAGGTGTTGATAGAAGAGTCAGATTAGCCCAACCATCTGATTCATGCAAGAGCATTGCAATGCCTGTGGATTTCTCAAATAAATTATCTAGAAAGCAGATCCATCACTTATTTTTCAAAACAAGCAGAGCACTTCTGATGTCAATGTAATTTATTGCTACTTACTTTTTGAGAAACTAATCTTCTCTCCCTAATAAGGGAATTCCTGTACTTGCTTATCATCCTTATGAAGTCCTATATTCATAAAAAGGACTTAAGCACTATAATGCCCTTTTATCCCCCACACTAGGATTCACAAAGGCCAGGCCCTTTTGCTATTAATACTGTTGTTCCTGTGCATATCTTATTCCATTGCTTTGGGCTTTTAGCAAATTGTTATAAGAGACTCATAGTCTCTCTGTTTCTTGACCCTCTTTTACTAGATGGGGAATGGCTCATTTTGAGTTAGATTTCCTGTGGTATTAAAACCAGCACACATTCCCAGGTACAGTCAGCAGGCATTACAGGGAGGCTAAGCAGGGAAGGAATGCCAGTGAAGCTCTGCATCTTCAGTTCCAGGTAACATTAAAAAATAAAGCCCAGATATGCCCAAATGTCCCAGCAATATCTTCCTGGAGAAGGCACCTGTGAGATGTGACAGCACAGAAATGTGGCATTGAGGTTTTCAATAAATATATGGTGCCCACCTCACCTCAATCTAAGGAACTTGTGTCATAAGGAGATGAAAGTGAGACAAGAGCTAAAGGAAGGTAAATTAAGCATAATAAGGAATAATATTAATCTGCTGTAATGTGTTGACCGCACATACATCTTTTCTGGAGAGAAATCTATGAAGAGATAAGTAAATTAACGTCTGGGAAAGACAAACTGGCCCTGAATAAGAACTGGAAGTATTTTAATTAGATTTCTGAAAGAAACTCAGCGCCCTTCTTTTTCCTGAACCACTTGATTGCAGCCTAAGATTACATGAAAAATCCACACTAATCCTTCAGTTTCTGTTTGCAGAAAGTCCAGTAGTTCAGGCAGTGAACAGCAGGCAGTTCTCAAGATTCACTCTAGGGGCAAATCCATCCAACAAGCCAAAATTTAACTCTTGGCTAAGTAGCTGATGTTTTGTAAGACCACATGTCGAAGGTTGGTTCTTTCCCTTTTCCCTCTGTGGAATTTTCCCCACTGTCATGGTAAAATACCTGTTGATTATGCCCTGGTGGCAGGGGGAAGGGAGGGAAGAGAGAAACCCCACAAAATTCAAACGGCCAAAAAAAAAAAAAAAAAAAGAAAAAAAAGGAAGGCACTGACTCAGCCCATTTCGCCCGCGAAATTCGAGCAAGAAAAACAATCACCATCTCTCTCCCATCCCTGCCATCCCAGCGCTGGGAGCCATCCTCACTGCTGTCGGACCCTGCCCTGTTCCCTTCTCGCTGTAACCTGCCACCATTCAGCACTCTGCTGAGCACTAAAACCACCACCATAAGCAAAAGGGTCTCTCCATCTCTCTCTCCCACTTGAACTACTGCCATCATCCCCCCACCCCAGCCCTCCTACAACTATACAAAACCTGCCTGCCCCCACCACCAATAACTGCAACTCAAAAAAAAAGTACCTGCAGCCAAAAAAAACTAAAACTAAGTTACTGTTCTGTTTGAAACTAATTTCATAACTGTTTTTGGTTTTGTCGTGTTAGATATATTAATAAAGAACTGTTATTCCTATCCCCATATCTTTGCCTAAAAGCTCCCTTAATTCCAAAATTATAATTTGTAAAAAAGAAAAATTACATTTTTCAGTTCAAAAAAAGACTTCTGCCTTTTTTAACAAATACCTGTCTTTCAAACTTAGACACCACAGCATAAAGACACACATAACTTTAAACATCTCAAATTACGTCTGTCATGCTGTCCTGCTGCCCAGATCAGGGCTTTTGTCTCAACAGCAGCCTTTGGCAAGTGATATTTTTTAACAATTAACATATTTAACATATTGTCCTTCAGAGCTGGCATATTTTCTGAATAACAAAATATACAGACAGGTCCAATAATACTCCAATCACATTAATAAGGAAATTTTCATTTTTATGCACGTTTTTATATCTATCCAATTACTGATGCATAAATGACTCCAGGTAAAACTCACAGTTGCAGTGATTCATTTAAGCTCTTTCTAAGAAGCATTACATTTAAAAATAAACATCTTCCTATCTATCCAGAAACAGCAGGTAAAACTACAAAGTAAACATGCAAAAGAAAACTTAAAAATTGCAAGTGGCTTGACAAATCTGCTTTGCAATTTTATTTTAGACCACGCTATTGCAGTGTTTTACAGGTCAGTTGCCATCCTGAATTAATCTGCAATATATTCTCCAATCCACAATGTCTGTTCAAGGGTTTTATGCTGGAAGCTTCTGAATTTGTCCAAATTCAAAACAGTACATATACACAAGCAAGAGTAGTTGAAAAAATTCAAGGATGGAGGATGTTTCAAAGGTACCAAGAAAGCACTTTTTTCTTTATTTTTGTTTGTTTTGGCAGTCCCTCAAAAGACTCCATTTTCTAATCTCCCACGCATCGGAATGCAGAGAAATGTACTGTTAGAGAATGTTACCAGACCTTTTATGTGAAAACACGGCCAAACACAGGCAGCAACAGTAAATAGCTGATATAAAGAGCACCATCTACTGACAGGCATCACTTTGACAGCCCCAGAGTTTTGCAAAGCACTGCATTCCAGTGTCTTTCAGCTTTTAGGAACTCAGCTTTCTCTAAGAGACGTGTAATACTTTTCACATTTTCTTTCTCACCTGCCCTGTCTCACCTAATACATTTAAGCTGTTCTCCTGCTCGTGGCTCACTAGAGCCCAGCTGCTCTGAGATACAGTAGCACAGTTAGCGCCCCTTCACCTTCCCATTTCACTTTGTGATTCAAGTTTCCCACATGGAAATGATCATGTCTTGTACACAGTTTCTGTACCACTACAGTACAATTATAAATTAACATGTTATTACCAGCTGTTTATGACAACACCTCTAAAACTTCCTTAGTCAACAAGGGTTTTCCACACTTAAGCCAAAAACATTTGAACTGTCCCTAAATGAGAAGCAATTTCCTCCTTTGAAGGCTTACTTCATGCAATGAAATATCCTGTGGTCTCATGGAGAAGGTTACATGGAGATGGATGTTTCTTCCTCACTTCTATCCTGCTGCTGTTTTATTTCTTTGAACACAGGACTATAACCTTTTATTATTTCACTACACAAAATTATTAGCAGATGTACCCTAAGAAGCACTGAAGTACTCTGGCACATAATTTGAAAATACTTGCTAGCACTATCACAATTACTTATCATGACTTACCGTGTGAGACTTGCATTGCAACAGTGTAAAAGCTAAATCCTTTATATATCTATATTTATATATATATGCTTCAAGAGCATAAAAACAGGAAATCAGAGTAACTTTTCTAGCAAAATTCATTGTTCTTAAAAACTTTCACTAATAATCATGAAAAGCATGTGTGATAATTAATCTCAAAGTGAAAGGAGAGAAGAAACACATATGATTTTTGCTTTGTATTGCTTGACTGATTAAAACATCAATAACAGATCAAGCTCATCACTTACATTCTTACATTTCACGCTGATTCCAAAGGTCAATGAAACTCAATTTTCTGTTCTTACACAATAATCTTTGTCAATCTATTTTAGACCAGGATTAAAAGCAAAACAACTGACAGGAGCATTGCTAAGGGAGTCAACCTGCAGTCAATCTATTTATATACATGACATTAATAACAATCAACAAAACTATGAGAGGAACTTTCTAGTAGGTAGGAAAGTTTGAAGTTCTGCCTTCTTTCATAGTTCTATTTGCTTATGTCAGCACAGAAGCTTTATTCTTGTGTATTTGCATGCAGCAGCAACAATTTCCTGGTTTTACCTCCTCTTTAATTTTAAGATTTATAAATACAGTGACATATTCAGACTTGTCCTGGAAATTATTCTTACTTTGTGCCGTATTTCATCCTCGCAGTCAAATTCCCTCTTGCTGCCCATAACCTGCTACCTTGTCCAATCTCCATCGTGCACCCACTATCCCTGCAGGCAGCCTATGCTTTCCTTGGCTTTTTCTTTTGATACTTTGAGCTCAATCACATATTGAAGTGTATGAGATGGATAATTCCACTGCTTCCCATTATATTGTTCATGTAATTGTCACATTGGATGCAGAAGGCAGCTACATTTCTCTGAATAAAAAATACTTGAAAAGTTTCATTGTAAAATCATCCAATTCTCATCTCTTCTACATTAGGACAAACCCAAGCATCTGGTAAAGAAGGTGAAATGGTGTAAAATCAAAATAGATCTGGTTATTAACGTTACTTCTCTTAAGATATCCCCTGTTCATCTTCCAAATCTGATTCAGTCACCCACTAGTTCTATTTAGATTGCCATTGCAATTCCTTTCAGCAGCAAAAGCAGCAAAGGAGTATTCTCCTTAACTACTGCCAGCATGGCAAAGTAATTAAAATAAGCCAAATTAACAAGGAAATGTTGCCAAAGGGGACAGCTCTCACTGGTTGATCTTGATCCAGTACTGAGCGCCCTATTGTTAATGAAAGCCAGAATGAGTTATTTCCAGTGGATGAAAAACTGATCAACTCACTGAAGTCAGAGCTGAGCTGCCAACTCAGTAAAATGAGAGCAACGAGGGGCTGGGGACTGAAACGTGCTACATCATTAAATGGGGTGCTCCATCATCTCCATCATCAACTTAGTTCAGCTAGGACACACTTCCACTTCCATTGCATCCTGTCTCCTCTCCAGTCTTGTAGAAGAGGAAAAAAAAATCACAACAGGTGGATGTGGACATGACAACACAACAATCCACAAATCCAGAAAAAAAAAGCTAACCATGGGAGAGGGTTCTGGGAGGAAGAAGGTGATGAACATGCAAGAGAGTGTTAAATAAGAATTTCATCAACAATGAACCAGTTTTATTTAACATCACTGTGCCTTGCATAGAGAAGATGGCTTAATTTTCAAATTCAATTTCATCTGTTCAGTTTTTCTTGTGGTTTTAGAAATCACTTAATATTTTGCATAAAATACTGTAGAGCACAATAATAGCATGCACTCTGGTGTGGGTTTTTTCCCCCCCAAAAGTCAGACCTGCTCACATAACCTGACTACACTGTGCAGTATTCTTTTTGAATCAAAAGTTAACTTCCTTTCCAACAGTACTACTTTTTGGCCTATATCAGCATTCTTGTGTCCTTTGGAATCTGGAAATCAGAGCAGGGAATAAAAAAAGGTCAAGAGGAAAAAACCCAAACCAAAACAAAAGAAACAACCAAAACCAAACAGATAAGTAGAATCTTATACTGCTTTCTTCACAGCAAAAGGCAGAAGGCACAGTATGTACAATGGACACACATGACTAATAGAATTTCATCTGAATTTGACAGTTTAATCAACATGCTGAACACTTACCTGATCTAAGAATTTTATTTGACACTGTTTTGGGTTTTTTTTCTCCACTTAAAAATACTCTTTAAAAATTAAGACCTTCCAGTACTACATTATTTCAATAGAGAGTAAAGGAACATGAAACAGCAGCTAGGAAAAACAAAGCTGATTATTCAGGCAAAAAACTTTTTCAAAATAATCTGCTAACCGTCACTATGGACCATTAACTACAGTTTACAAGCCACGAAGTGGCCTTCCCTACAGAAAAAGAAATCCATGGTGACAGTTAAATAAGCATGAACCTTAACAAGCACTTCAGATTCTTCTTCTACAGTCAACAATAAAGGCTTTAGGAAAGTTTAGTACAGTGAATAACAATCTCAGTTTTCCTCATTAACTTCACATATTACCACCTAATGCTGAAATGTTGCCAATTAAGCTATTTGCTCATCAGGAAAAACCTAAAAATAAATGCAAAAATTCCAACTTACTAAAAGAGAAGTAAGTTTGAGACAGTAATATCTGAAGGAGAGCATACTTTTGTGATAGCCTTTACCTCCAGAAAATTTTTTTCTATTTACTCAATAAGAATATTGATTATTTAAAAATACATCTTCAAATCTATCATAAGCTTTATTTAGATAGAAGACTATTTTCAGCATAGTTGTGCTGAAGTTCAGTCACATCTACTCTTTAATAATGAAAATACATTCACAACATGTTTCACAATCTAAAGCATACTTCTAAGATTGAAAGCAATCTGCCTTGAATGAAAGATGGATTAATAACAGTTCTAAAACCATTAGGTACAGACTCTATTGTCATGCTTTTGTATAAAGCATGGGGGAAAAAAGGCAAAAAAAGTATAGGGTGTCTAGGTCAGCAAAGTCATCGGTAGTTGATGGATGCACTTACAGACATTAGAGGAAAAAGGAAAATTGGTAGAACGTAATACCCACTTATGAGATTTTCTTTGTTAAAGATAGAAAAAAGGCCTGAAGATATACAGTAACTCTATCTTGTTCAGTGCTGAAGGTTTTCTATTTTTAGATACGCATGTTAAAGACACATTTAACCCCAGAAGTGGAGCTTGATGCATCATCACAATGCTAATTCCTAGACATAGGTAGAATTAGAAATATTCATTCTACCAGCTCATTCTACCAAATCTTCTGGCAACAGCCCCTACCAGTAATAACTATGACCTCTGGGTAAGGAACTAGGAGGTAAGGGAGACAGAAGAATTGATGCTCCAGACCATTTAGTGACTGCTAGCAGCTTTGAGAGCAGAAAATGCAAGGTCTACATTAGCAAAAATGGCCAATATAACAGCTTCCTGTAACCCAAAGAGCTGCCCCTCTCTCCAGAAGCCAGGGCTGCACACCCTCACTGCTTTACTGCAGCTCTTGAGGCTGCAGGAAGGGTCACATCTGTGAGCTGCTGAGGAACATGAGATGGGCGTGGCTGCCTCTTGAAACCCATGTTGAGCTTCTCCCACTGCATACTCACAGTCAGACTGGTGGAAAGCCCTAAGCACATTCTGCTGGTTATTAATTCTAAATCAGGCATAGGTGGTGTAGTTTAGTAGCACTGCACCACAGGATGAAGATCAGCATCTCCCACTTCAGGCAACAGTTTGCAAAACAAGATTGAATATTACATTAGTCTTAACTGTTGCAGTTAACCCTGACTCAAGTGAACTCTATGCTCTCCGCAGGGGTGTAGGTGAGAAAAGACACTCCTCATCTAGGGAGGAAAAAGATTCTCTTCATCTAGACTTTAGGGGTGACAAAATCAGCTAGGCAGGTAAAGTGGAGATTGAACTGGTGGGCAAGAGATGGCTATGTGTCAGTCAGGGTCTGAAAGGGATGGCAGACTTGAAGACAGCAGCTGGAATATTCAGAGAATAGGAAAGCATCACAAGTTCGCACAAACAGAACAAGAGACAGTTCAAAAGCTAAAGTAAGTTAAAAACCTAAAAGGCAATCTCTTTTCTCTTCTTAAACTCTTGATTTGTTGATAGAATTGGATACATATGCCCTAATCTCTAAAAGGGAATTTACTTCTGATGTTTCATGCCACTATCACCAAAATAGCATTTGTCTTTTCCAAGTGTTCAGGAATACATTCAGAACAGGTAGCACAGTGAGCAGCTGCACTGAGAGCTGCAGGCTGAGCTCTGGGTAGCAGGAGCCTGAGGCAAGGGGCTGAGAACTTTGAGAACAAAGCAAAGGGCCAGGGACCTGTGGCCCCAGCCAGGTGACTCAGAGACAGAGGACAGTGACTCAGCAGGAAGAGCCCACACTTTCCATGGTTTAGACCATAAGGATACAAAAGCCCAGGGTTTCCTTTGTTCAGGCTCCTTCCTAAGAGGCAGCAGCTCGAGTCGTTATTTTGTTACTGCACCATGAAGAAATTATTTTAAGTATCCGGATGTCTGAGACTCTGCTGTGGAAAAGCCAGGGTTGAGGCAGTAAAGAACCCTCATCTGACCATCTCAGTGTGGGGAGTGTGGCTGTGAAGGGGCCTCGGTTGCAGCTCAGGTCATGCTAGTGTGACTCCAAGAGTGGCTCCTGGATGGTCAGATAGAAAAGTTTCCTCACCACAAGTGCCAAAGGCCTCAGCTGCACATTAGCACCTCCCAAATTCAAAGAAACATTCTATTGTACTGCTTCCTCACTCCATCTGCCCTCTCATTGCACACTTGCAATGCTTCTTTCAGTTTAAGAGTTTGTCATACTTGGACATCATTCTCATTTTTGAACTAATTACTAATTCCAAGAGCGGCTAATGACAATATAAAAGCACACCATCAACATTACCAGAAGCACAGAAGAACTATAAGTCGGACACAGCCACTTAAAGCCATCCCCAGCTGAATCACTATATCAAAGTTTCACTTAATGGTATTACAGTCAAGGAAACCCCAGTCTACTTACAAATGAGCTGGTCAAATAAACTAAGAAGGAAAAGGGAAGAACTGTCTCTCATTAAACACAACATTCATCTTATCTTCTGCTTGCCCCACAGATGATACACAGCATAATAGAAAATGCATGCTTTAACATTTTAGTTGTTTCCCTGCTCCCTGCAGTGGTACATCACCAACATAGCAATTTGCAGTTGACTAGAATTCTAGTCTAGAATTAGGCAAAAAACAAAACACTTCTGACTGAAGTCCACATTCAGAAATAGCTAAAAAGAACTTGCATTTGCAAAGTATGACACAAGATAATACTGAAAATCCTCCCTGACATCAGAGGTCATTATTGTTGGCATTTCTGCAGTGCCTAGAGGCCCCTCAGAGCAAAACACCAGTTTACTTCAGTCTTCATCCACCAAATACTTCCAATCAAAACCACAGGCATGACAAAGACAAAGCACCAGTGCAAACTTCTATCACTACCCACCATGGAAAACAGCTTGAGAATCTGTCCCATGGAGAAGAACAGGAACAGCAGCAAATGTGCTGCTGCATTTGTTACTCTCAGACAGCCTGACCTGAACAATCAATTAAACATACACACACATGCAGGAACCAAAATTTTATTAGCACATTTATTCCATATCTCAGATTTCTACTGAAACAATAGTTTTAACTATTCTTCTATATTTGGGTAAACTGAGCCAGATAGCAACAGCTTCACTTCTAGAGAGGAGCAACAGGCTTCTAAAAGTCCAGGACAAATCAAACGAAGAGGGAAAAAAATGACACATACTCCAATAATTTGCTTTTAAGCCAGAAAGTAAGACTCTTTTTTTTCTTCAGATTACACAGTATTTGCTTGCCAGAACATAATTTTGAACATAACCATGTGAATTATTATATTAGTTGTTTATTAGTTATTATTAGTTATTCTATTCTACTTGCTCCAAGAATGAGTTTTGAGGTAAATGCAGCTTCTGAAACAGTCTCCTAATGCAAGGTTTCACCTCCATCAGACATGGATAACCATTTCTATATCAAGCCATTAAGGTAGAGGAAATAACTGAGTTTAAGATCCAAACACCTAAACTCAAGTATCAAAACAATCCCCAAAATGTAGACACCTTCAGGTGAGTGGTGCTCACTTCAGACCAAGGCCGATCCCTCTGTGTTTCTCTGGGCAGGCTGCCTAGATTCTGCCAAATGTTAAAAGAGTTTACATACCTGGCTTACACAGACATGCAATTTAAGTTACTCTCATCAGCAAACTGAACTCTCTACCCACAGAAACTCAAGCAAAGACAGACCTCACTCTGCCCCAGGCCACCCTTTTCCAGGCTCTTCTAATGAAATTCCTCCCCTTCTTAGCGCTGATAACCCAAAAAGCTTCTTTCACACATTATCAAGGCTACTACAGTTCCACTCTCCTTTCGTGGCTATCACACTTCTCATTCCCAGTTCTCCACATTTTTCTTTAATGAAAAGGAAAAAACCTCCCACTTGTAGAGAAAGGTGGAGGTGATTCTGCCCCTCTACTCTGCTCTGGTGAGGCCCCACCTGCAGTACTGCATCCAGCTCTGGGGTCCCCAGCACAGAAGGACATGGACCTGCTGAAGTGAGTCCAGAGGAGGTCACCAAGATGACTAGCAGGATGGAGCACCTCTCCTGTGAGGAAAGGCTGGAAGAATTGGGATTATTCAGCCTGGAGAAGGTTATGGGTCACCTGATTGCAGCCTTTCAGTACCTGAAAGGAGTCTACAAGGAAGATGCAGGAGACTTTTGACAAGGACATGTAGTGACAGGACAAGGGAGAATGACTTCAAACTGAAAGACAATAGATATTAGAAAAAATTTTACTGTAAGGGTGGTGAGGCACTGGAACAGGTTGCCCAGAGAAGCTGTGGATGCCCCATCCCCAGAAGTGTTCAAGGCCAGGCTGGATGGAGCTCTGAGCAATCTGGTCTCGTGAAAGGTGTCCCTGCCCATGCCAGGGTGGCTGGCACAAGATCATCTTTATGGTCACTTCCAAAACAAACTGTACTATGATTCCATAGTGACTATAGCAACTGCCAGAAAATATAAGAGGCAGGTAATTAAAATAATTTTATTATATTATCTTTATGAGTTATAACTCAGGTGAAATATACCACTTGCAGACCTGTGGTCTCAGCATTTTCCATTTTAAAGAATAGATTGTTTCCATAGTACATTTTGTAATCTGTCTAATCATAATGCTATTATTTTCTTGACCAGGGAATTCTATATTTTTCCATCCCCAACAAGGCAGCTGTGTCATTAAAATACTGCTTTATTTTTGAAGCCTTTAAAGTAGCTTCAAAGTAGAAGAAGAGGGTTTGGATGGTTTTGTGAAACAGCTTCACAATGAGGCAAGCAGCAGAACTGGCACTGTAAGTACACTATGCATCCACCTGCTGTATGGAATTGCTTTTTCCTCTAAAAGCTACTCCATCTTTTTATCTACATTTCTCTTCTCCCAAAGTGAAGTTGTTTTAAATAAAGTGTCTGTGTCTACATGTTTGTATAGTATTAAGACATCCCACTTATTTCTAGAGACATACCACAGCTTTTTACTGCTTTTGTTTGCTAATATGTACTGCAATTGCTGCTCCTTTTCACATTAGTGTAATGGGAAAGAACACAAATTTCATATTGATAGTTTTCACAGGACAACAGGAGCCAGATCAGACTACACTTCCCTCCTTATGCTCTCTCAGCTGCCTCTTTGTAACCATCTGCTCAAGGCAGCCCTATACAAGGGCCATCTCTCTGCAGCAGAAGCCACTGTGCATTTGTGCAGCCCTGAGCACAGCTCAGGGTCACAGACTGCACTACTTCCCAGGGGCCAACACCTTGATGTCCTCCACATGCAAGCACTTGCGTGCATGCAACTACCAAAAATGTTTTCATGCTCACTTTTTTTCTGAAAGTCACAGTCCAACTGTTAAAAAATCCAGCTGTAAAAAGCCTAGCAAAACCCTCTTCCTAGTATCACCTGATGAAGTCATAAACAAAGCATTCTTGTGCAGGTGAACTTCATAAAGGCCTTTTGTTTGGAAGGTGAATCAAAAGTGTTTTTGTGAATAAACTTCACCTGTTCCAACTTATACCACCTAAACAGCTAGGAAGTAGTCTGAGTTCATTATTTTGACTTCCTGTGAAGAGAAAACAAATAGGAAAATAATCCCACTTTGAGATGAGGAGTAAAGGAGAAGGACATGAATGGTCCTTTCCACCAGCCCTTCCTTTCCCTCACTGTCCTGGACAGAGCACAACAAATTAAGTTGTCAAGATCTCCCACTTCCAAATGGATGCCGATTTTTCAGAATTCCTAAGCATGCAGTTATTGTGAACAGACTGAATGGGAAAAGCCAGATCTTTTATGTTGAATGGAGAAACTTTGCTGTAAAAACGTGGGCATTCATATTAAACTATTTATAGCAAGAATGGATGATACAGCAATGGCAAAAAAAAAATGCTACAACAAGAATATAATTGGATTTTGAATCAGACATTTGTCCTCCTGTGGTAAGCTGGTTTACAGGATCCCGAGAGATGTTTCTTGTTTTCCTTGGTTGTGAGAGTGTGGATTCTGAACTAAGCAGCTGTATTTTGCACTACAGGGTTACTTCAGCACTTCATTCACTCCCATGAAATCCCAGAATGATAAACAAACCATCACTCTCAGTGGCTTGAAATGCACAGTAACCCAGCACTGCTGTTTCACAGCTCAGGATAAGAGGTTTGTTCACTGCATGGTTCCTGAAACTTCAGACTTCAGCTAGAGGTCACAATTGTAAATGACAGGCTGAGATAGGAAGGGATACATACACATCAAGCATTTCAGCCACAGATTTACATGGATGCTTATAACTATGCAACATATGAAAAATGCATTAAACATGAAGATAGAAGCAGGCACACTATTGTGTATTACTAGTAAGACACTAGAAAGACACATTGTCCTGAAGTACAATTATTTCAGCTATGTGATAGTAACATTTACCAAACATTTTCAGACATTCTATACTGAGATTCTGTGTCCATTTTTGTTAGTCAAAAAGAAGACCCAATGCAATAAGTGGTGTTTTGTCACTATCACAGTCAGAATTGGGAGATGGAAAAAATCACATTCACACCATATCTCTTGACTTTCACTGTGGTGATCTGATGTGGACATTGGTAATCTGCTAACTACTACTCCACAAAAGTAAGCTTAGAAAAGCAATCTATCAGTCAAGTATCATTTCCACATCCAGGGCCAGCACCTCACTCAGAAGCACACAGAGATCTGCAATTCAGATACCCTGACACACAATCTTAAAACAATATCTGGAGGAGCTAAGCAACCCAGCTGGGGTTTTCCTGAACAAGAAAATGTTTCTTAATTTTAATCAGTTCAATCTGGGTTATTTTTCCCTTATCCTGTGACCACCTTGAAGTCTCACAAGAAGATAATAGGAAGACAACAAAAAATGGTAAAACGTCATAGCCCCAGTTCAGTGGGCATTGGGGTTTTTCAACTGCAAATGAAGATTAAAAAAAAAAAAAAAAAAAAAAAGGGGGGGGGGTTTGGGGGGTATGGGTTGGAAGGGACCATAAAATGGTTTGGGTTGAAAAGTACCATAACTATCATCTAGTTCCAACCCCCTGCCATGGGATCAGATTGCTTAGAGCCTCATCCAGACTGGTCTAATACTGCCTTTGTCATCCAACCCATTTGATAAGCTTGACCAAAAAGGATAAACACTGTGAAGCAGAAGCCACTGATTAAAACCTGGAGAATTCTTCTAGAACATTACTCTTCCTAGTCTCTTGTTAGAGAACAGTACCAGGACATTTTTAAAATTTAAATAACTCACAAAATTTTAATATTTCTATGAATTCTAGAACACTTTTATTACTCAAAGGCCTTACTCTTCTGTGCTTGGACTTTTCACCACACGCTTGACAACCCCCACCCCTCCCTTCAGATACAGAAAGTATCACAAATACTTTCTCATCAGAGCAGATCCCCCCAGGGCTAGAGGAGCTGTTTCTACCCCAGTCATTTCTGAACTGAGCCCAGTAAGCTGAGATGAATTCTTGTCCTCTTGGTACTCAGTTCAGTCAGTCCTTCAGTGTTGTTCAATATCATTTTTAAAAAAGGGTTTTTTTAAGAAAGCAAAAAGCAACCAAAAAACTAATGAGCTACACTGCAACAAAACATAGTCTACTGGTGTCTACACAGCACTTACCAACAGAAGATAAGATAAAAGTTTTTCACTTCTTTTACCAGAAACTTCTTTTTATAGTTTTCATGAACATTTTAAAGGACTGTTAATTTCTCTCAAGTCAGATAAAAAAACCTGCAATTGCTAACACAACATAAAAAGCCTAACAGCAGTAGCTGCCGTTAAAAAGCTTTTATTATTTGCTTTTGTTGCTACCACATAATGAGACAAAATGTGTCACCAGATATGTACACCTTAAGTAGGAAAGAACTCCCTGAATAAATAAACTCCTAATGAGCGACAGCTCAGATTTGGGTCTCACTCTCACCATCAACAAGGCTTTGTGAGTGCATCCTGTGGGAGGACTTGATAAAAGTCAATACTGCTGTAAGAGACCACTTTCTGAATCTCCTTGGAAAAGCTGCCTTCTATTAAAGCCTGTACTCAGAGAAGTACAGGATTCCAGAAGTATAGCAAAACCTCTGTTAGATTGTTTATAACACAGATCAGACTTAAGAGCCAGGAGTAGCATTTCAATGAAAAAAGATAAAAATTCCAGAAAACATACATAACAGTGGTTAAATATGGTGTGTTAAATATGGTGGTGTTAAATATATATATATATATTTTTGAAATGTGTATATAAAGAAACATCCTTGCTTTCTCCAGTAACTTTTACTGCTCTTTGAAAGTGACCATTCAACTGCCTGAATTGTTTTGATATACCAGGAATGCTGAAAAATCAGTTATTGATGAAGAAAATGTGTATATTGATATACATAAATAAAAAATGAAGCATTTTTACACTTCATATATTTTCCTTAATTTGTATACTATCCTGTACATTATCAGAGTCTGACTAGATTACGGACATCAGTTTAGCCATGAATAATCTTTATGGTTTTGGTCTTGCTCATATTTCTAACAGGGTAGTTCCTTAGGGAACCAGCTGAAGGAGACTAACATCACAGTTCCATTTTCAATTAAAATTCTACCTCAGTCAGCCTATAAATACTAGATTCCATATTCATCACGAACTTTTATATGAGTGATCCTTCACTGGAGCTACACGTTCCATTGTCTGCCTCCCAAATATAGAAACAAACACTTGTACTCCCATATTTACATTACAGTAGCTGCATAAAAAGGAACTTTAAATTTGTCTGTAACCTACAAGTTACTACTGTTCTTTAATCCCATAGCTGAGGACAGGAAAGAAAGGACACAGTTCATTAGAAAGGAGATTTTGTTTGTTTCTTTGGACAGCAAAACCAGACGTTTAAAGTGCTGGAAGTGGTCTTGATGACAAATTAGAAAGCTGAAAGCAGGAACAAGAGCCTAGGAGGCATGTTAAATTCTATTCAGTACATTGCACTGCTTTGTGCAACACAGGTCTCACTACTGTGAATATGAGATATGTGTTGATATTATTTGAATACACAGGACTGCAAAGGAATCCTTTTAAAAATCAACCATGCAATGGAAACATAAAACAAATGGCTCTGCTCACAATGTTTAATTTACAAAACTATCCTGAATTCCTTCTCATTTTTCCACTCTACATATATGATTGCATGGATGAAGTTTCTTAATGGCAGCTTAATTTAACTCTTAAAGCTACACAAGCTGAAGTCCAACTCCACATTCACATTTTACAGGACAAAGCAAAACAGTATTTAAGTTTAAGGTAGAGCAAGCCAAAAAAGACAGGCCGCCTCAAGCTATAACATAGGAATCCAGATGAAAAACATAATTAAATTAATACACACATAAAAGACAAAGTTACTAACAAGGCAGCAATAAATTTAGAAAAATAGCCTATTCCATTTGCGTGATGCTATTATGCTAAGCTTATTCCATTAAGCAAAAATTCAGTTTGATCATTTGTTTTTAAATGTGAAGCATGCACAGTTTTCTAAATAAAGCTACTGCAATCAGATGTGGGAAACCAATAGCTGATTTCAGTACTTTGAGAACACCACACTTCCCCTCTTCCCCAGCTATCTCCAGCAAGAACAGCTTGTTTTATATCTATCAGTCCAACAACCACAGCTCAGACAGTGAAAACAGGCTCCCTTATATTAAATCATTGATGTATTTCACTCTCATTTTTCATAAAGATGAGTCCTTTGCAAGCAAAGATATGTTTGATATGACTGAATTCCATGTCAACTGCACATGAGACCATTCTCAATTGAGAGCCCTACTGCACCAATTAGCTTCTTTACTGCCAAGCTTGTAAAATCTCCAGATTTAACACACCTCCTCAGCTTTCAATATGGGGCAGATTTTCATGTGCTGATGTTGAAACATGAACAGGGTTATCTTGCCTTTGTGAAAAGCTGGGCAAGTACCTTATTAGCTGAGCTTTGTCTCAAAACCCATCCAAAATTTGGTGGTCTTGCTACCAAATGGATATTTCAAAGCAGTAACCACAAACCTGTTCTCCAAGAGTTCATGACAAATCAGCAAGGTGCTTGATAATTGGCCACCAAACAGATTGCAAGTAGCAGGGGTTTTTTAATTGTTCCAAGCCTGTAATGGAGGTTCTAGTTTGATGCATTAAGTCAGAATGAAATGAGTTAAATTGTATTAATTCTAAACTAGATATTTTAGATAAAAATTAAAATGGAGAGTTCATACCAAGCCTTTATTGTCAAGGCAACTGCTAAAACATTTATTATTTTATTCTAAAAATGAAATACATCATAACCCTATGTGTATTATTTTTTAGGCTTATTGTACTGTTGGCAGTAGGAATTACTCCTATTTGTTCAGTCATTGAAATAATTTCAATTGCTTTTTTGAACCTGTAAAAAAACCCACTCATTTTATTTGCTCTAATAACTCTTGAAGTGTCAGATTCAGTAACAACTCAATTTTCCACTCTGCAGAAATTACTCCCAAACTCCTGGTTTTAGGCCTTTAAGAATAAAAAAAAAAAATGAAAAGCTTTTAAAGAATGTTTCCCAATTATTTTATAACATTCTCTTCTTTCCTTTGACCCTGAGACCAGCTTCCTTGTTTAGAGCCCGGTGCTAGTAATGCCAAGCTTGTGGATTCAATCCCCATATGGGCCATTCACTTAGGAGTTGGATTTGATGATCCTTGTGGGGTCCCTTTCAACTCAGAATATTCTGTGACTCCAGTTAAAAATGCATGTAATAAGACAAATTACTGTCCTATACCAATATATCTGGAGTACACACATTCACTATCACTTGGTAGTCATGTCTGCTGCATTCATACAAGAAGGAGAAGCTTATGAGTAAGAACAGAACATTGTTCTCAGGAACTCATCTCTCAACTGTTTGCTCGCTGTCATATTGGACATGGAAGAACTGGGCTGGTATTTTACTTAAAATGAGTTAGCAGATTATTAAAATCAATCACCATATGAAAATCCACATAATCATATATCCATATAACTTTTCTTTTACTTTACCTGCCCCAAGAAAAAATAAATAAGCAAAAAAAAAAAAAATTCAAGAAAAACCTATCTGTGCCCATTCTGTTTGTTACTCAAGTCATTTGGAAAAAAGTCTCCACAGTGCCTGAAAAAGAGAGATCCCATTATTTTAATTATCTTCATTTAGAGAAAAAATAGAATAGTGCAATATCCAAGATGTGTGTATGCTACAGCTCCACAGCAGTACCTGCTTCTGTAATATCCACTTCCTCCAACTGTTATTTATACACCTTTATATGTCTTCAACAGGATGATAAATGCTTTTTAAGCAGAAGCCAGGACTTCAAGAAGCCTGAATTCTTAAAGACTCACTAAAATAAATAAGAAGGCAATTCCACCTACCTTAGATATTTCTGGCTCCACTTGTCTCTTGGGTGTGTCTTTTGACTCAGGCCCTTTTGGAGCACCAGTGTTCTTAACCACGGGTGAATCAACTCCTTCACCTTCAAGATGCAGATTAATATCTTCTGTGGGGACAGGGTGATCAATACCATTTGGATTCAGATTGCAATGGATAGCTGGAAAAAAAATATGAGAAAGACTACTTTAGGAAAGAACCCAATGGCTCAAACGCTTAGCATGAATTACTGAGAAGTGCCATGTGGTAACCAGAACTATGTCAGACCAAAGCAAATGAACCATCTGTACCTTGATGTGGATTCAAGGTGAGATATTTGAGAAGAAAATGAGCAGAATGCAGCATTGTATAAATTTATTTAGTGCAGGCTACCTTATGGAACTGTGCTCTGCTGGATTCACTGGAGCATCCAAGACTTTCACCTTGAAGCTTTTATTAAATGTTCATCATCCAACCATACCTTCTTTTTCCTTTCTAGGCAAACAAGTTGAAGGTTTTCTATTTCATTTTCAATTCCTACAGCACTCTAGGTCTTAAAGAAAGTGGGATAAGTAAGCCATGCACAAAAAAAAAAAATCAGCAAGTCAGTCTCTGCACAGAGTAATGACTTATCCAGCTGATTATCTCTCCTTCAGTCCTTTGTACCACTGCAAGTTACCACCTACACCATCCTAACAAGCAAGAGAGATGTACGCCCTAGGAGTATATAATGAGGTAAGGACTAATGACAGCAGAATAAGGAAAGCATCCTGACAAAAAAAATAAAACAAATGTAAACCATACAACAGAAATGCCCATTTAGAACTGGCAGTAGCTTGTTTTCTACCCAAATGTTCACAGTTTCAGCACTCACAGATAGTAGAAGTTTTGAAAATGTGGATCCTGAGGCAACTTCCCCTTTATATGACTGACTTTTACATTTATGTTCCTGCATAACTGGGCTACTTTTAGCGCTACTTGTAATTAATGGTCCCAACTTCCCCTGTGTACAAAAGAATTTT
This sequence comes from Cinclus cinclus, assembly GCF_963662255.1. Classification (NCBI taxonomy): domain Eukaryota; kingdom Metazoa; phylum Chordata; class Aves; order Passeriformes; family Cinclidae; genus Cinclus; species Cinclus cinclus. The sequence continues at coordinate 138,416,893 of NC_085046.1, forward strand.
GCTCAGATACTGTGGTGCAATGTTTGACAGATCTCAATAGAAACCTGAACTACAATGTACAGCCAAAATCAAAGCTTCCCTTTTACTCTTGCTTGGGTTAGAGGCAAAGGCTGGGGAGCTGGGGAAGGAATCAGAACTACCAGTTTTTAACCAGCTACAGATCCGCCCTTGAAAGCCTCTCATGGGAAACAGGCTCAAGCTCCCAGGGAAAGTAAAGGGTTCTTTAACCATAGCCCATTTTGAAAATCTATTCAGCTTAAATCCCAGAGTCTTAATTGAAAACTTTGAGCCTAAGTTACCGCAATTCCTTGATACAGAATTAAAGCAGAGACCAAAATGTTGACCATTTTCACACGGGATCTTTAAAAACATCCAAATATTTATAAAATATAAGTGATCTCTGCAACCAATACAATACCTACATCTGCAAGCAAGGGACAGGAACACCTCCTATGGGAACTTAAAAAGAAATTTGATTCTGTGGTTTATATTTATTTACATCAGTGCCTCAAGACACCAAAAAAATTCTCTCTCTCCTAGATTATATCCACCTACTATTTTCTAGCTCCTCTAGATCATATTTACCAAATCAAAGGAAATAGCTACTAACCACTTCTTTGCCTATCCTCCATACCACAGAAAGATAGATGTGACCCACCAAGACTGACTATTTTCACAGCACAATGAGAATAAAAACTGTTCTGTTAGTAACCTAATTAATTCCCCCCTGTACAAAAAATGTAAATGTACCTTAACCAACCTGTAAAAGTACTCCCAGCACACCCTGCTCCAGCAAGGGCTGATCAGCAATGAAAAGCCATTTGGTATTGAATACAATCCATAGAAATCCCTCCCACTGTCTTCTGCAAGGATCTTGCCTAGCTGCATAGGAAGACTCCTACAGACACCTTTGAAACCCTAATACACTACAGCAACATTCACAAACAGGCAGTTTTCGGCTGTCAGCCCCGTTCCAGTGCTCACAAAAGAGATATTACATAGCACAGCGAGACTTAAAACTGCCTGGAAGGACACCACCAGCAGCAAGTTACCTGTGAATTGCAACTCCTCCCTTCCCAGTGCCCCCAAACAATAGAGATTAGGGAGAAGGGTGGCATGGGATGAACAAGGAGACCCTTTTGGGTTATGGCACTAATTTAGCATGCATTAGAGGGAGCAAATGATACAGGTTTAAATAACATGGCAGCACAATGATGAACCTTATCTCCTTCTATGTATAACCACATGACACACTTGATGGATGAGGGAAAGGCTGTGGATATTGTCTACCTGGACTTTACTAAAACCTTTGATACTGTCTTCCACATCCTTTTCCTGGAGAAATGGCCCTTCATGGCTTGGAATGGTGTACTGCTTACTGGGTAAAAACCTGGCTGAGCAGCTAGGCCCAGAGAGTGGTGGTGAATGGAGTTGTATTAAGCTGTTGACTGGTCAGAGGTGGTGTTCCCCAGGGCCAGTTCTATTCAATATGTATCAAGTTCTATCAACATGTATCAAGTCTGGATGAAGGGATCAAAGGTACCCTCAGAAAGTTTGAAGATGACACCAAGCTGGTTGGGAGTGTTGATCTGCTGGAAGGTGGGAGGGCTCTACAGAGGAATCTGGACAGTCTGGAGTGATGGCCCAAGGCCAGTGGTGTAAGGTCCAGCAAGGCCAGATCCTGGGTCCTGCACTTGGGTCACAACAACCCCATGCAGTCCTACAGGCTGGGGAACAGTGGCTGGAAAGCTGCCCTTGGAAAAGGACCTGGGGGTGCTGGTTGACAGTGACTGAACATGAGCCAGCTGTGCCCAGGCAGCCAAGAAGGTCAATGGAATCCTGGCCTGGATCAGAAATAGCTTGGCCAGCAGGACCAGGGCAGGGATTGTGCCCCTGTACTCAGCACTGGTGAGGCTGCACCTCAAGTGCTGTGTCCTGTTCTGGGCTCTCACTACAAGAAGGACACTGAGGGGCTGAAGTGTGTCCAGAGAAGGACAACAGAGCTGGGGAAGGGTCTGGAGCACAAGTCTGATGAGGAGCAGCTGAGGGAGCTGGAGGTGTTTAGCCTGGAGAAAAGGAGGCCCAGGGGAGACCTTGTCCCTCCCTGTCCCTTGTACAGCTCCCTGAAAGGAGGCTGGAGCTAGGTGGGGCTTAGGCTCTTCTCCCAGGTAACTAAGGACAGGATCAGAAGAAAAGTCCTCAAGTCGTGCTAGGGGAAGTTTAGATTGCATATTAGGAAAAAAATATTCATGGAAAGCGTTGTCAAGCCTTGCAAAAGGCTGTCTAGGGAAGTAGAGGAGTCATCATCCCTGTAAGTATTTTAAAAAACGTAGACATGGCACTTGAGGATATGGTTTAGTGGTGGACTTGTCAGTGCTGGCATAAGGGTAAGATTTGATTTTAAAGTTCTTTTCCAACTTCAATGGTTTTATATATCTCTAAGCACTTGGATGGCTTAAAAATAAAATAAGTCACTTGGCAAGATGCTGCTTGACTCTTAGCCCATCATGCATTCAACAGTAATAAATGCTAGTGCTTTTTCAGCAATGCCTTTTAGTGGGCTCCTTCAGGATACAAAAGAGAAAAAAATGCAAGAGGTTGCTAGCAATTACACAGATGCCCACTGCCTTTTAATTGAAAACTGGTGAGTGGTTAAAAGAAACACAAGCTGTCTTAGGGGACTTTTCCATAGTTGCTAATATTAAAAGGGGAAGGGGGGGAGAAGTGGGGAGAGAGCAGTATTTTATTTTCTAGGGGTATTAATCTCCTAAAGAGAATAAGTATCTTAGTCACTTGGCAAACCTTATCTTTCTTTGTCATGACACATCTTTAGGTAGCCAGCTCTATTAATTTCTTCTAGTGCTACCTCTTCCCCTCAGCTACACAGAGAATAGGAACAAGGAATATTTCCTTGCATGGGTCTGTTATTTCCAGTTACCACACAGAATACATAGATACACCTTTGTGGAAGACAGTGGTGGAGCTCTTGCCTCCTTTTAAATGTCAATACAAATCACAATGGTTCCCTTTCATGATTTGTTAAAGGCAGTGAAAGAGATCAATGTTTGGTCAATAATTTATTATCTTCTTAAATCTACATCTTATATAATTTTAGCTAGATAAGGTCAGCTCTAAACCCAGGATCAACTATCAAACCTAATGGGGCTTGGTGGGCTGACAGCACCTCAGGCTAACATCCCTTAGAACTGAGTCTAAACAGCTCTTAGCAAATAATCACAAATCACTAACTTCACCACAGCCCAAGCGCTCTGACACTCTTAGCTGACACATTCTTAAATTTATTTTAGGACTTAATGGCATTCATCTGGAGGGAAGAAAAAAAAAATTTTTTTCTCCAGACAAAGTAGTTTCTGGCTAAAATATTGTTCAGGCCATCCCTCCTCCTTATCCTGGTACTGGTTTACACTAGCTCATCCTGCCCTCAGCACTCAGACCATTTTCCTACACTGTTCCTTTGACAATATTCCTACCGCCTCAGCACCTCTTCATTCTACCAAACTGTATCCACCTCATCAGTCCCAAATTTTAACAGTTCATCAAGACAAACACCCTCCAAATCAGCTCACAGTACATATATTAGTAAAGAACTGTTATTCCTATCCCTGTACCTTTGCCTGAGAGCTCCCTTAATTCCAAAATTATTTTAATTTGTAGGGAGGAGGGATCACACTCTTCATTTCAGAGGGAGGTTTCTGCCTTTCTTTAGCAAATACCTGTCTTTCAAACCAAGACACCTCATCACTCCGAAATTTTAACAGATCATCAAGACAAACACCCCCCAAATCAGCTAACAGTACCAGCCTAATACCACTATCTGCAGGATCGTTACATTTTGAAACAGAACCTCTTCCAATACATACAATTCTATACAATCTCAATATTCATGTATCATCCACATCTCAGTAATACAACCTTTCACCAAGATTCAGATCACTTATATTCTCCTCTCCCTGCTGAAAACCCCACCTCAGTTGATTAATCTCTTTTCACGCTCCCCCAACAATTGTTGTTCAACCTGTATTGAAAGCTTTCTGTGGGGGGAACTTGTTTCCTTTTGAGGAAGGAGGGTGGATGTTCTGTAGAGCTCTGACTGTACAGCAACAAGCACATAATGAATGGTGCTGGCTGACACAATAACACAGATCCACAGATTACATTTATGAAACAAACTATTATTTAAAACAAAGGTACTTAAGTGATCTTGTACTCCTAACCTAACGGTAGAACTGAATCTAATGAAAAATACCCACTTTTCCAGAACCTAAAAAGAATGCTGAGAAAACTCTGAAAAACTCTGCCAAGCTATGAGAGTGAAAAGCTCTGTGAGAAAAATAGTAAGCCAAGCATCCAAAATGGAAAAACTACTCCATATATGTCCTAAAAAAACTAGGATGCAATATACTGTTTACTTTTTATATATGGTGAAACACAAACTCGAGTCCTTTCCATGTATAAAGAGCAAGATAATTTGTGGTCCTGCAGAAGCTGGCCCATACATGTGAGCCAGTTCCATGTCCACAGATCTTTCAGGGTGCACATGCAGTTTCAAAGAAGAGGTGAAGAGCTCACAGGGCAACAAGAATGCTCTGCCTCCCTGGCTACCTTCCTCCCATGCATTCCTTCCTCCCAGATGGCAAGAAGCCAAGAGACAGCTTGTCTGAGCATGCCTGATGGTACACAGAAGTCACCAAGAGCCATCCTAAGTTACTGGCAGCTGGGGCAAGTATTGTCTTTTCCTAGAGGGTACTCTGTGAATACGGTCTGGAAAAAAGCCTGAAGGCACTCTTCAAAACACAGCCTTGATATATCCAAAGTTTTGCATGGGCAGATGGAAAGTCTTTGCCTCTCCATCTGTAGGCTCAAGGCTTAGCAGATAAATCTATGATCAATTGCTACCTCTGTGCAGTCACTGCCTACTGTGTCAAACATTTCATAACTACATGTTTCAGTGGGAATACTGCTGGCTGCTTAAAACTTTAGGCAGATCAATTAAGGCTACATTAAAGTGTATTTGGCAAGTATTTGAGTTACATGCAATAACAATTGTTCTATTCTAAAAAGTGATCGAGTAAAAATAGCATCTTCTTACTCATGTGCCCTGTTCTGTGTGCATCATAGTCATATGCTAGCTTTTGCTATTTAGAGACAAAAAGCAGGCACAGGAGATACCCACCCAACTTCTAACAATCCTTATAAAACTTTCATGTGTCAAATACTGGCAACCTTGCAATCTCCATTTTATGTATTCATTCCAAAGACTTAGATGCACAATGCTAAGAGATAAGTCCATACAATCCACCTGCTACTCCCACCATAAAATGCCACTGTTGAAAAGGACAGAGAAAAGTTCATCCATAAAGTCTGAACATTAACAAATTCAGGTTGGACATAGCAGGGCCTTTACAAAAAGGGTCCAAATATCTTTTCATTCATTTCAGTAGTCAAAAAGATTTATCAAGTATTTCCAGGGAAAAAGACCTTTGGATAGCAGCTCTCACTGGACTTGTTCCTTCCATCTCTGCCCATTTCTTTGTCAAAAGCAAATCAAACATCCAAGCACATCAGATTTTGCAGTCAGTATTTTCAATGAGAATTCTATACACTTCCAGATGCTGCATTTCAATCCAGAGCAGCCAGAGAGAATCCCTGAGGCTTTTTGCTTGCCTCTACTCACAATCTGCATTACCTGAGTTGATCAGAGAGGAGACATTCACACTGAAAACACTGAAGTCTTTTTCAGATTCAGATGCCTCCTTACACTGACCAAATGAGCAAGACAGATCTGCACTGCAAAGCGCTTTTTGTGTGTCAAGAGGCTTGTACTTCATTAGTAGCTCCGCATATCCCTAGAAAACTTGGGATTATTTTGAAGATATCTGACCTGAGCAATTATTACCACTCTACAATAATAAAAAACAAGATTAAAAACTGCAAATAAATACAACTTTAATTGGTACTATAAATTCTAGGACCGTTTTAACTTTTTTCTTTGGCAGAAATTCCTTCCACAGAAATGAGTTTCCGTAATTCCTATGGATGGTCCATCTGCCTCATCAGTCAGCTTCTAGTTTTGAGAAACTGTCTGGCTTTTGCCTACCAGAACTACTTCTCCATATCATCCTCTCTCCATCTAACGTAAATTTGCACAATTCTCCCAAAACAATACTTGGAACCAGCTGAAAATGCAGTCAAAGTTTCACCTGAATACAATCTGCTGCTTATGTTGCAACCTAGTAAATACTGCTGGCAACCTGCTGAGCAAGCAAATTCAAAATTTTGCCCACTCTGTTCCTCAAATCTGTCTATCTAATGACCACTGAATAAGAAGCACTCACATAGAGCAAAAAAGCCCAGCAAATCAGCCAGGACTTTCCTACTTCAGTACAAATCACATGAATTTATCACAAACCTATAAGGCTGAAATTCCAAAGTATGTAACTGAAGTAACATTGGTGTCTAGCTATCTGCTTCTGTTGGTCAGCATCAAAAAGCAGCACTGAGCAATTCCACACTGTGGCTAAAGGCAGGCCAGTATTGAGCTGTGAGCACACTGTAAACTGCTGCTACAGATGAGCTGAAGCTCTACCTGTAGCTTTGAGTACAAAGCTCAGGCAGACACACGCAGCAAGACGTGGCAGACGGACACACATCTGCATCTGCAGGTCCCTCCAGTGAGTTGTTTGTCTTTCTAGCCTCTTGTTATAATGACTACTAATCATTAATCAGTTCAACAAAAACCCAGCTCCTTACAAGACATGAATTTGACAATCAAGTCTTTATTAAAGCAGTGGGACATGCCAAACAATTGGGCAGTGTCTTGAAGGGCAAGATAAGTGACAGCTCAGCAGCAGGGAAGTGGACATTGAACCAGGTCAAGAGGACAGGAAGGGCAGAGCAAAGGGGACACAAGTGCAGAAAGTCAATAGAGGCAGAAGGGGATAAAGTGTTCAGAGGAGGAGCATCCATTTTAATTTGTAACTGTGACTTGTGGGGCTTTTGCCTTTTTCACGTCTTTAGAATTATTATTATTAGCAAGAAAATTTAAGGTAATGGCATTCCTGAGACAACTATCCCTAAACGCCTCTAGCTAGACAATGGGGTAGTCATCCCATAGTATCAAGCCAATTACTACTATAAGCCATTTGTTCTCTCCAGAAACAATGAAAAGATACCCAAAACTAAAGCCAAAAAAGAACACAGAAAAAGTATGTTTTCTGAGACAACCTAGTACACATATATCCCTCTAACAAACTTTAGCAGTAAGATAGTATAAAGTCTTGTACAGCAACAAAAATATATCAAGAAATCAGGACTAACGTCACACTTTCATATCTGGAATCAAACTAAACTCATAATTTGGTTGATAAATCTTAAGTGTAGAGAGAAGAGATGCCTTAGTTCTTTACACAACAGAAACACTGAACCCAGAATAAGAAATTATCTTCTTGTTGAGTTTGCCTTCTAAAACCCTCATCCCACCAGGATATGTATGTCATTAAGTATCTTCAGCTAAAAAATTTCCTTATGCATTTTTTACAGTTTTCCTGCTGGAATCTATTTCTTTTATGTATGGCAATATACACTTACCAGCTCTTATCTCACAGACTTTAGCAAATGCTGTAAACAGTTTCTTTTACACCTGCCCTTCAGGCGACAGACTGCATGTCACCACTGTGCTAGACAGACCTTGGTGTCTTAGAAATGCAACTTCAGCCTTTATAACAAGATCTCATTATAAAAAGCAGATACATTGATTGGACAGCCAAATTATTTCTGAAGCATTTTCTCATTCCATTTTATTAAAAGTTCACTTGGTACAAGCAGCTCTATAATTCACACTAGCAGCAGAGGTTCACTGAAAAATGAACCTATTCAGTGAATAAATAAGGCCAGGTTACCAGAAATCCTGTACAGGTATAGATGAACTGCAGAATACTGACAACTGAGCTATGCAATTAACTTAGAGCAAAAGGGATCTTAGTGAATAAAGTAATAAATGTCAGTAAGTAACATGTATCACCTGCACACCAGAAAACAATTTAAGCAATGGATTAAAGTACAAAATTGTTGGTCATTTGTTTTGCAAACTAGTAAGTCAATAAGAACGCTTGTGCAAGCATCTACAGTGATTCTCTTGAATAGTGAGGAACTCTGGATTTCAAGATTGTGAGTCACACAAAGTGGCACGCAAAGAGGGTGCTACGAGAGATAAGAATTATGAGTAGAAAAAACCAAAATTGGTAGATAGACTGGTAGATAGAGAGGCATTCTCTCTCACAAGGAGAAGTATTCACCATATATTACAACTTTTGTTTGTAATAATTTTGTACAATTTTTGGTCAGTCACCAACCAACTTAGGGAAACTCCAAACTAGGTACCACTGTTGCCCTAAGGATTTCACACAGAAAATGGAGAAATAAAAAAGAGTAATAACACACCTGGGTATGCAATGAGTCTTCATTAATTCCACTGATCTTGGAAGAAACTTGTCTTGCAGTCACTGATTAGGAAGTTGGATAGTCATGCTTCACCACAAGTTATATTTCTGAAAATGCCTCTTCTCAAGTCCTAACAGTACTGTTATTCAATTCTATAAACAGCCAAGATTACATCAAAGACCTTTTTTAAACACTAACGTGCCTATCCAGCACACCAAGAGCTCAGGCACAAATAGGTTAAGTCTTTACTATGGCATCTGAGGTGCTCTGTCCCACACATGCATGACAGATCTCTGCTTTTGCCCTACTTATGAAAGCTGGTGTCTGTTGAACATGTGGCACAGAAATGGCTGTGATTCAGCTGAGGATCTGGGCTTTATTTCTTGTCCCATGAACGATGCACAGTCATCAAAATGCACAGGAAAATATATTTATCCATTCTCACTAGCATAACTAGTTTGAAATCTGGCAGATGACTTGTTTTCAGTCCTGGCTTTCTCTCAGCTGCCTAAAAGCTACCTCCTTTATCATTGGTCAAGGCTACTCCTTCCCTTGTACACTTAACTGAAGAGTCTGGAAATGCCTTATTTTCCTTCCCCCAGTAAAATTCTTCACCTCCTACTGCTTGTTCATACCACTGTAACCTACTCACTCTAGTACCCCAGATGATCTGTGTAGCAACAAATCATCAGCCAAGAGCACACAGAGGACAATCTGAGAGAAAGCTTCTACTGATGCACATTACAATTCTCTTTATGTTTATGAAACAGTATTATTAAAAGTCTCTTTCTTGCTTTTACTAGGTTATTTGCAAAGAAGCAAATCAACTCAACCAAAATCCCCTCTGGGGAAAGAAAATATATATTAAAAAAAAAAGCCATAAGGACAGGGCAGACGAGAGCAAATGAGTGGAGGAATGGAAGGAAATAATAACCTGAATATTCAGCTGAAGAATAGGAGCTAGCATATTATATAGAAATGTACAGAGCTGCACTAAAGACCAGCTAAAATCCACATTGTCTTCCTCACACCCTTTTTTTTTTTTTTTTTTTTTTGTCAATCACATATTCCCAGCAAGCATATTAGATCCTGTAATGGAATGCAGTGTTCACTTCAGCCCAAGTTCAGAACCTAGCACACCTCCTTCCTTCACCCAGGAGAAGCACAAACTAGGGTGAATTCTTATTGTTTCAAGTAATGAAGCTGCTCTTCAATGCCAAGTTTAGCTCATGCTGCACAGAGAACATGCAGCTATCCACAGCAACTGCCGCACTTTCTGCAGTCCTTTTGCAACAGGACACTTCTGGAGAGAGAAGGAGGACCCTACACTAAGGTGAGGGAACATAAAACCTACTCAAGGCAGAAGTCACTAAGACTGACATCTGTAGATCTAATCTGCTTCAGGTTTCCCTGAACATCTCTCTCACACCATACTTCACCTCATTTATAGAGGTTAGTACAGGTGTTTCCAACCCTACCTGCTGAGGGGAATCAGTATTTTCCAGGATGGCATTTCTACAGCTGCAGCCTAATACGGGTCCCCTCCTTCACCAAATCCCCATAGCACACCGCTCCTCTTACAGAGCAGTATCAGTTTTTATATACTAGGAAAAAGAAAGCTGCATATCTTATGCATCATGACCCTGCCTGTTAGTATTTTTATAGCTCAGTGCCTAATTCCCCATCTCCTTTCTGTTTCTCGGTTGTCCTGACCAAATTTCCCCCTCAGCTACTTGATGCAAATCAAATTCTTGCGGTGAGTGGAATTGCTCTGGACACACAGCAGATGAGCTGGACTTTGTCATAAAAGTCATCAAGCTGGGTCAGACTAGAAGTCCAGGCCTTTATGCCACTGCTCAAGGAAACAGTGTGAGAGCAGGGTGCACATAAATCGATCCAGCCTTGGCACATTAGGAATGACCCCCAAGGTTAAAAGTGCACCTGGGGAACTCTTGTGCTATATGAAAAACTATTTCCTTTTTTAATTTAAAGCATAAAACCCTACATCTTCATTGTTCTGCCTTGTGACCTAGTTCCTTTTCCCATCATCTCTACACTAATTCATGCCTAAGGATTCTCTCCCTGGTCACCTCTTTTCCAAGCTAAAGAATAAGAATCTTTGTAACCTGCTTATCTTTCTTCCAAGCTAAAGAATGATAATATCTGTAACCTGCCTTCGGAGAACACACCATGTCTCTGACAAGCTGACTGTTCTTTTCTGTTTTCTATCCAGTCCTTTCCCTCTTTTAGGGTGTGGCAAGCAAAAGCTGCAGAGAGGATTCACAATGCAAGAGCAATATGCAATGATACAGAAACAAAGACCTCCCTTGCCTTGTTCTGATTCATAATTCTTGAAATCTTATTTGCTATTTTGACCAGCACCAACCAGTTTCAGAAGATCTCAAAATTACTCCATTTTTAGCCCTTTTCTCCACCTTTGCCTTTGACACCTTCCAGAACTACTCCCTCTACATTCTCTGCATGTTTTGAGCAGATAATTGAGGGCTGAGCTGTTCAATTGTTAATCTGCAAGGGTAAATACCTGTATCCATTCAAAGGTAACAGCTTTCATGAGAAATAACCCACAACAGGATTGCTTAGTTTTAAACTCTATCTCCTGTTCACAGAAAGGGACATTGCATTAGAGATCACACAGTCTGGACAAAAGGAGAGACATTCAAGAGACAAAACAGGGCACAAGAGGGTAAAGCTATCTCAGCCAGGACAACAGAGAAAATTGGCTCCAAAACCAGGCACAGTATCCTAACAGGCCCGAAGACTAAATACTCAGTGAGCTGAAAAGTAGCCCTTTAACATCTCTACTACCTCTACAAACTAGCTGTATTACTTCCAGAGACCAATGGGCAAAACAAGAACCTACAGTGCTCCACAGACACCTAGTTCTGCACCCACCAGCAAGCCTGCACAGAAAATGTTTTGGACAGAAACCTCTCCATGTTTATCAGATCAACAACCAGCACCAGCCTGCAACTCTGACACCATCCAGCTACAGGGCCTTGCTCTGAGCCTTCCAATTGTTCTCCTGCCACAGCCTTTATTACAACACAGCAATACTGGGAATCACTAGAGACTGGCTCTAAGCAGCTTGCCCTGACCTCACATGTTCAGATGTAAACAAGAGGAACAATGCTACATAACCTCCTTGGATGTTGCCTGCTATGCTTGGACATAACAGAAGGACAAAAACATCCCTCTAAAACCCCTCGAGAACCATTCTATTTTATAGTTTTCATTTAAGCAGTAAACATGAGCTGTTACAATGCCACTACAGGTTTTGTCAATACTTTCCAGTTGTATGTTAGGAAATGCATCCAAAGTCTAACTCTTGTCATTTACTCACTTGCATTCCCTTCTTGATGGAAAAAACACACAAACTTTCAAAGCACCACTCCTTCCCTTTGCCCATATATTACACCACCTTTTAAGTTTTAACCTTATGATGGGATTCAATTGTACTGAACCAGTAAATTTAAAATAATCAGTGTCCTCCTTGAGATTCTAAGTCTTCCAAGTATTTTAAAGGGTAAGGTCAAACACTCAAGGAACTGTATCTGAACTGGTTGACATCAAAGTACTTCTGAGTTTCCAGAAACACTCTTATCCTACAGCCAAATTTCATCTAAAGGAAACACAGTGTCACACCAAGCCTGTACTTGGTACCTTAATCCCTGCCTAATATATGTTTATTTGTAAAAGCAGGGAGGGTAAAATGATCACACAGCTTCTGTAATATCCACCCTCCACTCAAGCTGAATACACCCAAAGATACTCCTTTGCAGGGCAATTCTTCATTGATGCAGCTTCATTTTGGGGTCTCAAATTACCACAACGGAGTGCACCTTCTGAACTTCAGCTCACAGTCTCCCTTTCAAATGCAGCCACATAGACTGGAAAGCTCTAAGCAGTGGTTCAAAGCAGAGAAGCACACACAACCAGCAGGCCCTATGCACAACATGGAGGCAGGCAGGAGGTTGAGCTGCTGTTGAGCAAGAAATGAGGGGGTAGATGTTACAGCCCATCAAGAAGGCTGCCACATGAATGTGAATAGGATGAGATATATGTTCCAGTCTGGAATCCCGTAATTGCTGATGTATTTTTGCAATACTTGGCCAGAAAGTAACACACAGAACACAAGACTAAAGACTGACATTCAAATCTTATGCCTCACTGTCCAATACACCCCCAGCATTGGTCTTATCCATCTCCCCTGCTATGACCCAATGTGACTGACTGGAGAGTTGAAATGAGATGTGCCTCTCAGTCCTGCTTCCAACTGGTTATTTCCAAGCCACATGTCTGAATCCCTCAAGCTAAAAAGTGGTTAGATTTACTGAAGAAACCAAAAACATGATGGAAATGTGCTATTTTTGAATCACAGGGCTTGTTACTTCTTTGCTCCATAGGCAAGTAAGCAGGCTGAAACACCATCCACTGGATCACATTCCCTGGAAACTTAGATATGGAGACATATCCAGTCTGAGCTCAAAGTGGGTATAGAAATAAGATGAAGTTGAATAACTGAATACCTGTCAGAAGAGCTGTACTTTTGGGCACACCCTGGAATAGCATGATACATACCTATACTGAAAGCTGCTTCAAAGCTGTCCTCTGGGTGATCCTGAACTTGCTCTGACATTCTTGGCAGAGTTAGCATAGCACATCTATGAGCTCACCATATCTCAAGTCTCTGAAGAAACACATGGCAGCATTCAATAACATGGAGTTGCTAGGCACTGAAGGCATTGAACCAAGGTACATCACATCGCTGAAACTCACAGGATTGCTCTGATAAAAGTTGATTACAAGCTGCAAATAACTTCAGTCCTGCAGCAGTTAGCCAGGATGCCACTCCACAGAATGCCCCAACCTCCTTTGAGTCTTAGTCTCCTTAAGCATTACCAAGTGGTAAAGTCAGTCATTGTCATTTATGTCACCAAGGCCCCACTTCTTAGTAAAAAATACTATCTTGTCGGAAGATCCAGGGTCTCAATAGCAGAAGCCCACTACAGAAGAGCCAGAGGAGACTGGAAGTTTACATAAATTTCCAGGAGGAGATCTGCAGCAAATCTATGTGGCACTTTCCAAAGCCTATACACAGCAAGAAACTTCACTGAACACTTACCATGAAAGAACTCAATGACATAAATAGCACTTTTCTTTGCAAAGGAATCTCAAAAACACCACAGATCATAGCTGCAGGAGACCCAACAGAACTGTGTGGGATCACCTGCATGTAGACATCATCTGCTTGGGTGCTGTCAGTCTCTCACTTTCCTGTGCAATAGACACTGGGGGTTGGGAGGGAGGAAGAAATCACCATTTCTCTCTTTTCCCCATTTACCTCTGCTGCACAAGAGCAAACTGAAAAAAAAAAAATTGAGAACACTGTTGCAGAGATCAAAAGCCTTTTTCTACTGGCTCTGACCTAGTTCTTTCATTCCTACTAGGAGAAAAAACACTTAAAGGAACATTGTCAAAACTGTTGAGTCTAAAAATAGACTTACCTTGGCAGTGCTGCCATCTCAATGGGCTCATATTAAGGAGTGCAAACTCACTTTCCTCATACACACACACACCAATCCTTTCATCTGTCTGGACGCACTGGTACTATACAGCCCAAAGGACCTCCCAGTCCACATAAACTCTCTTGGGACACTAAAGTATGTATTATATATAACTGGCAAAGAACTGTAGTATTTCCAAATTCCCACTTCATATTTTACTCTTAGCTATCCCAGTAAAAAAGGTTGGTTAATTTCCTTAAGTAAACAGATGGACATTTGTAGCCATAACTAAACCCCAGCACACCATGCTAAGACAGCTTTAAAATAATTAGATTTGAGGAAGATTTCAGGATTTTTTTAGATAAAATAAACAAATTTTTCAAAGATTTTCCAAAATATAAGCTACAAAATATTTTCACCTTAGCCACACAGAGTATTTCTGAAAGGAAAAACAAAACAAAGACTCTGACTTCATGGCTGAAGCTGACAAATGGGCAGCTTCCACAGAACAATAGCCCTGGTGGAGCGGATGTTGGCTCTGGTCAGGAACTCCCGTGCTGCAGAGTCCATGCCTCCCTTGTGCCCCAGGGACCTTTCCACTCCCTGCCTGTTGCATCCCAGAGCCAGACACTTGCAAGTCTGCACAAGAAGCCAGTTGGCCTAACCATTCAAAGGGCTTGCATCACTCCATAAAAGAAAGCCCAGGAAGCCCATCCTAGCCAAGATCCCAGCTGACTACTGCAGAGACTGGAAGGCCAGACAATCTCAGTTTAAACCTTATTTCCAAGCTTCCAAAACTGGTGTACAGCAGGTTATGCTCTCAAGATCCCAAGCTTCAAGCCAGGAAAGTGTGTTCCAAAGAAAACAAATTAAGCAAACAGAAAACAAAACAAAAAAATCCCAACTGTCTGTTCTTCCTGAGTCCAGGACATTTTTCTAAATATCTATCTATTTAGAAGATTCAATGGCAACTCTACTTTAGACTAAAGCAGGGCATGTACACTGTGATGACTGGAGTCATGAGGAACAAGTGACCTCTCAGCCTTCCAAATAGAAGCCATAATGCCACATATTTCTTGCTCAAAGTCAGAGTTCAGAAACAGAACACAGCTCACACCCAGAGTTCCAAAAAGGCAGAAGATACATTAAGAGAAAAGCAAGCTTTTAAGCACAGCCACACAAAGAAACACAGTCCAAACAGAAATTTAAATGTGAATGCACTACAAACACACAAAGTAGTCATGGCCACACGACTACTTGTGCTGAAATAATCACAGTGCTGTGTTAGTGGGAGGGCAACGGAATTGTGCAAAGGCAAGAAAGTTGAGGGAGCAAAAAACAACATGGGAGGAATGCAGAACATACAGACAAGAATGCCTGTTCTGACACACCACAGGATGCATCCAGGGGAAAGAAAATGGGAAGAAGGAGTTAAAGAAAAAATTCCATCTCAAGAGAAGGGAAAGGCACTGCTTCTCAAAGCTTTAGCAGATCTTTCCTTCATTAATATTTACAAAGCTTTTCAAGATTCTCAGATGGAGGGCACTGCAGATATGACAGGAATTATTACAGACCTGAAAACATGTAGCAAACAGACTGAGAAGGACTTCAAGTAAATAAAGGAGGATGATATTAGTGAGCACACTGAAATGGGTTGCTGCTGGCATATGAACCATCTGGTGCATGGCAGTCCATTTCATTTACTTACTTACCCACTACCGGGCACGCATGCCCAGTTCATGTCATTATGCTTTTGCCACCAAAGAAGTAATGCTTTTATTCACTACCTTCCTTCTTCATATCATTCCAGTCTTCAAAACTGCCATTCAGGAAAGCAGCCTGTGCCTAAGAAATGCTTGTCTTATGGAGAGGCTTACACTTAGGATGAACAACTTGGGATGCTGACAGACACCTTTTGACACACAGCGGTCTTGTTTACCTTTATTTGAATTTGCATAGGAAGCTGTTTTTCAGGGATATTAAGCTCCCCATTGCCTCCAGGACTTTTAAGTTCTTGCTGGACTATCATTTGTGCTTTTCAGTTGGGTACTCAGCAGAAGACAGCTTCAGTATGATTTTCAGCAATAAAGCAAGTGTCTCTGGTAGAACGGTAGATTTCAGCATAACTGAGAAACAAAACTCACGGTAGTCACAAGATGAATACACACAAAAATACTGATATACACTAAATTAGGCACAAGAGAAGGGGTCAGATGGCTGGTTTACACAGAATTCTTAAATTTTCCCAAGAGCACCAAATAAAGCAAGATGAGGCACAAATCCCAGGACTGTCACTGCCTCAGTCTGAAGCGCTGGAAAACCGAGTGAATTTTGGGAGCAGACAGCAGGAAAGCAGATTTGCCTTTTCTCATAGACCTCTTTCCTCCAGCTTCCCAAAAGACCCAACAGAAAGGGAACACACAGTCAACGTTAGATGGCTAAAGGGAATCCAGGATTCACTGGAAGACCTAGCAAAGCATTCACCTGCCCAGCGCTTGTAGCTATCGCCTCGGTTACCGGGGTACTTCCCCAGGAGCCGGGTACCTTATGAACACCTCACAGCTCCCGGCCCTCCAGGAGCTGAGCATCTCGGCCCTTTGGCTTCTCCATCCCCCCGAGGGAAGGAGGTGCCGAGCACAGCTCTGCGCCCATACGGGGGACTCCCGGGGGCTGCTGCAGCCCCGCGGGCACCGCAGTGTCGGGGCACTTCGAGGATCTGGGCAGCAGCGAGGGACGGCGGCGTCCGGGAGCCCGACCGGCGGCGGGGCGGGGGAGGCGCCCGGGGCTGAGCGCGAG
Organism: Cinclus cinclus; assembly: GCF_963662255.1. NCBI lineage: Eukaryota > Metazoa > Chordata > Aves > Passeriformes > Cinclidae > Cinclus > Cinclus cinclus. The sequence goes on from NC_085046.1 coordinate 138,433,674, forward strand.
CGCCGGGGCCGCTCCGGAGGGAGGCGGCGCAGGTCGGCCGCCCTTGCCGAGAGAGGCGGCACCTCCGGGCCCGCCGGGAAGTTGCCGATCGAAGGCTGCGGGCAGCCCCTGCCGCCTACTCCGCCGCGGACAAGGGCGGCAGCCGCGGCCCGGCTCCACGGCACCTGGTCCGGGGCAGCCGCGGCGCTGCGGGCTGCCGGGCCGAGGTGCGCCGGGGCTGGGGGTTGCACCTCGGGCGAGGCCGGGGCAGCAGGCGGCAGACCGGCCCCGCCGCCGGACACTGCTCTGCCGCCGGACCGGACCGGGCCGGGCCGGCTCCGCCACGGCGCAGGTGAGCGCCCGGGGGAGGAGACAGGGGAGGGACCCCGGGGGCGGCGGGCAGGGGACGCGAAGCCCTTACCTTCCACCGCCATCCTCCCGGCCTCGCATAGTGCGCCGGCCGCCGACCCGGCCCCGGCGGCGCTGCCCCGGCCGCCCCCCCGCCCGCGCGGGCTCCGCTCATCTGCAGCCGCGGCGATCAACCTGCAGCGCTCGCTGACAGCGGGCGGGGCCGCGCCGCGGATCCCTGGGAAACGTAGTCCCGGGGAACGGGCGCCCGGCCAGGCACCGGCGTTCCCTGCAGCCGGAGTGGCCCCGCCGGGCGGGGAGAGCAGCAGGGCCCGGCCGTGAGCCGTGGGAGGCGGCGGAGCTGCGGACCCCCGCGGGGTGTGTGTGGGACAGGGACTGCGCGGGCACCCTGCCCCGGGAAGCTTCGTTTCCCAGCTCTGGGACGTTTCTCTCCAGGATTTCTGTCATCTCAGACATGCAGGCTGGCGGCTCCAGGATAAGCCCGTCCTCTCCCCGTCCCGCCCTACCGCACTCCCTGGCCGGCCGGAGGAGTTACTTCGCAGGGAAAAATGAAGGCACACACAGCACCGGGATCTACCAGTCAGCCCCTCACCCCCGAGCTAGGCCCTCAGTTTTAGTTCATCTGACCCACTCTGACAGATCCTACAATAAATCCCGGCAACGAAGGAGATCAGGCACGCAGTAGCAGAGCTATTGCTTCAGGTCCCCAGAAATGTTTGACCAAACAGCCTGGTACCCTCATCTGTCCTGGAAAACAGACCTTGTGCAATTTGCAGTTTTATTTTGAGATATCAGAAAGCTTTTGAACATTTTTTCCACTTCAGAAGTAGACTTTTTTTTCATTTTAAATGTATCAGTAAGTATTAAGTACCCAGAAAAAGTCAGTGAGTTGCTCTACTCACCGAAGTTATGTCATTAAAATCAAGAGCAACAGCAAAGGAACTGAATATAGAAGGGCAAACCCAAATCGGGCATGATAACAGTGCCACATGTTCTTTTTGTTTGTTAGCAGTGGCTATTATGACTAATAAGTGTTACTTGTGGCAGGTTATTTTTTGCAAAACAAACCTCAAATTAGAGTGCAAGAACATACAATATGCAAGTGAATACGGTCTTCACAAACACCAGGAATTTTGACGTCCTTGAAATATCTAAATTAAAAATTTGGTCTTCATTTTTTATTTTATGAGGGAAGCTCAGAGCCTATAAGAAATGTCTTGAAGGCCTACTCTTTCTTTAAGCCTTCTAATAACCAACTTTGCCCTGAAGACCTGACTCATTATTTGCTCTCATAAGCACTTGAACTATTAGCCTTTATGTTGTACATGAGTCCAGATACACATTTCCTGGAACAGCAGCCTTGTCCTTCATGTGTTTGCAAAGTGGTAGGCATACTCACAGTGCTATAAATACACTCTACACTATAATTTAAAAAAAAAAATGAGAGGGTATGTGCTGGTCTTCCCAAGTGCAATACAGTACCTGATTCCATATGCTGGCAGAATGGACTGATGTTCACGTGCTTTCTGTGGAGAAAACAGAATGTCTGTAGATATCACAGTTTTCAAATATATGTAATACACACATACAGCCTACAATGCATAATAAGCTTCTGTGATTTTGATGACATTTTATATTAAGCTTATGTATTCAAATATTAATCATTTATTTGACTGTGACAATATTTGGACATATATTGGTGTAATTACCTGGCTAATGCATATGTGAAGCACTGCTTTCTTGTTTGGAATGAGTTGGGAGCCATGGAAGGAATAAATCAAAGCTTAAAGTGGCATGGACATGGAGAGCTGGAGTTCTATCCCCATCAGTATGCTAAATTTCTGACTAGTAACTACATTTCAGCTCTGGACCCTGAGGACATCCCTGGTGAGTACAATTTTACTGAGCCCTTTAAACAGCCCTGTAGTTTTTAATTACAACTTCATGCCTGTTGAAGAACAGCAAAATTATGGCTGTGACTAGATAGCAAATATGGCATGACAGATGTTAAAACGTGGAGTGTGTGATACCTAATAGCTAGTGAAACCCAATATTTAACAGTATCTAAAACAATCAGAAACTTAACAAATTCTGGTCAAAACTAGACAAATTGTAATTTAGTGTGTGTTGTTCATTAAAGAAAAGAGGCTGTGAATTGATTAAAGGGGTTGTGTGAATTGTTTCAATTAATCTATGGTAAAGTACAGTCTGTTTTGAGAAGAGCTTTCAGAAGCATCAGGTGAGCTAGTTTTCCTTAAAACACCCTGCTAAATTATAGTGTAGAAAAAGACCATCTTTCTCTGCTCAGAAAGAGCTATTTCTTGCTTTCTCTGCATTGTTTTTTTGCTTCTCCTTTTACCTTGCCTCACTTCAGAGTGGTTTCTTCTAAACTTTCTCTTGAAAGTGTAGCAAACTTCCTTTAAACAGACTTGGTTTGTCACAGCCATAGTCAGTTTGTTGTGTACTGTGCCCCAGGTCACCAGATGAAAAGGTAATACTGACCAGAGGCTCCTTAGCCATTCTAGTTATTTCTGAATAGGATTTCTGCCAGCTAACATCAGATGAAAGTACAGTAGATGAATGTTTGTCAACAGCATTGCTCTACTGCAGGAGTTCTGAAGTCTAAACAAGATGTTAGACTTGTATACTTCACTACATTGTTATCCATCATCATTTGTCTCTTTTCATTCTCCTTTCACCTTCCAGAAATTCAGCAGTCATTAACCAACCCCTTGTGCTCCTAAGTCTTTTCTGTAAAACAGTGAAGTTCTCACTCATCTTCATCTGATGATCTTGTTAGCAAGGTACTTCTGCCATATCATTGTGACCCAAGGTTTTCAAACATTATTATTTTATTTTGGGTGCCCAAACCATATGCTCAGGAACAGTTGAAGAAACATATGAAAATTGTTGACCTCAAGTCAGGCACTATGTGTCTCTGGCAGTGAACGGTAGCACAACCATGTCTGAATATTTTTGGCTGTGATTTGCTTAGCTGAGTGGGCCTAAACTGTGGTGGTGAGATTAAAACTGTTCAAAGTTTGTCATCAAACTCAAGTATGACAGAAATGGGACCACACCATTTGCCTAAAAATTTGGTATCTGGACTCTTACATCGCCTTGCATATTCCTGGGAAAGAATATGTGGAAATGAGTGTGTATTTCAAAGGTAACTGATGATAAGTACGTTGAGATTGGGAAAAGGTTTGGAAGGAACATGTGGAGTACTCTACAGATTTGATACTGATGAGGAAGGAGAAGTGGGGCTTTCCACTACAGTGCCTCTGCCAGTACAGAGGGCTGGAAGAAGAAAAGGAAAGGTCTGTGGATGGTTCATACACATGCTCCGCACACACACTAGGCCAGGAGCTGTGCTTGTTTGCTAATGAAAACCAAGAAAGTTTCATGGACTGAAGGAGGTAGGTGGAAATTCAAGTGTGGAAGCAGTGAGTAGAAAATTCCCTTCCAATTCCCCTCCCTTTGTCAGAATCAGCCACATAGCTGAGAAAACAGCTTGAGGAATAGTGGGTGCCAGATCTGGAGTAAGAGGAGGAGGGTGTGGAGTTTCTCTGCATTCTCTTTTTTTCTTGAGGAAGTGGCATTTCCTAAGAAACCTGCTGAGACTCATACAAATACATGAATGGCATACGGAGAAAATGGAAATGCTGGGTGCATAGCTGATTTTTTTTTTTTAATTTAATTTTTAACCCGTGTCAGCATATACTGAGAAAAGGGGAGAAACAGATTTGGTCTAATGCTCTGATCCATGGACATGGAAACAGATTCTTACGCTAGTGTGGATCCAGGCTTACTACCACAAAATTACCCAAGGTATGGTATGTGTCAAAGTGTAAATGCGAATGTTCAGAAGTAGTGTTCTGGAGTCTGAAAAAGGCTTCAGAAGATCTATTAGGCAAGGATAATATAGATAAACATGTTTGAAATACATGTAATATGATTTTAAATGTCACTAAGGCAATGAAATTTGGGGTTTACTAGTGTAATAGTCTAATTATATAATTAATAGTCTTTTTTTATACTGTTGCTGAAATAAACTTTGAGTATTATTTTTGTTACACTTCTACATTTCCTAAATTGCAAATAATATTTTGCATGATAATCCATAATACTGCAGTAAGTGTATTTAATGATTTGTAGGAGACTCAAAAACAATCACAAGATGTCTGGAAGATTTGTTTTATCATTATTGTAGCATTATCCTGTGTTTTCTCTCTTTTTTTCAGTTATTTAATTATTTTTAAATTGAATAAAACATTATTAAAGAATCATGATCCCTGCTCTCAGTTTCAAGGAAAAAAATGGTATGTGAGTGTTCAAATACCCAAAAGATTATTAGAATGTTTTGTGTTTTACTTCATTTGATAGAAGATTAGGGAAGGGAAGTGGGTGGGTCAGCATGCTCTGTACATGTCTGAGGCAGACAGCACTATATAAAAATATCACTTCTGTTATAAGTCTGAGGTTGATTCCACTTTCCAGCAATACCTATGTCTTACGCACAAAGAATGGTACTGACTTTTGCCATCATCAAATGTTTTGATGGGTTATTCCATTCATTGCTTTATGGTAAACTATAGATAATTTTTATACAAATGTGTAAACATGCCACAGATTTTCCTCCCAAAGCAAGTCTATGACAACTCTCCCAGCAATACAGTGCAAAAGCAGCAGTAGGGCTGCAGGCAGAGACCACAGCTGTGACTGCCTCACATGGCAGCTTTTTGAGTCAGACTTTTCCACTCATGTGTGGGGCAAGGCTGGGAGAAACTGGGAGTAGACTGAAAAAAGAGAGGTTCAGGCTGTGTAAAAGGAAACCATTTTTCTGTGGATAGTAATTTATAGAAGCAGGTTGGTGCTCAGAGAAGTTTTGCAGCCACCATCCTTTGTGAGTCCCAAGCCCCCACTTTCCCACAGAAAGCTGTAAGAAACCTGCTCGGATCTTGCACCTGATCCTGCTTGGAGCAGGAGACTGGGCTACAGACCTCTTGTGGTTCCTTTTACCCTGAATCATCCTGTCATCTCATGAATGCCTTTAGCTGCCCTGGACTAGCACTTCTTTCGAAAATGGTAGATTACCTTCCTGTTATCATAAACCTCAAACAACCTTCCTTTCTTCTGAAATGTAGTACAAAGCCTGCTGAGTGCTCCACTCATGAGTTATCTGCTCTCATTCACTGGTGACTGCCCAGTGTGGTAGCACAAGGAATTGGGTGGGGTGAGGTGGGAACAAGTGGGGGCAGTGTCACTGATGCAAAATCTGGCTGTTTCAGTGATAGCCTCAGATATATTAGCTTGTACTGGAGATCTGAGAGCAGTGAATGAGGTTTGTGCTCTCCTGAAAAGTGTGTCCCTTTCCTGCAGAGAAAAATAACACATTGAGTGCCCTCCTTGCTCATGATTGGAGAGTGTGAATCATTGAGCCCTGCCACATAAGCATTTCTCATAAAAAAATGGAGGAACCATACCTAATAGAGGATGTGTATTTAAACAGAACTAGAGAAGCAGTCTACAATAGCATGTCCATGTGATCAGTTGGCAAACAGTTGAGTAACTTGTTTAAACAATCCTGACTAATGCTGTTGTTTGCTGAACTGCAATGTGATGTGGACTGAAACAATTCAGTGCTCTAAGCAACCTTCAAGTACTGAATTACAGAGCCATTCGGTGTGGAAGGCAGCTCTAGGGATCATCTAGTTTAAACCTGTGCTAAGAGCAGGGGTAACAAGAGCAGGTTGCTCAGAGTCATGTCTGTTTTGGTTTGAATATTGCCAAGGTTGGATACTGTGCAGCCTTTCTGGGCAACTTGCTCCAGTGTTTGATCTCTCCTCAGTTTCTTTTCTGATTTAAGTGGAATTTTCTGCATTTCACTTTGTGGCCATTGCCTTGTTTCTGAAGACACTGCTGAGAGGAATCTGTCTCCACATTCTTTACTCCCCATCACTGAGTATTTATATGCATTGATGAGATGCCCCCCAAGACTTTTCTTCTATGAGCTGAACAGGCCCATTTCTCTTAGCCTCTTGAATAAGAGATACTACTGAAGATGGTACTACTTAATCATCTTCACGGTCCTCAATGGACACACTCCAGCATGTCCAGGCTTCTCTGAATGGCAGCATAACCATCCTGTGTATCAGCCACTCTTCCCAGTTTGAGATTATCAACACACACACTTGGTGAAGGTGCCCACTCTTCCATCATCCCAGTTCTTTAATGACAGAAGTATATTGGCCCCAGTATGACCCCCTGAAGTAGACTACTAATGTCTGGCTTCCAAATGTACTTTGTGCTGCTGATCACAATCCTTTGAGCTCAGTGTATCAGCCAGCTTTGATCCACCTCACCAACCGCTTACCTAGCCTGTACTTTATCAGTTTTCTAAGACAGTGCTATTGGGCACAGAATTGAAAGCCAGTCATTTAATCATAGGAGGCTGCCAGGTCAGGCATGTCAAGTCAGGCTTGATTTCCTTGGTGCAAATCCAATTTAGACCATGGATTCCAGTACAGTGGCAGTCCTATCCTAAATATAGGAAATGGTTTCCTGGATTAGTTTCTCCATCACCTTCACAGGGATCAAAGCGAGACAAACTGACCTGTAGTTGTCCAGATTTGCTCTGTTCTGGTCATTAGGAATCTTCCCAAATTACCATTAGCTTTCAAAGACAATTGACAGTCATCTTGCACTGGTGTTTGCCAACTCCCTCAGCACCTGACAGGTGCAAACCATCAAGCCCTGTGAGTTTATATCTATCCAGTGTGTTTAAATGTTCCCTGACTTAATCCTCATCCACCCCAGGATGTTCCTTATGCCAGTTCTCACTGCTCCTAGGGGCCTGTGATTCCTGAAGGCTGGTCCTACAAGTAAAGATGAAGTGAAGAAGGTGTTGAGTACATCAGCTTTTTTATGTACTTGGTCACTACAGCTTGTTATCCATTCAGTAGCAGGCCTGTATTTTTCCCCAGTCTTCCTCTTGATGTAGATGTAGAGCTCTTCTTGTCCTTTATGCAGATACATCCCCAGGTGGACTTTGGCATTCCTAACACCACCTCTGCATGCTTGGACAGTGTCTCCTGCTGGTTATAGCAATTTTCTTCTCTGCTGTTTTGACGAACCTGGACAAGGTCTGCAGTGGAGATACTCTAGTGTTTTTTACTGGTTGAGCATTCAAACCACTCCTGCTACACTCATGCATTAGACACTGGCTGGTGTGTGTGCTACTATTCTTGCTCAGTGTGCTCAGATTTGGGCAACACGTGCAGCTTTTCTTGATTACCAGCTACAAACTTTTACACTTAGGCAACATAGATTTTAAATTCATACTTTTAGCTTTTGTTACAGGTGTAAATAACTTCTGAAAAATAAAGCTTTAGGTAGCATTGTAGCTCTTACAGGTCTCCCTGGCATGAAATACATGAACCTATGGAGTGTGGGACTTGTGCATCTGTACAGAGCCTGCCTAGAACATCATCTATACATGACCAATGGGGCTGCCACATCCTGAGCATAGTGCACATGCAACCAGAACATATAATTTATGTTACAATATAATTTATATTATTTATACAATCACAGTGCGCCTTTCACATTGGGGCAGAATTATTGTGCAAATAGAAGAGGGATATATCTGGATAATTCCTGATGTACAGAAGCTCCAGTCATGAGGAATCTGAAATACAGAGCTTGGCATCTGACCTTTAACAACAGTAATGTTTGTCACTTACCTTGATGCCTTCCTACCTTCAGTAGGAAGAAGCTGTAAGTAATAGCCAATACTGTGCTGATTTCAATGTAATGTACCTAGTATGATCCTCTGAATGTCAGAGCTGTCGTGGTTGAAGCTGAAACCAGGACAGAGCTAAAAAAAATTACATCTCCTTTTAAGGTCTTTTATGTGTTGGATTTGGAGGGAAGTAGTTGTGTTATTGCAGAAAATAATAACTTGATAATGATTGGAGTTGATAAGGTCTGAGCACAATGACCTTTACCTGCTTATGAATGACTCAGAACCGTGTTGAAAAATTGAAGTGGTTAGCAGTGATTTGTGAGCATTTATTAAGGCAAATCAGATAATTGCATTTAACATCACAGATGGCTTTTATTTTCTAAAGTGCTTTTACTTCAGTGCAATAAGATGACTCAGAAGCTCAGTAGGATATTATGGCCTTGATTTTTCATTGCCTCACACCTCATATAGTGAAATTCCCAGTGCAGAGGAGGTGTAGGTCCAGTATTGCAGGATTTTATGCTTTTACTGTGCAAAAATCAACTGCTAGGAATAGTGCAAAGCATCACAGCTCTATCCTCTTTCTTATGCTACTTCTCCTTATTAATTTTATATTTTGAGAGCATTGCTTTATGTTTCACCTTTGTACATTACATGCTTTTACTACCTATAGGGACAAGGGAATTTATAATAATCTAACAGAACATTAAATTGTCTCTGGCATCCTGGAAAAAACACCTCTTTCACATTCCTAGAATCTTTCAATTATTTCTGAACAGGTTATTTTGGTTTGTTTTTTTAATAGAAAGGGAATTCCACAATAATCCAGAGCACTGTTCCATATGGGGAAACATAACGTCTGCTATTTCTTGGCAGAGGAGAAGCAGCATAGGTCTGTTTCCTCTTGGCAGAGAGCAGGAAGGGTAGGATTCATCTCACTGAACTTTATCTACCAAAGCATCAAGTACTCAATAAGGCTGCATTTCCTAAAAGTCACAAAAGGCAGGAAAAGCAACATTTTTTGAATGTTGCCTTTTGAATTTGCTTGCCTTCAGCAGCCCAGGTGACCAATGAGCTTAAACATGTAGCTCACAGGGGAATAGGTTCATAGAGAGAAATCATACTTTCACTTCCTACTCATTTTATTTTCATTTGTCCTTGAACAGAAATGATCACAAATAGAATGTGAGCACATACTTCTCTGGAGCCCCAGACTTAAAACTAGGGTTATTTCCTAGGAAACTTTTTTTGCCATAATTGGAACACAGGAGAGCTTCAGAGACAGTGAAAGCTGATGCTATTTGTAACAGCATCAAAAACTTATAGTACTCTGCAATGAGGCATTTTTGCATGCCACGAAACATCACTCCAGAAACAGCATTACCCAGAGAATCTGAAATAGGTCTCTGCTGGAGTGATAACAAAGCATCAGTAGTGTCTCGCTGACATTTTCGGCACTATGCAATGATCCCAGTCCAGGCTAACAATGGAGGTTGCAGCTGATATGGACTTCTGACATGCAAGCTGAGGGAGCAGAAGCACTGGCTGCAGGCAAGGCTGTGAATTACAAACCATTGAGTATAAGCATGCACAGGTTTTGTCTATGCAAATGCATAGCTCGAGCTTCTGGTGCTGTGGGGATACCTCAGCTGGAACTGCAATGAGTAATTAACAGTCTGTCCAGGCACTCTGCTAATCTAATCACTCAGCACTGCTAATCAAATCACTCCAGTAGCTGGAGTGGTGTTTCCTGAATGCCAGTGCTCCCTAAAGCTAGGCTAAGTACAAATGAAGTCATTCAGGTGTATTAAGTTAAACTAATGATTGCAAATGAAGGCAAGCTTTGAGGCTGCCAAGTCCTCAACTCCTGCTTTCTTGCACCCAAAGCATCATCCCAGGAAAGTAGATGGAGTTGATTTAGATTAGGTTGGCATAGAAGGTAGAGGAGGATTCAAGTGCAGTATCTAGAACAGGTTAGTTGACCCGCAGCTCAGAACAGAAATCTTTGTTCACACTGGCTGAATTGGCTATGCATGGGTCTTGCTGTCATTTCCAAGGATAGGTCACAGACTGCTAGAGTGATGCAAATAACCCAAACAATGTCCTGTGATACTTATTTTCCTGTTCTAGCAGAAGAAAAGACTGGCTTGTGGAATAGCACATAGCCATGTGACCAGCTCAGGCAGTGCTGCTGTCTGAGCAAGAATTGGGATGTGAGAGGTGTTGGATTCTGGGGAGGAAGTGCACCTTTTGCATTATTGCCCAACAGCAGAAGCAACAAGTCCAGTTCACCAAGGCCCTTTGGAGCTGTCCCTCTAGCTCTCTGGCCTCTTTTCAAGATTCCCTGTGCCCAAAGATGCCTGCTGTCTCTGTCTGTCTCCAGAGTTATGTGGAGGTCTATTTGGGGACAGGGGAGGAGGTTCCTTCAGTGTTATTAGAAGGAGAATATGACGTTCTTCAATATCCATTTGTATGACTGTGAAACTTTCTGCAGTCCCCTGACATTTTGCTTGCTTAGCCCAACATTTTATGGTAACTGCAAAACTCCATTCTATTGTAAAGTTGGATTTTGCTATCCTAAAGATAAGCACAAAATAAGTTGTGTTATTTTGTGACCATCTTGGCAAGTGGCTTTGTGTGAGCTGCTGAAAAACCTTGGAGGAGAGGACTGGGGAAGGGAGTTCATGGAAGATAGCAGTAACAAGCAGGGTTGCAGGCTGAGTACATTTCTAAAGTGCCTGTGCAGACATTATGCAGCTGTACCAAAGCTGGTGAAAGTGTCCCCAAGTGCCCTTCTCTGACACGTTGCAATGGAGAAGCTCTGAAACATGCAGTAATGCAAGTGCAAGTGGTGTTTGTGACTCTGGTGTGTAGAGGTTCCAGCACCAATTCAGCTGTCTAAACACAAGTGTTTGGTGTTCTCTGAGTTCCTTTCAGTGGCAGCTATGACAGTCCTTGTGTTAGACTTTTCCATCTCAGTTCAGCGTCCTGTTGAGCAGCAGAAGCTGTGTGACTGTCCTCTTGGGCCCTGGGGCAGGGGCCATGCCCCACAGTTCTGTACTTACCGTTTGTTGTCCCAGCTGCACAGAAATGCCTGCCAGGAACAACAGAGAGCTGGGAACAGCTCAGTTCTCTCCTCCTCGACCCTGTGTGGAAGGAGCTGGTAGCCTTTGGAAGTTGCTGGTAGCCTTCAGAAGGTTGTGGTAGCCTTCAGCTGGTTGCCTGTGCTCATCCCAGCACACGCAGCAGAGGAGCTGGAGGCCATGCACGTGCCCATCATGCATTAGTGTGGGGCTGCAGCCAGACCCGCTGGAGGTCACGGTGCACAGGGACACAGTTCTGACCCATGCTCAGCCCTGATGAACATGTGTGTGTAGACCAGGAACGAACTGCACTCATCCATGTGGATGCTCTTGGTTCAACTCATGTAGCTGAAGGAGCCTGAGCTGGTGTTGTGTTACTGATATGATTTTTGAGGACTGTAAGCAGCCATGCTCTGAGCCTAATAGCTTTCACAGCATTATTTGTTGAGGATAATAGGCAAAAGGAGTCTTTAACTTTGTGTCTTACAGGTGACACATCTGTGTTTTCTCCCCAAGGTTGTTACTGGAGGTTATTTTTAGGAACATCAATTATAATGACTTCATTATTTTTAACACACAGGAAGAAAGCGAAGAACAGTCTTCTAGTTATGCTTTTATTTTTCCACTTTATTGCCTTTTTTGTACTAGTTTGAGCACATCTGTTTTGCAAGGCTATAGCTGCAGAAATCTGAATTATGTGACAGAACTATAGATTCCACATATAACTTTTTCGCTCTTCCCAAACAGGAGTAAAACCAAAATATTTTGTAATATACAACCACCTTGTAAGGGGTTTAATTCTTCTTTTTTGATTTCTACAGCTCTGAAAGATGTTTTCAAAGAGTTTTCTTTTAACTGAGTCTGGAAACCATCCACTTTTAATGAGAATTTACTGACACCTAATTGCCATCTGCCTCCTTGAGTTTCTCTCATAAGACTGCTTCATTTTTCCTTTGTGCTCTGAACTGCTTCTCTGTTGCTGCTGTGGTTTATACTTCAAGTGAATTCTTAAGTCTTTGTAATTTAAGTTTTAAGGCATTTATTCTGTATTTTGCCCATACCAGAACTACACTAAAAAGCCCTTGGAGCTAAATACCTGTTAGCTGAAGAATGTAGACAAGATTCCTCCCACAACATGGGTGGTGCTCACTAGTGTATATGTTTTACAAATCTCTTTTTTTATCTGATGATGCTGTATCAGAAATACAATGCAGTACACAGCAATATGGTGCCAGAAAAGTACTGCAGTTCTCTCCAGTGAGGAAATACATGGTATCTTCCACAAAATTAAAACTACCCTTTTGTTGTGCAAGCCATGCCATTAATAAGGCCTCCAAAAGAGCTGCCTTCAGCCCCATGGTGAGTTCACCTCATGTCAGAAGCAAGGGGTCTTTCACTTGACTGAGGGCTGAATAGGTCTTTCAGAAATGTTTGGCAAGCCACATCTTAACATGCCTCTTACCATTATGCCATACAAAGCTTTTAGAAAGTCTCCAGTGAAGTCCTTCCTGTTTTCCTGGAAATAATTTCTTTCTAAATTCTACTGACATTTTCAGGTTCTCTGTTTTCCTGAAAGCAAGTTTCCAGTGATGCCCCTGCATCGTGCTTTTCTTCCTGCAGAAGAAATTCACTTCCTAAGATGGTGACTTGTGATCCTTGGTCAGATGTTGATTGTCTGAAATTTTCTTCCTGGCTGAAAACAGCAGAAAGAAAAGCGAGCTATAGTAGCATGTGCATCCTGTGACCTTAGAGCCGTTTCTAGTAATTTCCTACCCAGAGGAGACCAGAGCAGCATTTAAGTGGTACATCAGCTCATAGGCCCATCATGTCAACCATGCCTTGATGAACATTTTAAGTCAGGCCATAAGAGGGGCATATTGGTTACTGCTGGCTTCTTAGGAACTCTGTAAGTAATTCAGTAATTCATATTAATTCAAATGGAGCATCCAATACATACTCCACTGTCAGGTTTTTCTTCTGAAAATGATTTGAGGTGTAGCATGAGCCAACTGTAGATATTCTGTGTATCAATTTAATGAAATAACAGGATAGTGAGTAACACTGCACAACTGTATTTGGGGCTAATCCATTTGCAATCTTAAATTAAGGTGTTTTCCGTTGTTAAACCATCTTACTGCCAGAAAGCCACTTAACTTCTGTGTAACAGATGTGATAAGGATTCTCTTTCAAATAATTGTGGTAGCAATTCCAGTACTGTCAACAATTAGTTTTCATTGTTCAGACACCTACTGAAAATAAAGATGGGTGAAACATCTGTCCTGTGTTTAGTTTCTGATGGGCTTTTTATATCAGTGAAGAACTGAATTTATGCCTGTAAATTCAAGTTATCTCACTGACTGATAAAATTAGCTATTTTATATCTCTGTTCATTTGAATCCCTCTGTTGCTCACAGAAGAGAATAATCTGTATGCTGTTTGTATCTATGGCTTGAGGGGTAGTTCCTTTATTTTTATGTACACGAGTCTTTGAAGAGCAATATACTCTCTTGGTTTTATTAAGTGTTCTTGCATCAAATATAGTGGCCTTACTATTATCCCAAAGGGATTAAGTAAGCAGAGCTCTGACTTTGTAGCGTGAGGAATCAGGAATCAAAGCTGCAGTAGCACAAAATGAAATAAGGTTAAGTTTTGTGCTACTTATGATCCAGGATTTCCCTGTTTCAGTGGCTCTGCCCAGGGCAGGCTTGAAATTTTCTGAAGTGGTTCTGATCTACACCTCAAGCAGAGTTAAGGACAAAGTTTCTTTAATAACACACAAGAAATAATCCTGAAAAACAGTTTGCCTGCTATTTTTCAGGCAGTTCTAAACTTTGATATCTGGAAACTATTTGTCTGTAATGTCAAGGTTAGATTCTTGTCCTGCTGGAAAAATTGAATTCCTAAGAAAAGATGGCTCTCTTCCTCTGAAGTGTTATCTGTCAAAGTTCGACTTCTGTAATGCTGAGTTGGTGCAGAATTAAATGATTGGTGTTGCTACTACTTGTTCTTCTGTATTCCTTCTGAGTAAATTAAAGAAATAAAATTAAATTAAATTAAAATTTCATCCAAGCAGTACTGGATTTTAGATAATTTAATGAAAAACATAGACACCATTTCTGAGAAGCATTCAGTTGTCCCAGAAGGTCCCAGAAGGCTGTACAATTAGTTAAATGTAAATGCTTGCCTATGGACAAAGAGGAAACATACCTTTCATGTAAAATCAGGAATTTATGTTTTTATAATAGAAATCTCAATAGATTCATTTAAGAATCACTATTGGCTGAGATTTAAGTATTGCAGAAAAACAAAGAACTAGTAAAAGAATTCATATTTTACACAGAAAGGAATTGTCAATAATGGTGATAATAGTAATATTAGTAATTATGATGATGATGATTTTATGCAGTTTAAATTGTTATATAGACATTTTCCAGTTCCTACTCCTTTTCCTGGTGTTACCCTTCCATCTCTCAAAACCCTGGGTTCTGTCTGGTGCTTGTGAGAGTGTGTGGTGAAGCAGCAGCATCTGGAGTCCTTTGCCATGAATACAATTATATCTTGGTTTTACTCATCCAATCTGAAATATAATTTTGTACCATAGAGTTTCCCAAATAACCCTCCCAGCCCTGCTAGCTCTACAGACCAGAACCCTCTTGGTCACAGAGGCCTCATCTGGGTCTCTATGATTTTGTTATCATTGCAGATCATATTTTGTCATTCACAAGACTCAATTTCTACTAAAACATAACACATTTTTTTGTGATTGATCATCTCTTGCTGTAACCGATTGTTAAAGTAACTTCTGTCACATGGGATCAGATTAGGCTAAATTTTACATCTGTGAACAAATCCTTCAGCAGAATTTCCTTCATCTGTGACTCATAATAAATAACTGGGCTCTGCGTTGCATTAACATCTCATGGTAAAGTAAAGTAAACAGTTCCCATTGCATGTTTGCATATTTATTGTGGCAGTCCTGGATCTATGTGCTTTTCTAGTAGAGAATTCAGCAGGTACACAAATCACACCTACTGGCACATCTACATGCAAACAACCATATTCAGGATTTTCATCTTCAGGTAACAAACTACACGTAAATTGGGAAAGTCTTAAATATTCCAAGTAAACAGTTTCATGTTACAGGAAGTAAATAATCAACATCCAATGTTAATTAAATAGACCTCTTGTCTGCCTGATGACACAACAGAAATGCTGACATTATGTTGTGTCTTCATTACATTTGAGTTTCCTTTTGTGCTAATGCCAAAGATTAACTCATGCATGCCACCCAAGCATGTCAGTACTGGTTTTTTTGCAGTAGTCCCATCAAATTTTCTTCACAAGAATATTAAGTCATATAAAGAAGATTTTCTGAGATGCTGGCAGCACTCTGGTTCCTACTGTGCCTCTGTTTTTCCCAGAGCTTGGGGTTGTGTCTGAAGTATTGTGATTTTTTCATGGCCATGCTGTAAGCCATGTATGTACTGCTCTTACAGCTTGAACAGTGTGAACTGTGAATCACCTGCCCAATTAGTTGTGCTGTCATCAGTTTGCTCTGGATGGCAATGACTATACTCTCTTCTTTCATGTCACATCTTGTTCAGGCAGCATGAGCTCTCTGCAGCAAAGTTGAGATACTCTTCTGCAAGCAGGTCTTTCAGTGTTTCATATGCCACATTTGCAAGCTCACCTGTAACCACCACTTGCCATAAAAGCAGCAATACATGAACAGGTTCTCCAACAGCCATATCACATTTATTACCAAGAAAAGGGATTGAAGCCTCTTTCCTGAATTCCAGCTTAATGCACAAAGAGAATGTGTCTGTTTCTCTGTTGAAAGATCAATTGTATGTATTGTAAGTATCTATTTTTCAAATGTTCACAAATTCAAGGATTTCTCAGACTTTGGAGAAATGGTGCATGTACACTGATGCTCTTTTTTCTAAATAATTGGGCATATTGACTGAAGGTAAATCCAGGTTTTACAGAGATTCTTCTAAATGTATAAAATTACTGATGTGACATTGTCACAGCAATTGCATGACAGAAAGAGTTTAAGAATAAGCACACAGAGACTTAGGAGAAAGGGTCTGTCCTGCCACTGCTGCCCAGGGGTGCCTGATCAAAGTGCTTCACAAAGGGCACACCAACTGCATCTTTTTCGGTATATGAGTATTTTCCACTACACAGAACTGGAACTGCTGGGCTATTTTCTCTTCCTAGATTATTTGATTAATATGTCCGATGGCAGCGATTAGAAGGCTACAGGAAAACACAGAGTAACATGGTCTTTGATCCTCCTGCAAGGGGGTGTTTGGCTCTCTACAAGAAGCTGAATAAGCCTAGACAACATTTACTTCCAGCCTTTTGATCTGAAGGATGCTGCTTGTTAGTGAAGGCAGCTGATTCTAATCACAGCGGAGGGCTCTCATTTGTTGTTCATTCACACTCAGACTCTTCCTCCAAAAAGGAGAGGATGGAAATACTGGGAGTGTAGAGCCACAAAGTGCTTACTGGGCTGCAGTATCTGTGAGAGTCACTTGCCAGTACAGGTGATGGAGTGTCTTTTCATCTTGTTCACTGGAGAATGAAGGAGAAGTGGAAAGAGGGAAGCAATTCTGTGGGTTTCATTGAAAAATTGTACAGGTGGCTGCAGATAGTGCTTACTCATTACTTAGCAGTGAAATGACAATGGTAAGGAAATGCAGAATTTGAGAGCAGG
This sequence comes from Cinclus cinclus, assembly GCF_963662255.1. Lineage (NCBI taxonomy): Eukaryota > Metazoa > Chordata > Aves > Passeriformes > Cinclidae > Cinclus > Cinclus cinclus. Next base: position 138,450,574 of record NC_085046.1, read on the forward strand.
TGGCTGGCGGGACAAGATTGGCTGGGGAACAAGAAAATTGAAATCCCATTTGACCTCTGCCAAATCTTTTTGCTAATGTCTATATTTACATTTGCTGCTGGATTGTTGCCAGTTCTTCAGTGAGTTGCCGTCAAGGACCTCTGTGACATCACTCAGCATCAATACACTGTATTTTTAGTACATTTGGATATAGTTCACTTTTTCAGCTATGTATCAAAAATCTAAACCTGTTGGCCTTATCTAGAAATGACAGAGTTGGCTTTTTTGTTTTGTTTTGTAGAGACAGCCATCTGTCTATCTCAAGCTTATTCAGAGTTCCCACAGGCAAAGCATTTTTAAATATATCAATTATAGTTATATCAACTGTTTTGTAATTGTTGCCTTGTAGGTCTTCCCTGCTGTATCAACATCTCCTTTTTAGTCTCTTTTTAGAGAAATCATGGTCTTGTTCCTGTCACCCAGAGGAAGAATTTTCAATGTATTATTTGCAGAGGAGCGAGTGTTTGTAAAGCTATGTTTTCATGTGGCGCTTCTACCTATTGCTGTCTAAATATCCTGTCCAAGTAAAAGCTATATGCACATTTCTTCCTCAGCAAAGTCTTTTGTTACAGCATTGAAAAGCATATGTTTTATATTCACAGTCCCTATGATTCTCTTTAATTCATTCTCATTTTCTCTGAACATTTAAATTAAGCAAATGAAATGTAAATTAATGAAAGATAGATAAAATGACCTGCAGCTGCTGGCTTTGATTCCACATCATAAAGTATTCTCAGTTAGGTAAGTAATCTGGCAAGTAAGAAATGTCTTAGTGGACATCACTTTTTATGACTAGATTTCTTCATTTCTTACACAGTGTTTTCCACATGTTTAATAACTTCCTTAAATACCATATAACTGCACTCTGAATACACATGGGGTTGTCTCTCATCTCTGCATCGGCAAATACTACATTTTCTGCCAAGATCAAGTAAATGTGAAGACTGAAAGTCTTCTGACACAATCTAGCATCTACTTGTCATTTGTCTTTCACTCAAAGCAAGGCATACATTATTTTATTCAAGATAACACAGTATTCAGGAAGGCTAATACCTCTGTCTCTGAATAAAAATTACTTTGGGAATACTACATGGCAACATTTGTAATGAGGAGTGAATTTTTGGAGTAGAAATAATTTTAATTACATTTGGTTTTCTTCAGAGACTCAGGTTGTCCTGTCTTTGAAATAATCTAATATATATTGCATCATAGGGCTCTGAATATATTTTGCTATGTTATTAAGTCCATTATTTAGCTTAATACTGCAGTAACTATGAGCTGTATTTCCTGCAGAAGCTATTAGAATACAGAACCAGACAAGTATTGCAAAGTTGCTTTCACAGAGTCCTCTGTAAATCTCCCCCTTTAGGTTTTTGGATTTGCATGAATATGGGATTGGTAGAGCATATTAGATACTGCTGATAAAAAGAATATAAGATTCAGGAAAACTATGCTCCCGAGTTCTCCAGCAAAAATCTGCATGGATTCTTAGGGAAACACAAAGTTCACCTCCTTCTCCTGTGGGTAAAAGATGACTTATTCGATTAAATAGGTGTTTCTAAAACCCAATCATTTGTTTACTGGAACAAATATATAGGAGTATAAAATATGATAGGAGGGCAAAGATACTGAATTTTGTCCAGTTGGTTGGTCCTGAAATACTGCCAACACATATTAACAATTTCTAAGATAAGTAGGACTGGGACATCTGTCCTCTCAGTTGTCCACTTCAATAATAATTCCATGAGCATCATAACCAGTTTTGTTAACCTTTCTACTGTTGTTTCTCTCACTAGTCTTATCAGCAAATATCTGCATGGATATAGCCTACAGTAGTAATTAAAGCTGTGAAGAGACTTGGCATGCAACCAGCCTAAATGGTACCCATCTCCCCACACCCATGAGGCAAGTGGCTGTGGGTTTCATGCTAAGAGCCTTGATGATTACAGGTTTGGGGACAAAGAACAACTGGAGTCTATGTCTGAAAACACAGAATGGAAAGTGCCTAGTGTGGCAAGCTGTCCTGGTCTCAGCTGGGATAGATATCATTTTTTTGTAGTAGCTGGTACATGGCTGCGTTTTGGATTCAGTGTGAGAATAATGTTGAAAACACCCTGATGTTTTGGTTGTTGCTAAACTGTGCTTACCCTGAGTCGAGAACTTTTCAATGTTTCATGTGCTGCCTGTGAGGAGCTGCAGCAGAAATTGGGAGGCAGCATGGCCAGGACTGCTGACCTGAACTGGCCGAAGAGATATTCTATCTTGCAGAATGTCTTGCCCAGTATATAAACTGGGGGAATTACCTGGAAGGGCCAATTGCTGGTGGGAGACAGGCTGGGCATCAAATGGGAGTAGGAGTGAGCAACCATACTGTGCATCACTTAAATTTCTTGGGGTTTCTCTCCCTATCTCCATCTCCTTTTAATCACAATTATTATTAGTACTAGTATTATCATTACTACTGGTATCATTAGTATCATCATCATCATCATCATCATCTTTTACTTTGTTTCAATTGTAATCAGTGTTGCAGGGTCTACTTGGAGCCCTCTCACTAGTGGTTTCCCCCAAAGTTCAATACTGGGCCTAGTGTCCTTTAACTTATTTATAAATGACTTTGATGAAGGGGCAGATGGTTCCTCAGCAAGTTCGCTGATGAGACAAAGCTGGGAGGAGTGGCCAATACCTCAGAGTGCTGTGAAATCATCAGAAGGACCTTGACAGGCTGGGGAGATGGGCAGAGAAGAACTGTCTGAAATTCAACAAACATTGCTGGGTTGGAGGAATTCCTGGGAGGAATAACCCTGGGCACCAGTACAGCCCAAAGGCTGATCTGCTGGAAAACAGCTTTGAAGAGAAGGACCTGGGGTCCTGGTGGACAACAAGCTGTTCATGAGCCTGCCAAGGATATCCTGGGATGCATCAGGATGAGCATTGCCAGCCGGTCAGGGGAGTTGGTTCTGCCCCTCTTTTGAGCCCTGGGGAGGCACATCTGGAGAGCTGTGTCCAGTTCTGGTATCCTCAGGACTCAAGAGACACAGAGCTCTTGGAGCAAGTCCGGCAGAGGGCAGCAAAGGTGATTAACCCACCTACCTGTTCCCCTTACTACTGACTGAACATCTGTCCAGTTATGGAAGTGTGGTGCAAAGAAACAGAAATAATAGTAACTAAGTAATAATAGTAATAGTAATAATAGTAATAATAATAATAATAATAATAATAATAATAATCCCACACGGGTCACTCAGTTCTGTTTTGTCCAATTGGGAAAACCATGCAGCAGCTGTCAATTTGTGAAATTCCTAATCTGTATCAGGCTATAGCCTAAAGTATAAGAACGCATTCCCAGCATCTTAAACTTCAGGCCTATATTAGATAAAGAACAAACTCCATTATAATGGATCATAAGAAAAATGTAAGAATTCCAAGAACTCGCCAATGTCTTTGAAAGGCAAATATTAAATACAACTCTTACGTTATACTAGGAAGTGGCCTACTGTCATATATTGCAGAGTAGACAAAAGAAAGAGCAATACTTCAATTTCCCCAGACCACCAGTATGACTCCAAATCTGATGTTTGTTTTACCACTGAGGATTAAAACAGGTTATACCAATCGATCAATCAATCAATCAATCATCCAAGAATGTAATGACACTAGAACCACCACTGTCTTCCATTTACATTCTCTTAGGTTGTTCAGCATCCAGAGTTTCATGAAAACATTAGATAATCCCCTCTCATATTCATTCCACTGTAGAAGTTGGATAATATTTATCAAGGATAACAACATTTTCCTTTCTTCTGCTAAGAATGACCCTCATAATCTAAATACGAATAAATGTAAATTTAAATAACCTAAATCTAAATATAAAATAACATGTATGTCATGTAGATACAGTGTAAACATGATGCAAACATCCAGCAAGCCATCTTTCATAGTCTTTTGAAAATTCCAAAATACCAAGCATTAGCAAAGAAAAAATTATTAGCAAAGACTAATATATATATTTATCAAAGGCTTCAGTTTTCAGTGAGGCATCTTAGGCTGCCAAACAGCAGTTCCATTAATTTGCCAGGCTCCATCTTAAAATAAATTCAGAATCTGGTTCTCAGCACCTTTTTAAAAAAAACCCTCCTCATTATTTTAATATTTGGGATGTTTAAAAGTAATCTTCTAAATTTCTAGGCTAATAAATACTCGTGATTGTTTTATAGCATTTTTAATTCATGTGAGCAATCCTTCTCCCTTTTTAACAATTTCCCCTGAATATACAGAACTGTCAATCCTCTTCAAACTTTCATTTGCCTAAGCTAAATAAACCCTAATCTTTTCATTTTTTCCTATAAAATGAAAACTCCATTTTCCAAAGCCTTCTGTGTTCTTATTCCAATTTAGTTTTGTTTTGTTTGGCTTTGCTTTTCTTCAATGTAGGTCAGAATAGAACACTATATTGCAAAGTATTCCAGTGTCTTCTGCTGAAAGGTTTTCTTGTGTGACTTTTTACTTTCTTGCTGTTCATAATATCTCCCAACCTTGTGTCATCTGTAAATTCCATTAGCAAATATTTTGATTCTGTCTCTTTGGCCACTAATATGAAGAGCATAGGTCTCAATACTGTGCACTGATGTACTAAGCACTGTGAGCCTAATAATTCTAAAAAGAGTGTGGACATTAAAACAGAATGACCCAGGGATCTAGATTCTAGACATCTTTCTGCTGCTTCTCTATGATCCAGACCCCTTGACTGAACCGTGCCCCTCCATCACTGATCTCCAACCTGCTGGCTCTGCAGTGCCCAAGAGGAGACTGGCAGGATGAAGTGCACAGCCTGGGGTGGCCTAGGGTGACCCCAAGCTGCTCAGGTTGTCTCCAGGGACAACTCCAAATACAGCTGGATTGCTGGGTCACAAACAAAATCTTTTCAGTCCTTGGAGACAAGGATACAGAAGGAGGTGTTTACATGTGAAATAGGTTATTCTGTTGTTTGCTCATTATTTTTCATCTGAGTATTAGAAATACGTGAGATTATTTTGTCTATGATTAGAACAAGATTGAAATTAGTTCTCATTATTAGACAAATTGCTGGATGTCCACAAGAATCCTGTATTGTCTATCTTTCCTACATAAATAATAATAGCTATTTTCTCTGGCTATGAATATTGCATGTCAAAGTTAATCTTCAATTCCCTTTGCTTATTTTTTCAGTATTTTTTGCTGCTCCTTTAAAATAATATAGAAATGCTTTTCTGCATGCTAATTGTCTATCACCTCTTGCAGGAAGAGTTAATGTCTCCTTGGAGTTTCCCGTTAATTCCACAGTAGGAGAGTTTCATTCTTTCATTTGTAAAATTTTCTTTCTTTCTGCAACTATGTGCACAGTCTGCACTTCAAATCATTATTTCTAGATTATGCATATTCTGCTGAAATAAATTACTTCTGCTAGTGTTTTTCTAGTGGTGCTTTGTATAAAAAGACTTCCTATCTTTCTCCTCTTATTCCTCCTACATACCATCCTTGATCAGAAGTACCTCAGGAAGGTGGAAGGCTATTAGTGAAAGGAAAAATTTGTCTTATCATTACCTCTAATAGCTCAATGGCAGAGATTCAGCAACAGGAGATTGGCTTTTGAGGTGCGGGCTTGTAATGAAGAGCAACACACAAGCATCTCTGCAGCTGCACATTGCTCTTGTTGGCAGCACTTGTAAGAGCCAGAACACTTTGACCACAGCTCTGCAATGTGCACACCCCTCAAAGAAGGGAGCTTCACCCTAGCCTTCTGGTTTGTCAAAAAAGAAACACTTTATTTGACTGCAGTGCTCTAGCTAGAATCAAGAACCCATTAGTCCTATCCCACACTGACCTGTCCTAACAATAAAAAAGTGTTAAGAAAGCAAGTTAAGTCAAAAAGAAACTACAAATGAATATTATTTTCCCTTGAGAGTGTAAACAAGTGAAAATATCTTGAGACTATTTTAATGGGCATACAGTGGCAGTGTAACTGTGTAAATCAACACATACAGATAACCAGGGTGACCACCAAACCATAGCTGAGATACAAAGATTGGTTTTATTCATTACCTGGCTAACAATGTTGGACAGCAGACACACTTGGGGACACGGGCTCCTTTAGGCCCAGCTCATACTTGCAGCAGCAGAGCCGTGGGGTGGGCACTCCTGCTCCAAAGGGCTTCTCACACACACAATTTATCACAAGGCTGTGCCTTGAGGATCCCTCTCTCTCTCTGTCTCTCTCTGCCCCAGCAGGAAGCTCAAGCGCATCTCTGAGAGTTATCTCCATGCAGGAATTACACCTCTCAAAAGGCAGAGGAAGAGCAATACCGGCCATAAAACATCATTTTCCTACACTGACATTCGTAGCATTCCCCGCTGCAAGGTCAGTTTGAGAGACTATTCCATCCTCTTTGCCAAATCATCTGGTTTTAACCTTTTCCTCCCAATGGTGACATATACATTGAGCTGGTGACAAGTCACAGAATCAGAATACAGCTGCCTTAGGCACCATGAGAAAAGAGCAGAGGATGCCCACACATTTTTCCATGCCATGTTGTAGTGTGTAATCGGAACTCAGTGACATTTTTTTGATGAGAGGGAAGGTCTTAATGACTTATCAGAACCATTAAGAAAATTGGATAGGTGGAACCAGTGCCTCAGAGCAAAATGATACATTACTATATGATTCCTGAAATTGCACATCTGCTCGTTTATTAAAGATGCAGCACTCCTGCTATAGCCTGTGAACTACTTGCTAGCTCTGTCCATTTCAGGAAAATCATCACTAAATTCCTTCATTCTTGTTCTGTTCTGTTCTGTTCTGTTCTGTTCTGTTCTGTTAATGAAGATCTTGCATGTTTTTATATCTGGGATTCCTAATTGATCAAACCCTTAGACCACCTAGGGGCAAATTATCTTCTTTGAGAGGGGAAGATGCAATGAAAGACAAAAATGTCCAATCATTTTGGGTATCTTTTTCTTTAAGTGTTACAGAAAAGAAAACAGAGTATAAATTGAATGTGATTTTGCTTTAATTAAGGAAAATGAAAATAATTGTATATTCTATTTCCACTTGTGTCACTGCTGTATGCTTGAAGTACAATTGAATTGCAGTCAGTCAATTTCAGAAGCTAAATTCTTGGTGCAACTGCTGAAGGGAAGACAGCTGTCTATAATAACAATCATCTGAGATGATTTGATTTATGATCTTTGCATCTTGTGCTTGTTAATTTATTTTTTGCTTGAATTTTTGCATATTTATCCCATTTTGAATATTTAGTTAATATTCACCTAGTTCTCTTTTATCCTTCTTAATTTTGTCTTGCTTTCTATAGACACTTTTTCTACTTTGCCTATTTCACCTCTTTTTACCTGTCTCACATGCACCTGTGAAAGGCCACTGGGGAGATTTTGTGAATAATCAGATCTGATCTGATTTTTCTAAAAATATTTAGATGTATTGTTATGTGATGCTGAATAATGATTGCACCCCTTTTGCACAGCCTTTGGAAGAGATCAGGCAATGCAAAGGATTTGACCTTGACCTTACTACCTGAATGGCAGTGATTACATATAGATATTACTTGTTCCAAGAATCATACAAAATAGATGTGCCAGACTGTGTTCTCACTCACTGTTTAGTAGCTGTTTGGGGATAATTTATTCTTGAGATGACAGAATGCAGTTTACAAATTGTATCCTGTATACCTAATGAGACAATTATTTCAGGAGAGTCTGAGCTATCCAGCAAAATAGACACAGAGCAAATGGAAAGCCTGTGCTGGAAAAGATGAGCATGTTTGTTTAACCTGACAGGGTCCTGGTTAGGCCATCATATGCAACTTTCACTGGTGGAAAATGAGGTCTCACAAATTTCCCCCGAAAAATGATTCAAGCCAGTTTTCCCAAGTCTGTCTACAAAATATTTGGACTTTCAGAAGATGTTGCTCTTCTCTGAATATAAAGTTTGAAAGTCAGGGTGAGTAAACTGAAAATGGGTGGGAGGAGAGGGACGGATCTTTCTTTCCAATGGCACAGTGAGGGTGCTGTCTCACAAGGAAAGGAGACAGCCAAGAGCTGAAATTTGAGTTGTAAGCAGAAATGGTTTCCAGAGCAGTGTAATAAAGTGCATATATTTAAATCATTATTTTTAGTTTACAAATGTTTGTTGACAGGAGTGACAAATATAATGTGCATATGAGACTGGAGAGCAGGAATGAAACATTCTGTCTCCACTTGAAATGGTCTCCTTGTAATCTAAACAAACACACACACACCTGCAAATTCCTCACAAGTCATCCAGCTGAAGCTCAGAAGATGACTCATGTTGTGCTTGACTGGAAGACTTGCTAAGGTAGGCCTGTGTGGACTCGGTGTTTCATGCCGTGGGACATTTAATAGCTGGAAGTAGTGATGTTGCAATGCAGCAATTTTAAGCAAAGACTTTCTTCATTCCAAGCAACTGAAAAAGATCTACCAGCAGAGTTATTAAAAAAAAAAAAAAGTACAAATACAGTTCAACATGAGCTGGGGAGGAAGGAGAACCTAATCATCACTGCGGGTCTGAATGTGATGTATACTGCATCAGCTGATCTTCTCAGGGTCTCCTCAGTAATGCTATGGGTGGGGCAGCCCTTAATTAGGAAATGTTCCTGGATGAGGTCAGCACTGGCTTTGACCATAACATACAGGTATCATACATTAATGATACCAAACAACCTGTATTAGTCTTTAAATAGCCAGCTTCTGAGATGTGTCTGGCTGACATTTTTGCATGGAAGTGGGACTGAAGAAGAAACCATGATACCATATTATACTATAAATTGCTATTGGATACAGAACCCAGTGCATGTGGAAATTTATGGCTCAAAAACATAGCAGTAAAAAATAAGAAGGGGCTCACAGTTCTAAATCTTTGCCCTTTTTTTTTTTTTGCTATAACTCAATATAACTCAGTTTCAAAGGATAGGAATAGTGTGTAATTACACTTTAAAATGACATCTATTCTTAGTAGGTTTGAATTATTTGGAACACCAGAATGGTTTGAGGACACGTTCAGTGAGCAGGGCATGTCAGTGCTGTTGGTCTGGGTAAGAGCAGGGTGAGAGATGCCTTTGCTATCACTCTGTGTGAGATGCAGAGCTGAACCAGGACAGATGGGCACAGTATTGTCAGAACAAGGACCAACATCAGTATGTCACTGGTGTTGGCCATGAAACCCTGGCCATCATGGACACCCTGGTCCTCAGACTAACAGTTGTGGCTGGCTGGCCAATAGTCATGAAGTACTTATGTCAAGTGTCAGTGTTAAAGAAAGCGTTGAAACTGTGTTTCACATGAAAAGAAAATAATTAAATCAGTGCTAATTTTTGCTCTACTTAATGAAGAGTAGGATATTACGATGCTTTTTATCAGAATGACACTAGGTAGACCAGGACATAGCCATTACTTTCTCAAATAATGTCCTTTGATTTTTTTGGTGATGTAATGTTCATTAAAGAAAGGGAGGAAGGAAGATGGTTGTCTGTAGTGCATTTTGCTAGGAATGAGCTCAAACCTAGAATGAAGTTTGGAGTTGTTGCTCTACTTAGTCCTTCTTTTTCTTTGGAAGCATACAGTAGAGTTGAAAATAGTTTTTCCTTTGCTTTTCTGATGTTTAATTTTGATCCCATAGGGACAAGTTCTTTGCAAATATCTTAAGGAGATGCTGTGAGGAGAAATCCAGAGAGACCCAGGCAGGCTTGAGAGGTGAGCCTGTGTGAACATCATGAAGTTCAACTAGTCCAAGTACAAGGTCCTTCACCTGGGTCAGGGCAATCCCAAGCACAAAATCAGGCTGAGAAGAGAGTGTATTGAGAGCAGCCCTGAAGAGAAGGATTTGGTGAATAAAAAGCTCATTGTGATGGCTCTTGCAGCCTGGAAAGCCAATTGTGTCCCGGGCTGCATCAAAAACAGTGTGACCAGCAGGACAAGGCAGAGGATTCTGCCCCTCTTCTCCACTCTGGTGAGTTCCCACCTGGAGTACTCATCCAATTCCAGGCCTCCCAACGTAAGAAGGACTTGTACCTGTTTGAATAAGTCCAGAGGAGGGCTGCAAGAATGATCAAAGGGCTGGAGCACCTCTCCTGTGAAGGCAGGCTCATAAAATTTGGGCTGTTCAGCCTGGAGAAGGTTCTGGGAGAACTTACAGCATCTTCCAGTGCTTCTAGTACATCAAGGGGCTACAAGAAAGCTGGAGAGGGACTTTTTATGAGGAACAAGTTCTCCAGAGAAGTGGTGGATGCCCCATCCATTGAAATGTTCAAGGCCAGTTTGGATGGGGCTCTGAGTAACCTGGTGTAGTGACCTGCCCATGTCAGGGACATTGGAAGTAGGTGATCTTTAAGGTTCCTTCCAACCCAAACCATCCTATGACTCTATTTCATAAATCCTTTCAACACAGAGAAGATTCAGAAAGGAGTCCTGCTCTTTTTGTCCCTTCTGCAGCAACAAAATATATCTCTCAGAAATTGATTCCAAGATTTTAAAGAACATATACATGTCAATCTTAATTGCATTTTCTATGTCATCTTCTCTGGATAGTGGGAAAAAGTGTAATCAAAGACAAACAAAAAAAGCTAACATGCTAGCAAAAAGAAGAGAAACCTAGTCTCATTTCCCTAAATGGAATAATATTATATTTATATTTTGAAACTGAAATAAAAATGTTATTGTCTACTTCTGTTTCTGCAACAAGGTTGCACAAGATGTGGGGACAAAAAGTGGATTCGCTCCAGTTGCCTAATTGGACAGAAGTAGTTGCTGAATGCCAGCCTGACCTAAATGGAACTGAAGGATTTTCACCAACCTTTCATCCTTTTGTATTTTCTAAGGTTAATCTTCCTTCCTTTTTGATTCCTTCACTAGGCTGCAGCTGGGAGAACAAGAGGGACAGCTGAACTCAGAGCATCTTTCCATGCCTAGCTGATAAAAAAGTGGTTTGCTTGAGGCAAGAGCTAAATGACCTGTTCATAATCAATGTTTTCCAATTAGTTTAATCTTTTCTCTTGCACATCAGTTTGTCATGACGAGACCAGATTATATAAATGCACTCTTCATCTAACATCATTTGATGAATGCTTCAAGAGAAAATAAAGTAGCTGCCTTTATATTGATAAAAACTGCCACTTCAATGCAATTTGCCACTTGTTATGGCATCTCTGCTGCAAGTACAGCTAAGCACATGGGTCTGTCAGGACCACTCTGAAGTTGTCCCCTGGAGAGGACAAAGCAACAGGTAGCATCAATGTTGGAAGTAAGCTTTTGAGTTTCAGTCACTGCTAACCAGTTAAGTTGGTTCAAATTATCTCTACAATTCCAAACTAGAGATGGAGGATGCACGAAGCCTGTTGCATTTTTTCATGTGTATCTTAGCATATGGCTAGAGCAAAAGTTAGAGCAGGGCTGCGTTTTGCCTCTCCCTTTTCCCTGAGATGGCTATCCTTTCCCCTTTTCTTAATAAAGCACCAAAGTAGATATGTTGAAGGTGTAAGTTGGAAAAATAAAATATGGTAGTACAGTGGAGTCTGCTGCAGAGACATATTATCAGGAGAGAAGGGATCTCAGGATCCTCAACCCCCATGAAAGAGAATCATGTGGTATATGAAGCTTTGATGGAGGGGACTGCAGCTTTCATGAAATATTCAGATTATAATTTAGCAGCAGTCTTGATTTGTGTGCTATAGATTATTTTATACCAGTTAAGGAGATGTAATAGCAAATAGCATCAGGAAAGCAGAATGCTTGAAAACACAATGGAGCCACTGTTGGTTTGCTGTGCTGCTCCACAGATTTCCTGTTCATGGCTGAACTGTGCAGGCAAGGGGTTTAGCTGCTTCCTCCCAGTGGCCACTCAGATTAAAACCCTGAGCTCTGTGACATATGGCTGCTCCAGTTGCAGTGGATCTCTCAGCTTGCTGCCAACATGCTATAACTTCAATTTACCAGAATGGCACTTATAGATGTCCAATTAAAATGTTCCATTTTACTGGGGAAAATGCTTTCCCAATGGTACTGTATGCCATTGAATAGAATTCAAAAATCACTTTGTCTTTTATGACTTTTATTTTCCTAAAGAATGCAAACATGAAATACTTAATGTGATGTCCTAATTAATGCAAATATGCCAAACCCCTTTATTTTCCAGAGAAAATTATATTACACTGTTACATTTCCCCATTTCATGGCTGCATATTTTATATATTGTAACCATGGTTACTGTGTCATTAAAGTCTATTCAGAGGGAGTTGGGCATAGTATCAAGCTATCGCAGAGAATGATTGCTTTTGTAAATTTAAAAGAAGCTCTGCAGCTAATTACTGTGAGTTTGTGTAAATTGGACCAATGGAGAGCATGAAATTTGGAACAAATTATTGTGGAATCTGAAGCAAATGAAAAATATTTTTATTTGATTTAGGAACTTGCCTTCTGTATCAGAAGCCTCTTAAACTTTTAATTGTGTAAAGCTCAAACTATACACTGGCACATTGCTGATAGAGGAACACAGGCAGCTCTGGGTGAACTGGGATGTGAATGGTCTTAAATAGAAAATACTGGCAATGGACAGAAAGCTGGGGAAAGGAGAGAGCATGCCTAAGCTGTTCTGATTTTGCATTGTTTGGAAATTTTAGAAGGAAATCAGGCTACTTGGAAAACTTTTTAATTGTCTCTTATCTGTCAATTAAGTATATCTTTCCTCCACGTGGTGCACTATGGAGTGGGGCTCTCTCTTCTCCTTAGCTGCCCAGAACTGTAATAGCTTTTGTAAAGTGGGATCTTGCCATCACATTTCCTTAATCTTTCTCCAAATACTGATATCCTTATCAGAAAACAACATATTCATGGTCACACAGATGCCTGGCAGCCTTTGAACTGTATGGAAAGCTGAATCTAATAGTTAAATATCCTCATACTCTGTATGCTACTAATCACTTTCGCAGCTTGTCCCCCCAACTTTTCAATAGTTGCATGATTTGTGGTATCCTGATACGTTAGTAAGAATTTTCCATTCCTCCCTGCACCTCTGTGCTTGTTTCAAAGGCGAGTGGAACAAAAAAGCCCACAAATATTTGACAATGGGACACTGCCACAGTGAGTGCAGTAAGTGACTGCACAGAAGTGAGGGTATGTGGGGTCATGGGTCCCATCAGTGGAGTGCTTGATGGGTTATCCTTGCCCTGTCTCTGTCCCTTCACACACCCTCCATCTGCCAACACCTGGGGCAGTTAATTTTCTGAGCTTAGTATCTTATAATATTTTTCAGATATTGATAAGTAAGCATACTGCTCCTCATGGACTCAGGGAACCTTGTACTGTCCTGATCCAAGCTGATGTTTACTTTGTATTGTGTTGCTTGTGTAACACTGGGTTACAGCAGACATTTTTCCTTCTCACATATCTCAAAGAATAAGCAGAAAATCAACAGCACCTTCTCCAGATGACAGTGAGCACAGGCTGTGTTAAGTCTTCATAAAAACCTCCTGTCCCAATCACTCATCTTCCCCATACTTTGAATTCTAACTCAGGAGCTGTGGAAGGAACCACATTGTCTCCATCAGCTTTGGGGAACACACCTCCACAGATGAATGGGGAAAAAAACCTAATATAAATTTTGAGCAGTCACCAACAATCCCTCTCTATTCACCATTATCCAATTTTATCCCTAAAAGCAGCTCTGCACAGCCTGGCTATCAGTACCCAGCATGACAGACTTGGCCAGAGAAGATGCAAAATCTGGGTTTCCCATTGACCAGTGGCAGTGTGGCCAGTCACAGCTGGTGCAAGCAGTCCTCAGACAAACAGCTGCTAAAGCCAGGTGAAAAAAATCCTACCAGTGATAAAAAACACTGAGTCTTGCATAGCCTTTTTGTAACAAATAATTAGGCTAATTAATCTAATAAAATGTAATCAAATAAATTTGATTTCAGTACTGTTAATTGAATAAATAAGATTAGTAATATGACTTGTATGTGTGAGTCCATTCTCCCCAACCAGATCACCAACAGAGTTGCCATTTTGAGGCTCAGGTTCTCTGCCAACCTTTTCTCCACTAAGTGGTCCTTCAATCCTTCCTTCTTTTTTTTCCCCCTGCCCTGCATCTTAGCAAATTTATCAGCAGGATGCCTGTGCCCTTACCTAGGATAATACCCTGTCAGGAGGTAGATAATGGCATGGCGTGGTATAACATTGGTATGCAGCTATGAGGCAATGAAATATCCAGGGGGTATGTCAATAACATTGTATTTATCTTTCTGTGGTATTTTTGCATCATTTTGGAGCAGGCCAACTATGCCTGTGATGATGTAGTATTATCAGAGAACATTTCCAAATCTATTTTTCACTCAGAGGTTTAACAATGGGAGAGACAAGCACTTCACCATCAGCAGGTGATCCTGCACCTCCTCATTTGCAATAGTTCAGCAAAACCAGTCTCCAACCCTGTTTGAAAAGTGCGGGCATCACCAGTATGCTCAGAATTCTGTTTTCCTCTCTTGTAGAGTATAAACTACTCACTGGTAATGCAGGGTGGAAACACACCATCACTTAAAAGCCCTAGAAGCATACATGAGACACACATTTGTGTGGGGACACAGATAAATCTGCCCTCCTAGTAAATGTGGTAAGCACAGAATCGTCCATGTGACAGGGGCTTGCAGCAAGTACAATGCAACAGAACCCCGGAGTACTCCACTTGATACCTCAGTCTGCTGCTGTTTTCATGGTTTCTGATAAACCCACATTACATTTCCCATTTAGTTAGTAAATGGTCATTTCAGAGAAATCATGTCGCTTTTTTTAACATTTCCAAATATAAAGCATAACCAGAGGGTTCCAGTTATGTAACATAAATATTTTATTATCTTTGACATTATTCACTTACAGAAAAATAATCTTGACGCAGTTTTGGCCTCTTTCATTATATAGCCTTGAAAAATATGATGCCATATTGCATAGGTTGTCCTTCTACATAACCATGGAATACTGCATTATGTACACCTAACCCTTTGCCAAGTTGATTCTTGAAAAGACAGGAAAAATGAAAGTATACTTCTTATGCCTTCTTTTTTTATCCAAAAATAATTGTGCCTGACAATGTATTCTTTCTGCTTCATGGATATTATTTTTTGATTTTTCAACAATACAAAATTGTAATTTCTGCTAGATTCATCATTCCATACCATGGAGCTGCAAAAACTAAATTAATGATCCTGCAGGTCTTGGTCTTCTCAGGCTAAGTGCTGTGCTATGGAGAGCTCTGCTGGGGTTTGCCAGGTTGCTGCACAGATGTAGCTGCTAGTGTGTTGGAGCACATGCAATATGCCACAGTGCCAGTCTCAGTGCTTACTAACAAAGGGGCACCTCCATGCTTTTATTAGTTTGAGGGTTCTCATTTCCAGCCTGTTCTGATTTTGGCAGGGGTAGAGTTGATTTTCTTCATAGTAGCTTGTATGAGGCTATGCATTGGATTTGTGCTGAAAACAGTGGTGATAGTTCAGGCATAGTTCAGTGTTGGATATTGCTGAGCGGGACTTACACAGCATAAGGCTTTTCTGCCTCTCCCACCTGACCAGTGAGGAGGTTGAGGGTGCAGAGCTGGGAGGGGACACAGCCAAGACAGCTGATCCCAACTGACACAAGGGACATTCCAAATCATATGGCATTCTGGTCAGCATCTAAAGCTGGGGGGAAAAGGAGGAAGGGGAAGACATTCAGAGGAGTGCTGCTTGTCCCAAATCACCATTACATGTGATGGAGCCTCATTCCTGAGGATGGCCAAAGACCTGCGTGGCCGCAGGAAGTGGTGGATCACCTCCTTGTATTGCTTTGCTTGTGCACATGGCTTTGGCTTTACTAAATTGTACTATCTTTATCCCAACCCACAATTTTTCTCCTTTTACCCTTCTGGAGGGCTGAGGGGAGGAGGAAGATGAGGAACCTTGGAACACACAGTACCTTTGCATGGACACAAACCCTTGTTCACGTATTTAAGGCAGATTTGGGGCTGATAAGGAAATACATATCATAACTCAGGCTGCCAGAGGCCACTGGATTTCCTGATCTTCCTTCCCACTGACAGGGATCTTTGGGAAGCAACCTTCAAGTAGTGTTTTGCAGCTTGTTCTTAAGTTCAGACTAGAGAAATGACCTGTGCATTAACAGACCAACTGCCAACTTCACAAACACACCAGGCTTAATCAATACAAGTGAAGGTAACAAGCACAACATCCTTGCTTGGCTGCAAGAGACATATTTTCCAGGAACCAGGAGTGGATAAGGCTAGTGGGTAGTCAGCCTCCTCCAGAATCATCTTTCTCAATTCTTCTCCACACATAATTTGGCAACTGCTCTATTTCTATAGGATTTCCTGTAAAAAAAAATGAAAATCTTCCCTGAATGTCTGGGCCTCTTCCTGTGCATTAAGCAGTTGCACAAAGTGCTCATGGAAAGGCTGACATGTCCACCAAGAGCCACTGCACATCCAGAAATCCTCAGTGCATCCACAGTATCAGCATTCAGCTCCTGTGCTGTTGTGCTGACCTTCTCTGAAGGGCACATGTGCTTTTTAGTCTTATGCAAAAGGCTTAAGATATCTCAAACATCAAGGACCAGGCAGAGGAAAACCTAACTAGGCTATGCAGCAGTCCAGCCTGGGGCTTGCTGCAGAAGGAGCCAGAGGGGAGGGGGTTATCATTGCAGAGCAAGCCATATCAAAGGCAAAGTACCAAGTTGTCTAAGAAAACATTCCTCATTAAACACTTCATTCACCTACCAGGAATCACACAACACAGTCCTTATTATTCAAGCACTACTTGAGGCCCTGTAAGCCTTGCATAATGAAACTCTCTACTACACTCTCTCTACTACTTTAGTAGATATCAGGACTATTTAAGGTTTGTTAACATTTAAAGTTAACTTCATTTTTATTTGAATTACATGCCAAAGATACCAGTAATATTTTGGTATTCTTGCCAAAGAAAACTTTTAATATTTACAAACTTTGAACATGCCAGCTGGCTGATACTAGGAGTTTGAGTTCTCTTCAAAACAAAATTATTGGAGCCATTTACATAAGTCTCACTGACCGTTTACTTTAGCCTTCATTTCCAAGACGTCAACATTAGCATCTATGGCTTATTTTGCAGTGTTCTGTTGGGGAAAGGAAAATCCTCACCTCTGTATTCATGTTAACATTTATATGAATCAGCCAGTAATCACTTGGACCTAAGAGCTGCATGTCATGTTTTAAACAAGATGCAGTTGAGCTCCGAGGCACAAAATCAGTAGATTGGGCCATCCAGGAAATGCACATGATAGGCCACCAATTGCAAACCAGTGCTCCAAAAAGTTTTGGTCCATGGATTAGCCAATGCCATGAAATATTCTCATTGCTAAATTGATCTTAGAAGCCTGCTTTTCCCAAAAGGATTAAATGAAACAGCATAACATGTCTTCTTGTGCTCCTTTTTTTTTTTTTTTTGCTAGCTTTTAGCCCCAAATCTTGGTCCTTCTTTAGGCTTTTCAGAAACACAAGCATTTAACTCTGACTCTGTGCCTGGACTTCCTTGTGTATACTGTATCACTTTGAGATTTTTTACTCCTAGTCATCACGTTATTCAGATATTTCTATTTCAGGATCACCAATGCACATGTTCCTATTTTGAATGTTCCTCAGTTTTGAATGGTAGCATAAGCTTGTGCTGATGCTGGTTAAAAGCACCTGTCCATCATTTTAGATAACTCTGAGAGGAAGCTGCTGGTTTGCTTTACCTGCAATACTGTCATGTTGAACACAGTTGTCGCAGATTACAATGAAAAAATTATTTATTTGCTTGCAAACAACTGTGTATGATACTGCTTTCAGAAGGTCATGGGCAGGCAGGAGGAAGGTGGCTGTTCTTTGTGCATGACAGCTGCCCAGAGGAGAAGCCAACCCTCTGTGAGGGGGAGAAGCTCTTTCCTCAGGGAATGATAAATATGGCCCAGTAGGAGAAGCCTCCACATCACATGGGTTTTTGGTGGATTTCTGCCCCTGGATCTTCATGGTGCTCCAGGGGCCTGCTTCCTGCTGCAATTCATCAGCAGGACTGTATGTTTTGCTCAGCAAATGTAGTGCCATGAAGCCCAGCCAACCCTACAGGAGTTTGTCCAAACACTCACTCCCAGTCAGGGCCCCATTCATGCTGTCAGCTTTCAGCAGACATAAACTGAGCCCACCACCAAGAACAGCACAGTGGTATAATATAGGCAGGTTCAGCTTTCCTGGGCATTGTGAGCAGGCCAGTGTTGGGTGCAGTAGCCCAGAAGCAACATTAAGTTAAGCTTTTCCAGGGTACAACATAACAGGTTACATTTGCACTATGACTTGCTCTGGAGCAGCCTGTGCAAATGGGCTTGCGAGGGTGGGTCTGATCTAGCAGACCTTCCATCCCCAGAATGGGGAGAAATCCCTCAATCACCAGAGTCGAGAGACACTCATATCTTTAGTGATGGGAAGGGCATTGCTGGACAAAGCAGTACAAGGAGAAGGGAACAGCTGCACCAGGCATATCCACAGACAGTGGCAGAACAAGTCTTGGGAGAGTTTCACATCTCAGAGCCTACAGCCTAGCCAACCCCACTGATGACCACCTCCAATGGCAGGACAGTCTCAGATCTGGTATCAAAAGCAGGTTATTCCCCCTCCCCCCCCCCCCCCCCCCAACTCTTGGAGAATGTTTTGAGTTACAGATGTTTTCTGGACAGCCGTACCACAGTGGAGTTCTAGTTGACATTTTCCTTCCTTATCTTCCTCAAAAAACAAAGTGAGTCTCAAGATCCTTTGTATGCTATGACAGCTGTTGAAATTCTGATGACAATTTTAGGACCTTCTCTACAAAGAGTACTTTTTATCTATCTTGCTGAAATTTCAGCACACTATACACTTTAGTAGCAATGCTGCAAGATCAGATCTCTTCAAATACCAAGGCATTAAATTATATTTCTTTATTGTAGTTTGCGCTGGCAACTCCTAAAAATAAGAAAGCTGGTTGAATCCTGACTTAGTAAGTGAAGAAAAATAGTCATATTCCTGTAGCATCAAAAAAATCTTTTGAATATGTGTCTAGAATGGCTTGTAAAATCTCTAAATGGGGTTTCTTTGCCACATAGTAACTACTATTGCCAATGTCTTGGGGAAATATCTGGAAGTCATATTAAAGGAAGTAAAGAAAAGGTGGAGGAGGAAGCTGCTTGTGAAAACATTCTTTCCCTGATCCATATCTGAATGTTCCCAGTCAACAAGCTCTCATCTTCACTTGAACTGTGCATCAGAAGAAGAAGCCAATGTGTATTCTCTTGTCAAGCTCATTTCAAACTGATGCATAACAGCTGTGTATTAGCCAAGGTCATTTCAAAGGTTTACTTTGACTACAAACTAAATCTGTCTCTCTTCACTTAGATATAAAGTCAGTAATATTTGTAAGCCAAAGATTGTAAGGCAAAGGTCTGACTTGAAGCTGATGCTCACACTGGAGCTGGGAGCATGAAACAGCTGTATAACAGTGATATTTCCCTGGAAATGCTGACATGACTATACAATGGAGACCAATTCATAGGCAAAGCCTTGGGAAATGTCTCTGGGGCAAGCTAATGATACCTCTCAGAGCAATACTAGAGCCTCTTTGAGGGCTGCCCTGCCTGCCCATGGGTGACACTCAGTGCCTGGCCTGACACCTTCACCCATTTCTTCTGGCCTGGCTTCATGTCACTGCCCATCAGCAGACACAGTAATGGCCCAGAAGAGAGAGTCCTGTCACACTCTGCTACCAAGGCAAATGAGATCTGAAGCAGCCTGAAAACAGTCTTGAGCATATACTTTCTTAAACTGAACCTGAGGCTGCCTTCAGCTTTGGCAGCCCCTAGGAGCAGCCAGTTTCAGGTACAGCAGGTCTCATCTGGAGCACCTCATAATCTCAGGAGGTGCAGACTTATGTCTGACAAAGCATTTGCAAAAGGTGTGTCACAAACCATGGCAGCTATTAGGTGTCCAAAGGACATGTGTCATGTCCCTACAAGACTCTGTGCAGACACTGGCACAGGCAGCCATCTGGACAGGCCAGCTTCTGCCAGCGCCAGTGCATCTTAAGCAACTAATCAGGGGCAAACACAACACTGCTGGTTTTTTTCCTGCACCTGACCTGCTCCCATGTATTTGGTTTATTTCCTTTTGTTCTTGTGTGCCACCTGATATGAATTTTATTTTGTTCAATTTTCTGGAATTTTTAGCATCCATTTACAGTGTTACCAGGATGGTTTGCATGGCTCCTTTAGATGGCAAATATTTTTCCAAATTGCTTGAACTTTCATTTTCTGTTTCTGTACTGATAGTGATAATGAATTAACAACAGAATGTACTCCCTGTGTAAATAGGGATGGCCATCTCCAAATCATCCCATATCTTCAACTTTATGACATTTTTATGTTGTGCAACACGAAAAACAAAACAGTACCAAATTTACTTTAATGCTGCTAATGGAAGACCAAATTAGTTCTTTGTAGATAACTACTAGGTTCTTGATATTTCTGACCAAGTACCGTATAGGGCTACATCTCCACTGTGGTACTGCAGCTGCAAGTGTTCGCCCGTGTCTAATCAAGCAAGAAGTTAACCTTGAATGCCAAACACAAAATCTATAAACTAAAACTAGAACTAACTTGATTCCCTGAAGGTCACAGAATTCAAATAGAATGGAGCAAATCCATCTGAAAATGAAACATTCTGCATTATTCCACATGTATACCATTATGTCTTTGATATGGGATTTTCAGTCTGCTTATTAACACTTAAAAAAAGTTTCTAAGTAGTAGTAGGTTGAGTTAGATCTGTCCATGCTTATTCAGGGTTTACTCAAGCCAAGACAGCACTCCAGGGCGAGGATGTCATTGAACCTGTGCAGCCAGGAACAAGGAAGCAATTCTTTCCCCCTTCCTTGTATGGGCACAGAGGTTAATGTAGACACAGAAGTTTGGCTCTGAAGCGCGGGAAGGTGAGAGCAGATTCCCCTTGACCAAAGGGAGCACAGAGGCCCAGATCATTTCATGGATGGAATGTCATGGTCTCTGGGTTTGCTTCGTGCCTATGGGAAGAGCTCACCTTCCCACTCTGCCCACAGTGGTACTCAGAGCCACAGTACATCATCCCATGAACAGCACAGGAAATTCTGACTGACAAAACACTGCCAGCTCAGGTCTTCTGAGATTCACAGGATAAGATTGAAAGGATATATTTAGCGCCACTGTAATTTCTTTTTCCAGAACCTCATTTACAGACCAAATATTTACAGTTCTTCACAAAAATGTGAGGACATTTGAGATCCTGCACTCTGGTTTGCAAGGATTTGCTATGTTACCATCATATATCCTCTAATCACTGAGCAGTTAACACTCAGCCACAGATAACACATTACAGGTTCCAGTTGCATCTCTAGACAATGACATTTTCATCTAAATTTAGGTGTCTGAGCTCCTGTTTCAGTCAATGGAGCTCAGGGCTCAGTCTGGGTGCCTGACTATCAGGCACCCCATTTTAAGGGGTCTTAAATG
The DNA here is from genome assembly GCF_963662255.1 of Cinclus cinclus. Taxonomy (NCBI): domain Eukaryota; kingdom Metazoa; phylum Chordata; class Aves; order Passeriformes; family Cinclidae; genus Cinclus; species Cinclus cinclus. The sequence goes on from NC_085046.1 coordinate 138,472,246, forward strand.
AAGCATCTGAGGTACCTACATGGAGCTGGTGGATGTGACCCAAACCCTGAACACCCTGAAGAGGCAGATGTGTTTCCTCTGAACGTGGGACTGGATGGCACTGGACACTGCAGCAAGCCCACACTCCCTGCCCCCCACCTTTCTCATGGCAGTGCTGAAGGCTTCATAGGAAAGCAGTCTTTGGTAGGCAGCTGCTTCATTCTTCTGCCTTGGCTGTGCTGAATGGGAGAGGGGGATTTCTCTCTTAACCCACTTAGCAACCACTTTAACACCCTCACATATAATGCTCTGTGGCCCACTGAATGTCATCCTCTGAGCTATAGCTGCTGGCCTTGTTTTTATTCTCACGTGGAGTGTCTCATCCTTCAGTGAAGCTTCCTGCACTACTTGTCGCAGTTTCATCTCCCAGGTAGCTCCACAGTGAGGCTCGTGCTAGAACTGCAATCCCTGGGTTTTATTATAATGCTGTTATCATAGGGGAAATATGAAACTGAAGTGTTAGTAAATTAGAGGCATGATAGGATCATGGGTATCAGTGAGGAGTTGTATTCATGTGAGAAGTCAATGGATCAAGAGTAACAAATGAGACCAGGTCTCTGACTGATGCAATGCCTCCTGCTCATTACTAGTCCCCCTACCTGGGAGCATAACTGTGCACAGAGCTAAAAGAAATATTTCACTGGAGTGTTCCATTTTAAATTGTGTTTCCTTTTTTTTTTTTTAATGCCTGAGTATATAGCTGTTTTGGTCAGCTATTTTGGTTTCCAGAAGAAGATGCTTTTAACGAAAGCACATTTTTATGCATTGTCACTGTTCTCTCCTCCCTCTGTCATTCTTTGTTGGAGTCTGCCTTTGCACAGTGCTTTCTGTATATAAAATTTCACAGATAATTTCTTTAATTTTTGTTCCCGTAGAAAGAATGTTTTATGACAATCAGAAGCAGAACATTGCCTTTTCAGATGATCTCAAATTTCTTATGGGTGACAGTGGAAGAAGCTAAAGAACAATTAGTGTGTGTGTCACTTGAGAGATCTGACTACTCTGTCTCTCTTTCTGTGCTAGCTCCCTTGTACAGGCAAGATCCCTTGCACTGCTTATCTCATCCCCAACTGGTGGTTACCCATCTTGTTTGGCCTTTTTTTAGAATAAAATGTCAAACTTTCAGACAAAATAGGCAATACAAGAACTGAAGGTAATTTCCTGGTCATGTTTGAGACAGTGTTCTTCTCTTAAAGTCACAGTAACTTTGATGGGCCCTTCTTTACGTGAAGTCCTCTCAAGTACGTGGGGACCTGGGCATGCACTGGTGGTTTGATGGTGTGGTCATTGTCTCAGGGAGTTTGTTCTTGGCAGAGGGAGGGGCATCAGGAATCTCTGTGGTGAACACTTACAGGATAACCTACCAAGAGGAATATTTGTCTTATTATTAATTAGGAGATGTCTGTGCCAGCAGCAGGGTGGTTTTGTATTACCTGAAATTTTTCCACCCTATTTGATTTAGTATTATTCTTGTAAGATATAATCTTTCTTTTAATGCTGTTAAACTCTTGACCTCAATATTTTGTAAAAATGAGTGTCACACTTTAATTATACATTGTGAAAGATAAGACATTAATTATTAATTCTTTTCTTTTGGTTAAGAGTGTTCCTTGTTGGCCACAGTGTGCACAAACATCAGAAAATAATCTCTTGTGCAACCTTTTCTCAAAAGATATGCCAACATTTATTACTTGATATCCTCCAAATTTTACCTGTGTATTCATTAGGAAGTGTTCAGACACTGTAATATTGCAACAAAAACACCTCCCCATGTAGCATCACTTTGCACCTGCTAAAATTTTTGAAATTGTATCTTTGGCCAGCCATGACTAAAGTGTTAATTGCTCAGACCCTGACTTCCTCAAATCTAGTTAAACTTACTCTTTCTCTAACCTTCCCACAGCTATTGTAATATTTAGTCAAAGATTTTAATAGATGTTAGAGGAAAGATAAGAGAATAAACCAAACCAAAAGAATAAAATTGACAAATTGGGTTGTCAGTGACACTTTCTATTCTTCACCATCCAAGTTCCCTGTAGTTTGTGGCATAAACAAATATTAATTGAGTGACAGATTGTTATTTTCATACTGAAAAACCCTCTCACATTTTGGGAGAGAAAATGCTCTGATAATTCTTATTAAAATCAGTCTACAAATCATCAAAGCCAGAGGCATTTTTTTGATTGCATTTTTATAATAGCCATCTGGACTTCCTCTGGAGACTTGTGCTTGAGTCTGGTCTCTATTTTTTATAGTCACTTTGCAGAAGCACACCCTGTCCAGAAAATCCAAGACCTCAGGTGCAGCTGAGCTAATGAATTACATGCAGTGATGTGTTTTGAGGAGTCTGTTAAGAAATCCTTGTTAAAATTCTACCACCAACCCAAAGGCAGGAGGGATAGCATTTCTTCTCTACTGAGGTCCACCAGATTCCTGCTAAATCAGCAGTGCCAGAGTTGACTTATCTTTTGTGCTCTTAAAAACCCTCTAAAGGAGAAATTGTTTTCCTCTGTAATTACTTGCTCTACTTAGACTGGAGCTTACAACAGGCACATATAATTTATTTATTTTGTGATAAGTCTGTTATTGACCTGTATTGACAGCAAAGTGCTGGCAGAGTGCAAGTGTGCAGAAGTCATTTAGTGATATCAATTGCCTTAGCACTGGAAGCAGTCTCCCATCCCAGTGATTTCACGTTTGCAATAAGAAGATATTAACTATTTTCGTAAGAGGATAATTAGACAATTATTATGACAATAATTGTCATTGCAGGACTGATCCTGAGGACGAGTAACATGAAGGGAAAAGTTCCCATTGAGTCTAGAAGGCATGGCCAAGGTGCCTGTAGACTCTCTGAAACATATCCATGAAAATGGTAAATCACGGGGTGATGGTCCAAGTCATCCTCATCACAGCAGCTGTGTGTGCATTTTAACCCACCACAAATGCATAGCCACTTGAATTAGGTCAGCCTCAGAGCAGAGGGTTAAACTAGATTAAATTTTCCACGTTTGCTGCAGGCTGAAAATTCTTGTGCTGACAGTAGTTGTGCTATTTTGGCAACAGTGACTTTATGTGAGCACAGAAAGACCTTCAGAAATCTCTAATGCCTTCCTAAGACAGGGACTCTCCAGCTAATTAAAGGGGTGTACATCCTAAAGACCAACAGGCCCACAAGTAGAAAGTGTCTTGTGATTTTGGAAGTTGGAAGGTTAAAACTGTGTTTTTAAAATACTTTTTTTTTTTTTTAGATTTTCATGCCATGATTTCAGAGTCAGTTTGGAACTTCTCTCACTACTGTTTTTCCATCTTTTTCTCCTCTGCATTTTCTAGAGATATTTTGTTCTCCAGTCTTTCTCTTTCCTGCTGTCAGCTCTCTCTTTAAGAGTCTTCTGTCCTGTAAATTCTGACAGACTGAATCCCAGTTTCAGTTACCCAGGACTAGTATTGCCAGCTAGACTTCCTCCAGTGTGTAGTGATGACCTGGAAGAAGGCATGTGCATACATGGGATGAAGCTCTCCAATGTCACAAAGATGGGTGCAGTATTAGTCAATAGAATGAGGAAATAACTGTGCCCAGAAGGCACTGGATGGAGCAGCAGCCAAGGAATGAGAAGTGCAAGCAGGAAATTGAACAAGAGAAAAAAAATGTTAGATTAAAACCTGGGGTAAGTAAACAGAATGGAAAGATCAGGAGATTTGGATGCAAACTGGCGAGGAAAGCCCTGTTCACTGGGAGGAATTCAAAAACCCAAGGGCGTTGCTTGAGCACTTGGGCTGGGAAGAGCCCAAAATCCCAGAATAGGATTGACAACATGGGATAGAGGAGGAAGGAGGTGGAGAGACCACAAGCTAGACAACAGGATCAACAATGAGAACATCATGTTCAACACTGTGCTTCCTCTGTGGAATTAAACACCTCCCTCCTGCTCTGGGACAGAGTTCTGGAATCCATGACCAGAACTGCTGCTTGCACGTCAGCAGCTGCAAGTCTTGGGCATGGATGCTGGAACATGCTGTTAGTTAACAAAACAATTTTATCCAAGCAAACCTGAAACCAAGTATTTCATTTTCATTTTTTCTCAGTAGAAAAACAATTCTATTTTCATTAAGTTGTTATTTTCACCATAAAATGCTTTGATTTTGCCAAGAAAATATTTGTTACTAAATAGTTTCAACTGGAAGTTACCACTCTGCTAGGGCCCAAATTGTTACTACAAACATCTATCTGGCAAGTTATAGGTTTGTTAGGTCACAGCTACAAATATATACAGACTTCAAACCTGTATTTTTCTTGAGAATCAAATCTCCTAACATAGTCATTTATTGCAGTGTATCGCAATGCATGATTTTCAGGTGGAAGATGAGAATGAATATTAGCTCTTGCTTGTATGACCTAATTAGATACCTAATTTTCAGAATCTAGGTTAACCCAGATTAGGACAGACAACAAAGTACAACCTATATTACTTTAATCTGACTAGTTTTGCATTCCTTGAGTGTCCAAGTGTGTTATCTGTTGAAACACACTAGGATTTTCCCAGTCTCTATAAGTGTATTACCAGGTTCTTCCCTGTGTTAAAACCATCTTGAGTTAAAGCATATCCAAACTGGGGTCAGTAGGTTTTGTATGCCTGACTGGAGAAAATTAATGGCTAAGACCAACACAGGTGAGAGCCTGGATTCAGTGGGCAGTGAAGGGTGGGCATGAGAAACAGACTCATGGATGTCAGGCATGTTTCAAGAAAGCTATATCCCAATTTTCATAAAATGAAAGGATTATTTGTTCTAGGTAGATGAGTCTTTGCATTAAAATGTTGCAAATAATCTTCAGGTCTCTGTTATTTTCCAAGTCTGTAGGATAATATTGTGTTGTACAGCTTTTGGAGGTCTGTGCACCTTACAGTTCACCCTGTTTCCTGGGACTTAGTTGCTGCTGGTTTTAATCAGTATCTCCAATTCTTGGCTGTCACACTCTATAAATACTGGTTTAAAGATATGTCATATCAAATAAAGTAAAAATAACTTGTTCAAGATCATATTTAATCAACTGAAAGAAATTAGCTATAGGTTGGATATTTTAGACAGTAATAATATCACTGATTTTTTTTCCTTCACCATGGACATTAAAAGAAATGCTATTTTTAAAGACTTTCCTCAAAACTTCTGTATTCATTATTGATTTTCTTTCTACAGTTGTTTAAACATCAATATCTAACCAACCACTTAATGAAAATGCAGTTTACTAGAAATTATTTTTATCTCATTATTCTTAAGTAATATATTTTATATCTCAGTTGTATGGAATGGTAAGAGTTCAGGGAGCTAAAAAAAAAAAGCAAATATCTGTGTTCTTGAATGTCTAACCTTTAGCATTAGAATTAGCCAAAATGTCTTTTACCTTCCTCTTTTGCTTTCCCTCTTTCATTGATGTGAACAACAGAGACTCAGATGTACTGCAGGATATTTTGAAATTAACAAATAACAAGTATTTATTCAAGAAGAGGCAATATCCAAAATTCATTCTGCAACAGATCAATGTTACCAAATATATTTTAAAATTGATGTTTCCTACCTTTCCACTGGCTTTGGACTAACCTTTTACATAAATGTTTTTCTGCGTGTTCTTCTGTACAGGAAAGAAATCTTTCCTGAAGAGCTTTTTCCTCTGTATCTTGCAGTTACATATTGGCATTTAGACTTACAAGTTCTAATTAGCACTACTGATTTTCCTCTGGGAGTTAATATAAATTATAACAGAAAGAAAAAGTGCTGCTGTGTCTTGGCATTGCAGTCATTCTATCACAGACCTATCTTAGTAAATCCTTTAATTATGGACAAGCTGTCAGGTTGCTTAATGCTTCTAAGTAGACAAAAAATACAGAGCATTCTGCATCAGGATGGCTCCTTCCTCCCAGAGCACTCTTTGCCCTGAAAGGAGTTACCACCCAAAATCACCCCTGTCAGCTCCAGGTATGGTCCACAATAGCTTGTGGTCTTTTTTTCAGAAAATGTTTTATCAATAAATGTTTTTATAAAAAAATTCCAGATTAGACTAAAGTCTTTGGGTCAGTGTAGGTCCTGTGTGCATACAGGGAGTCCTGGGCACCAGGACTTAGATAATTAGAAAGGTTCCTTGAACACTAATACTTATAGCAATTCACAACAAACTTGCTGGACTATATAGACACACACACAAAAGGGAAGAAAGGGAAAGAGGAGGAGGAGACAGATAAATTATTTCTTGAGGAAAAGTGAAACCAGGATGTAGAGCAGAAGTATCCTTCTCCCCACAGGACAAAATTAAAATTTTCTCAGCAATGAAGAAATTTGAATTAGTTGATTGCACCAATGTTGAGGACACACAATTTCATAGAGATTAGCGGCAGTTTTTTTCCTTTCCTGAGTAGACTAGGGATTTATCTTCAAAACTGGGCTTACAAGTAGTTGTAGAGTGTCTCCTTGTACCTAGTTAGGAAGTCAGAGTGCACTCAGAATCAAGCAGTGCATTGCTGCCCCTACACTCATATATGCCAATAGCCTTGGGCTAAATGTAGCAAAGTTGATAAAACCACCAAAACTGGTCAAATGTAAGGAAACATTCTATTCCTAACAAGAAATAATTGGTCTGGTTCTCTCCAAGGACAAAGTCTAGGTTAATTCATCCTGTTTATTATTTGGATAATGCCTTCCATATAAGATTTCAGAAGGACGTGTTTTGAAATAGAAGAATAACATTTTGGTTTCAATCATTTTACATCCATTTGAAAGGTTTCCTGCTTTCATATTTCTAGGTGTGCAGATTCACTGAAGGTAGGGGTGTTACTGATAGGACCCAGGGTGGAGGCAGTTCCAACTGCGTTACCGATGTTGGAAATGGGCAGACCCAGAGCAAGCAGTGAGTAACAGCTGTCATACTCTGCCAACCCTAACCCCTTATTGTGTTAGCTGCAGCAATGATGGCTAGTTTGGTATTAAAAAAAAAAAATAACAAAACAGAGCAAAACAGAAAAAGGCAAGCTTTTACATGCCAGCTTTACTTTCTATTACTGGGAAGGAATGTCCCACCAAGGTGAGCATCAGTTTTTATCTTTTGCCTTAAGCTCTCAGTTTCACCTCTGCTGTATTGTTTTATTTACAAGTGATTTGAAACACACTTTTATCTCAAACTATGGTGGAAGGGTGTATCTGGGGACTCTGATGAAGAGCAAGATCATTACAAATTATCTGAAACCAACATTCATATATTTTCCAAAAGCTGTTTCAAGGAATATTAATAAAAAAGGATTGCAAGTGGAGATTTGGGTACTTGTCTTCTGTATGGGGAAGGATCTGAAGGGTAAGGTTTCAGAAGTGAGCATTTAAATGGTTTTAAGAAAGCAGTTAATCATTGGTAAGAGTCTTTAAAATCTCAGTGGGATATTTTAGCACTTGCCAGTTTTTTTTTTTTTTTTTTTTTTTTTTTTTTTTTTTTTTTTTTGGTGCAGCTTTAATTTAGTCTGAAATCAACCTAGTTAAAAGAGTGCAAATCCCAGGACTGTGCACCATTATTTCAATAAAGTGAATCTCTTCTGCTGGCATAAGGCAGTTTTATATACCCCTCTTGAAAATAGTTAAACTTTTCCACAAATGTTATGTGTAAATAACTGAAGAAAACTGGCACAAAAGCAGAAGGAACCTTTGTGGATAGCATAGGTCTGAAGAGGGAGATTCCTGACCACAACACAGATATTGCCTCTGCTGACATAACAGAAATTATGGGCAAATCTGACAAAAAAAAACTGTAAAAAGATATTGACGTAAAGAATTAACTTATTTTGGAATGCAGATGTGGATATTTTTCAAATCTTCTTTTAAAATATATTTTCTCTGTTTTTGGATAGCTACTGTACACTATTAGGTTATTTCACATTAGTGCTTGCAGAGAAAATACAGTCCTGGAGATGTGCTAATGAATTTCTGAGATCCCATCCCTAACTCAGACTCAAGACTCAGCCAAGTAGGTTACTTCTCATGGATCTAGGAGTTGCAGGATGAATTCCCAGTGGTTTAGAAGTACGCATACAAAGTGATGTGCATGTCTTCTATTGAGGCTTTACTTAATGTTTGTTATGGTCTAGGGTGTACATACAGCTACTCATCAAAGCCCATAATGCCTTTAATTGTTAGACCACTTCTGTGCCTCAACCTCTGACAATGAGGACAGAGACTATGCTCATGCCTGCCTGAAATGTGCACATACTGACTCCATGCACTACCAAAACAAAGCTCATAAAGAAGCTGTCACTGCAAATTACCGTCAAATGGGGTCTGTCTTGTGGTAAAAAGTAATGTTTATAGAACAACAACAACAACAAGAAGATAATTTCTTAAGTCATGCCTTTTCAAATCAATTGAATTTTATTAAAATCAAGTCAAAGTAAAGTGTCAAGAAATAAAAATATAGGCAATGGTTGCAGAAAAACCAGCAAGAGTACTAGAAAGCAGAAGAGAGAAGTATAAGCTTTCAGTGTGAATCCTTAACAGAGCTTATATGGTCACAAATATGTCTAGATATGTCAAGACAGGACCCATGGGAATTGGGATTTGCTTCTGTCCATGGTGTTCCTGACTGGACTGAAACTGCAGTATATTTGTACAAATCACAACTTCACTTTTCAGAGTAGATATTGAAGAATTGGAAGAAATACTACAAATAAAAATTGCCAAAGCTCTAGAGATACTACTTACAATGGTAACTGTAATAGGCCTAGCCAGTTTAGCTAATAAAAAGCCTGCCAAACAACTGAGAAAATATGGGATTGCATTTCTACCAACTATTAGAAGTAGAGGGGGGAGGGGGCAATGGCAGAACTGCAGATAAAGCTAGAGAGATGTAAATTAGAAATTAGTAATTAAAATTTTACTGAGAGGGCAGTTAGTCCTTGGATCAAATTACCAAGGGAAGCTATGGATTCTTCACCTCTTGATCTATCTTGAAGGGCAACTTTTTCTCAGAGAACTCAGCTTGAAAATAATGGTGTAATCTACCAGAAAATTATCTGAATCTTTTTCCCCTGAAACTTTATGAACTTGTGGTAGAAAGGAGTTGGAAGTGTGAGCCAAAGACAAGCATTTGAAGCAAAGCAGTTCACACCAGGCCACTGGCAATTAAATGGCAATATTATTTCTCCAACAGTTTTCCAATCTGAACAAACAGCTGAGATCATCTCATTTTCTCCATCCTCTCAGACAATGCACTCTCACCTTGGCCAGCCACTCAAGTCCCAGATGCTGATTACTGCAGGAGGGAATATTTATGTCCCCCAGAGACAGCTTGGTAGGGCTAGCAGGCTGTGTGTTCTTAGCAGGATGCATGTTCAAGGATTGATGAAGGACTGTTTTGGGAAGATGAGCCCTCTCACTGCTGCTGGAAAGGAGGCTTAGCTGTTTAAAAGACCTCATTTTCCTGCCAAAGCTAGACCCATGAAAGAGCAAGGGATACTTTCCACAGGGAGAGGCTTAATGCAATTCACTATGGACATCTTGGCCAAGTCTAACTTACTGGAGCTAAACATGCTGCAGGTTTGCAGGTAAAGCTCTGGAATCAATTTAAAGCCACCTGCAAGAAATAACAAGAGTCAAGAGCTGAGTAGCATAAACCCCTGGCACAGCTGTAGGTATGAAGATGACAGTGAGCACAGCCTGAGGGCAGTGGCAGAGGAATCAGGGTGCAGTGCACCAGGAAAGGCTCATGGCCCCCTTCCTCAGTACCCACTTGTCTCAGAACCCCTCAGGGACTGGAGTCGGCATGCTGAATGTTTGGATGCTGGCTGTGCTGGCATCATGCTCAAGGTGAGATCTCCACCACCATTGCACCTCTGGATAATGTGCCATTCCCATGCTTTGTGCACAGGGACAGGGGTGTCACCCACAGACCATGCTGATCACGTATCAGGTATATGTTACAGGCAGTGTCAGATGTATGTTACAGGGTGGTGTCAGGTGTATCTTACAGGGCATTGTCAGGTGTATGTTACAGAGCAGGGCATGTATATGTTACAGGGAGGTGTCAGATGTATGTTACAGGGCATTGTCAGGTATACGTTACAGAGCAGGGCAGGTATATGTTACAGAGCATTGTCAGGTGTATGTTACAGGGCAGGGCAGGCAGTGTCAGGAGGTGTCAGGCACATATTACAGGACGGTAACAGAATAGGTTGGGCACGTGTTATGAGGCGGTGTGTGACACATATTATGGGGCAGTGTGTGACACATGTTATGGCACATGTTATGGGGCGGTGTGTGACACATGTTATGGGGCTGTGTGTGACACATGTTATGGGGCGGTGTGTGACACATGCTATGGGGCTGTGTGTGACACATGTTATGGCACATGTTAGGGGGCGGTGTGTAACACATGTTATGGGCTGTGTGTGACACATGTTACGGGGCTGTGTGTGACACATGTTATGGCACATGCTATGGGTCTGTGTGTGACACATGGTACGGGGCTGTGTGTGACACGTTATGGCACATGTTATGGGGAGGTGTGTGACACATGTTATGGCTCATGTTATGGGGCTGTGTGTGACACATGGTACGGGGCGGTGTGTGGCACATGTTACAGGGCGGTGTGTGACACATGTTATGGCACATGCTATGGGGCTGTGTGTGACACATGGTACGGGGCTGTGTGTGACACATGTTATGGGGCGGTGTGTGACACATGTTATGGCACATGCTATGGGGCAGTGTGTGACACATGTTACGGGGCTGTGTGTGACACATGTTATGACACATGTTATGGGGCGGTGTGTGACACATGTTATGGCACATGTTACGGGGCGGTGTGTGACACATGTTATGGGGCGGTGTGTGACACATGTTATGGCACATGTTACGGGGCTGTGTGTGACACATGTTATGACACATGTTACGGGGCTGTGTGTGACACATGTTATGGCACATGTTAGGGGGCGGTGTGTGACACATGTTATGACACATGTTACGGGGCTGTGTGTGACACATGTTATGGCACATGTTATGGGGCTGTGTGTGACACATGTTACGGGGCGGTGTGTGACACATGTTATGGGGCGGTGTGTGACACATGTTATGGCACATGCTATGGGGCAGTGTGTGACACATGTTACGGGGCTGTGTGTGACACATGTTATGACACATGTTATGGGGCTGTGTGTGACACATGTTATGGCACATGTTACGGGGCTGTGTGTGACACATGTTATGACACATGTTACGGGGCTGTGTGTGACACATGTTATGGCACATGTTATGGGGCGGTGTGTGACACATGTTATGGGGCGGTGTGTGACACATGTTATGGCACATGCTATGGGGCTGTGTGTGACACATGTTACTGGGCTATGTGTGACACATGTTATGACACATGTTACGGGGCTGTGTGTGACACATGTTATGGCACATGTTATGGGGCGGTGTGTGACACATGTTATGACACATGTTACAGGGCTGTGTGTGACACATGTTATGACACATCTTACGGGGCTGTGTGTGACACATGTTATGGCACATGTTATGGGGCGGTGTGTGGCACATGTTATGACACATGTTACAGGGCTGTGTGTGACACATGTTATGACACATCTTACGGGGCTGTGTGTGACACATGTTATGGCACATGTTATGGGGCTGTGTGTGGCACATGTTATGACACATGTTACGGGGCTGTGTGTGACACATGTTATGACACATCTTACGGGGCTGTGTGTGACACATGTTATGGCACATGTTATGGGGCGGTGTGTGGCACATGTTATGACACGTGTTATGGGGCGGTGTGTGGCACATGTTATGACACATGTTACGGGGCTGTGTGTGACACATGTTATGACACATGTTACGGGGCTGTGTGTGACACATGTTATGGCACATGTTATGGGGCGGTGTGTGGCACATGTTATGACACATGTTACGGGGCTGTGTGTGACACATATGGCACATGCTATGGGGCGCTGGCAGCCCAGAGCCCCCGCGCGCCGCCCCCGCCCAGCAGATGGCGCTCGCGCCGCGCGCTTCCGCCTCAGCAGCGATTCCCGTCCCTCAGGATCCTCTCCGCTCTCCCCTCGGTCCCGTCCCTCAGGATCCTCTCCGCTCTCCCCTCGGTCCCGTCCCTCAGGATCCTCTCCGCTCTCCCCTCGGTCCCGTCCCGCAGGATCCTCCCCGCGCTCCCCTCGGCTTCCCCATTGCTGCCTGCCGGTGTCCGGGCCGCTCCCGTTGTCCCGAGGGCCGCCGCCGCTCGCAGACCCGACCCGGTGTCCGTGCCGGTCAAACAGCCGAACGGCCGAGTGAGCGCCCGGAGCCCCCGGCCCCGCAACAGCCCCGCTGAACGGCATCGTTTAGGATGGTGAGAATTTCAGGCTTCGGAGTCAAGCTGATAAGGTCACTTCTATCTCAACAACTCCCACTTAGAGCTATAGATGGGCTTTATTTTACCTCCAACTCATCTCCCTTGGGGGACAAAGAAATAGGATTTTCAGGATCCTTCCAGTGCACACAAGAGTGAAGCAGACAGTTCCCTCACAAGAAGGTGAAAGGAAAGAGAAATAATGGTCCTTAAGTCCTACAGTTCCCCCTAGTCAGAGGGATGCTCACATGGGGAAATCCCAATAATTAGGATGACTCCTTAGGTGCCATCCTTGACTATAGACTGTTTTCCAGTCCCCTGTCCCTCCACCTACTGGCCCTTTCTTGCTGCTGGGTTTCATTGTCCCTCAGGTCCACAGCATGACTTATTACCTTCACTTAAAATTCCTCCATGCTTTTTCCTATCCTGACCCCACACCTCTGTAAGTAACTGCAGAACTCCCTCATTGTCCGCTGATCAGACCTCACTTCCTTTAAAGGCTCTTATTTTTCCAAATACCTATGATAAGTGGGCAATATGCAGACAGATGGTACCTTAGGATGATTTGCCAGTCACACTAATTAGGATTTTCTTATTGTTTTCCTGAACTCTCCATGTCTCTGGATCTATTTGTGTTCTATTTTCTAAAATTTGGGTTATAAACTATTTGGAAACACAGTATTGCAGACACATCTCTGTTCCACATTTGTATGAATTTTACACAGTGGAGCTGTGGTCCCTGAGCAGTACTTTTGGGGCTACAATAGTAAAAATCGTTGTTATCCATACTATGCTACTCAATACTGCAAATTTGTTCAATGCTTTTAATTATAAATTCCTATTCTGGTTATTTATAACTTTGTAAATTTTTATGCTGGGTGTCTGCCTGTGTTTCGATTTTTTTTGGAAAGTTGCAGCAAAAATGGTTATACTATTTCCCAGAAAAAAGATTATGAAAAAAGACATTGTTTTGCCAATGTTAATGAATTGGTTGTAAGAATTCTTTTTTGGAAACATTAGCTCCTCCATGCTTTGACTTGGAGGTTGGCAGGCTGGAGGCCTCCTGGTGCCAGACGCATAAGCATTTGCCCATATTTGGCTGAGTTTTAAACCCTGTTCTTTAGTAATATAGTAGAGTTTGGCAGATAAATTGTTCAAAATTTCTGTCTGTCCTGAGCATGTGCTACCTTTTGCAGGCCAACTTCATTATCTCCACAGAGTAATTTATGCCTTCTGCGTTCTTACCAACCCAGGACTTCCTTGCAGATGCTTTTAAAAGTTGCAGCAAGATTGCTTGTGACTGGTGCCTCCTGTGCTCACACACTGGCAGGTCCACAGACAGCAAGAAGCCATCTCTCTTCAATCCAGGTGAGAAAAGACCAAGATCTCAGATATATGTCCAGGGAGGACCAAGAACTTAATCTGGAAAAGCATGGGAACTGATGGGTTTTGTCAAAAACAAAATAAAAGGATAAACTTGTTGGATAAGGAGACCATAATCTAAAATCAGTAAGAAAGAATGGGTTATATGAAAAACTGGTAAGGCTGGCAATATCAGAACAGAACAGAGACAGTGATGAAGAAATTTCTGCTGGCTTCTGATAAGCCATGAAGAAGGATGAGTGCAAGGACATAGGTCACCTTTAGAATGAAGAGCCAGTTACAAAAGGAAGCAGAGCAGATGAGAAGTCAGTCTGGATGAAGAGAGACTTAGGGAGAGATGACTGAACAGCCTAAGGAGAGGATTAGGAATGGCAGTTTGTGAGAACTGGTTGGAGGGAAGATTAAAACAAGAACCCCAGGTGATGAAAAAAGTGGGTAGAAAGTAGATTCACTAGATACAGAACTAATTTGGAGAGGCTGGGTGTAGAGCCAGGATTATGTACATGGAAGAAAAGAATAATGAAACTGGAAGAAAAAACAGAAACGGGACACCATGGGTTGGAACTGAAAGTTTAGTGTCATGCTGAATAATGTTTGAGTATGGGACTAGCCATGCAGGCAGACAGGAAAAAGAAGCTTTGTGATAAGAAAGGAGATTAGAGGGAATAAAGCAAAAAAGGTCATGAATGTGTCAAGAGAGAAAAGAAAAAAAAGAAAGGAAAGCCTTGTAAATTGGAACACATTATCTGTGACCAGGAAGACTTGAAATTACACCCAGTTGCTGAGACTTGCTCTGTCTTCATGTAAAAGGTATCTGTGAAGTTCACTTTCAGACTGCCTCTCATGCTCCCTTAGAAAGCTGGCCTACCCAGAAGGTGACTATCTGGTCTTACTTTCTCTGGGTGGAAATTTCAGCCCTGCCAATGGTCCATCCATGCTGTCAATAAGATTCCACATAGAGGAATAGAGGAGAAAATTTTGCTAGCTTTTCAAAGAACCTTAAAAAATGCAAACAATACTCCCCCACATCTTCATATAAAGAAAGCTTGCTGCAAAACAGCCTATTATATGTTAAGAAGCATCAAAATTACAGCTACCAACTGTAATCTTAATTTAATGTGCTTCTGTGTAGCTGCATGCAGAATGACTCTACTTGGAATTCACTTTCCTGCTTTCATTTCCTACACTTCCAAGCAGATATACCAGATATGTACATAGAAGTCATAAGGAACTTTGCACTGCAGATAATTAAAAAGGGAATAAGCAAAGAATCATAGAATATGCTAAGTTAGAAGGGACCCATTAGGATCATTGAGTTCAGCTCCTGGTCCTGCACAGAACACCCCAAGCATTCACTTCTTGAAATCTGGCATGCTTGATGCTGTGACCACTTCTCTGGGGAGTCTGATTCAGTGCTCAGCCACTCTCTGGATGAAAAAACTTCTCCTAATATCTAACTTAAACCTCCCTATGATAAAACTTCATGGCATTCCCTTGGGTCCTGTCACTGGTCACAAGAGTGAAGACATCTGTACTTGACCTTCATCTGGTGAGGATGTTGAAGATCACAATGAGGTCTCCCCTCAGTCTCCTCCAGACTGAACAAAGTGAACTCAGCTGACCCTGATAAGGCTTCCCCTCAAGACCCTTCACCACCCTTGTGGCCCTTCTCAGAATGCTCTCCAATAGTTTAATGTCTTTTTAATAATGTGGTTCCCAAAACTGCACCCAGGACTCAAGGTGAGGCCACCCCAATGCAGAGCAGAGCAGGACAATCTGTCCCTTGCCCAGCTGGACACAGCCCAGATGCTGTGTCTGATGGTAGAACAATCTTACTAAGCACTAGTTTATACTGTCCATTATAGTGTGTGGCGTTGTACCTGTGTTTGGAAGCTCACATAGAGTTACTGTGACTGTTTGTAAACATAAGGAAATCTTAGGAAAGTACATGTGATAATGGTCTGCAGCTCCAGTCTTTCTTTTGGGAGAGGAGATTAACTGAGACCTATTAATTTGTATTCCCCACTTAACTTATATCCCATTGTATCTGGCTTAGCGTTTGTATGAAGACATTTGTATTAAAAATTAGGAAGAAATGTTGACTTTGGTGTATGCAATTCACTGATGACTTTTAGTTCCTACATCACTGTCATTTCTGACATGGATGATGAGTGATATACCACTCTGAGGAGCTTAAGCCTTGGCTGAAATCTCACTACTCATGCCAGGTAGGAGGAATTGAATAGGGAAAGCAGCCAGAAGAGTTGGCAGAATTCACACCAGCACTCCTCCTTGAGAAAACATAACTGACTCTTGTAGCATGGTGAAATACAACATTCAGCATATTCCAGCTGCATACCTGGACTCTCCAGGAGCAATTCGGTCCAGAACCAATTTTTATGGTCATGTCAAGGCACATATGACTTTTTCTGCCAGATGCAAACCTGTAACAATCATCAACATTTTGGCCACCCAAAAGGAGGTTGCTGTAATACTCCTCTGATGAGGAGTCATAAATATACTGAAGACTCTCAAGACTGCTGAGGCTTGAAAGGAGCTATATATTAAAGGCTTATTAACTAACTGCTGACCCAGAGTGTAGGTCCAGCCCTGTGTTTCTCTATGCTCAGCAGTTTTCTTGCTTTTCCTTTGTACTTTTTCCATTTACAAACTTTTTGCATGACCCTCCCAAGCCGAGGGGCTCTACAGATTCCTGGCAGAAGGAGCAGTTTATGAAAATAGATCTGCTTGCTTCTATGATTAAAGGACATAGACTTTTTTAATATTCTGAGATATTTCATTCATGCCTTGTAGACACATTTATTCACCTGCTGTTTGTGGACTAAAGATCTCAAAAGAGATATTTTTGAGTGGGAAAAAAGGAAGAATCTAGCCCAAGCCTTTCCATAAGCAAAGATACCACATTTTTCATTACAGTGTAGGAAGAAATGAATCTGGCTTCTTACTGGACATGAAAGCAAAACACAGAGTCTTATCTTGCTGTGACTGACCTTCCTGAAACATCTGAGGATTTCTGGCCTAAAAGAGGCAGGAATGATCTGTGTTGTAAGGAGATTAGCTTTATGAACAGCTGTGTGACAGAAGAAGCTGTGTGACAGAAAGAAATTTAAGAAGGCTATAACTGTAATGTAGGAAAGCGGTGGACATGCAGACTAAAGGATTTAGGTGCTGTATGGAAACATGAACTTCAAACTCAGTTTGCTCAGCAAAAAACTGAGCTTGCTTTTGCTTTGCCATATGGACCAGGTTAGATGGCTATTAGAGCTTGTTTTTAAGTATTCACAGCTACTCCCCAGGCTGGATATAGGGGATACCACCAAAACATGGGCTCCATGCATGTCACAGCGGGAATAATGGCAGGAACCTGGCAGAAATGTGCAGAACAGTAGGCTCAAAGACAGTGGAGATGGGTGGCATTGCCACCACCTCAGTGCTCCCTACATCTGCTCAGTGGGTTACTGGACCCTTAACCAACAAGGGTTTCTGACAACTGGAAGAAGCTGCAGCTCCTTATCTCAATATCAGGAAAAAAATTATTCACTGAAAGAGGGATTGGGCACTGGAATCATCAGCCCAGGGAGGTGGTGGAGTCACTGTCACTGGACTTGTTTAAAAACAGACTTGACATGGCACTCAGTGCCATGGTTAGTTGATGAGGAGGTATTAGGTCATAGGTTGGACTTGATGATCTCAAAGGTTATTTCCAGCCTAGTTAATTTTGTGATTCTGTGATCTGTCTGCTGCATTTCCAGCAGCACATGAGGCTGGCTGTGCATCTTAGCCTGGAGTCAATTTTCAAATGCAATCCAGTGACAGACTCATTACTTTGGTCCCAGAATGAAAACCTTTCAGGAGAATGTAGGTAAAAGAACAAATTCTACTCAAAGTGTTTTACAATATAGAAGAAAAATTAAAATTTTATATTTTTGGTGGTGTAACAAGACGTTACAAACAGAATGGCGATAAGAGGTGTAGCTGAGGTGCCTGTCCTTTTTGACCTGCTTGAGATGTGGTGATTGCTTGGATCCCAGATGCCATAAGTCACATGGCAGCAACCTCATCCTCACTAGCATTCTTTTTATTCCACCAGAAAATGATTAATTGTTCTCTTTACATGTGGAACTTATGATAATGATCTGTCTTTTTCCTCAGAAAGCTGAATTACTGGCCTGAGATTTTTCTGTGAATTCTTTAGGACCACACTGGAAGACCCATATACTTCTCTGAGAGAGCGTGGGATACCTTAGAGGTTGCAATGCAGGGCAGAGAAGGGTCCTTAAGACTGCAGTGGGTTTGGGAGAAGAAAATATCTGGACAGTTTTGGACTCTCAGAAATTAAAACAAATATTAAAAGGTGGTTTAGCTAATGAAAACTACCCTGTCACAAAATCCTTTTTCTTGTATTTGAGTGACAAATAATGTCATCAGATTGCAGGAAATCAGGGAATTTAAAATGCAAGAGTAAAAGCCAGATACAATGGACAAAAGGCTCATGTTTACATGGTGCAAGACAATGCACCATGGATATTGAGATAACTCTGTTAAAAATGCAGTAGGCCAGGAGACCTGTGTTATTTTATGGGAGGGTTCAGATCTATTTGTTATGCAACTTAGACCTAGGAAGTGGTATGGTTGGTTTTGGCTTCTTTGACGTGGTTTTGGATAAGAATTTGGTATGTGGACTTAAAGAGAGCTCAGATTGCAAACTTCAAGAATTCATCACTTTTAGTGGCTTG
Source organism: Cinclus cinclus (assembly GCF_963662255.1). Taxonomy (NCBI): domain Eukaryota; kingdom Metazoa; phylum Chordata; class Aves; order Passeriformes; family Cinclidae; genus Cinclus; species Cinclus cinclus. The sequence goes on from NC_085046.1 coordinate 138,490,795, forward strand.
CAAAAGTGGTCCAAAACCGAAATCCTGTGGGAGAACTGATGTTTGAAGAAATGCCGCAATTAAAAATGAAATAGGGAACATGAAGTAGCTATTGGAAAATGTGGTTCATTTTATAATATGATTGAATAATAGAATAAACACTTAGAATCCGCAACTGAGCCTGAAAGTGTGGGACCAGGTTTTAGATAGAAATAATATGCAGCCAACTATTTCAGAAATAAGTGAAATGCTGTAATTGATGAGGTCGTGAAATGCAAGTGCTTCCAGTTTTTAGATGCACTGCATAAACCTGAATTTGTATTTGTTTTTGACTAAGTCCCCTGAAATAAATTTGGATCAGATATTTAAAATCCAATTATGCTATCTACCATATTTCAAATACAAAAATAAGCCCCCCAAAAGTAAATAAGTTCTCCTTGCTGCTTTCAAGTGAGTATTAGTGCTGGAAACAACCAAAGAATGCTATCATCTTGGTATCCTCTCGGTTAACACGATGGTTGCATTTCACATTTGATTCCCACTAAAGCAATGGTATATTGGGAAAAAAACACAGGAACTTCTTTCTCCCCAGTAAAAATATACACTATGCTCATTAAAACTCAAGCAGGTTTCCAGTTGCTTTATGGTTTATGTTGTGTTTTCTGAGTGAAAACGTCTCAAGCATTTGAAATTGAAAAAACGAATTCCAGTATATTTTTATTTTTTGCTAGTGCGACTCAAGAAAAGCCAAAGAATTAGGACAAATTTTTCACAGTAACCCCATTGTCCCCTAGCTTCAAGTAGAACAAAATTCATAATTTGCATTACTTCTTCTTTGGAACAAATGATTCTCATATATTTTGAGATTATTGGAAATAGAAAAACACAGAAAACCAAAAGGTAGGTGTTCAATCCCTTTCCTCTTTTTTCTTTTTGCTTTGTTCTCAGTGGAATTCAGAGATCGTCTTCAGGAGTTTTGACTGTAGGTGTGAAAGGGACAATAAAGAATGCACTCTTAAACCTTCCAGGTAGACACCAAAGTGCAACTCCCACAGAAAAATCACATCTATTGCACTCTGCTGGCATGGCAGGGAGGCCTGGAAGAGCTCTGGGAGCTCAGACAATAAACAATTCTGTTTAGCCTTCCTAGTGTAGTTGGAAGTATTTTGCTGCCATGTGAACATTTATCTCGTGCAAATCTTATATGAGAAACTATTTTCCTTGTAATTTAAAAATATGGCTCTGATATCTATACAGTGTGTGAATTGTAGAGCTTTCATTCAGACTAAGAGGAACTTTTGATATTGTACTTCATTGGATTGACTACTTCAGCTTTCCCTGTTTCTCTACAGTGAATGGCAGAAAGGATTTAAAAAAAAATTAATTGTTATTTTCCTTTAACTTGGGCTTAGCAAGAGTTTCATGTCATAGCAGCAGTTTGCCCATTCTCACAATCATCTCTGTAATAGCTTTGTTGAAAGTCAAAAAAAATGTGGGGTATCTCCATATTTAAGCAATTTTATCAAATTTGGATCTGTCTGGCCTCAATTTGGCTACTTTCACCACTTGACTTTGTGGCAGTCTTTCTGTGGATAGAGCCCCAGGCTGAAAGCACCCTGCTTGGCTGAGGTCCTACCACACCCTCTAGGTAAATAATTATCTCACTGCAAGGTCTCCTATGATTTCTTTCGCAGGGGTGAAATTCTACCACCTTTTTTGACTAACAGACTGAAATGTTTTCTTTCATGTATCCGTTTGCACTGACAATTTTGTCCCTAGCTCCCACATCCTACCTGCTCCAATCCGGCCTATGTCCACTAGCCATTCTCTGTATCTGGGCTCAGACATTTCCTTCCTTTCCTGCTATTTCAAATAAGGCACTTCAGCTCCAAGAAATCCACTCACTGTGTTTCAGGCTTTAAGAGACCCATAGCATCACCTTCCCTTTGCCTACCAATCTTGCTGCTGCAACTCTTTCTACTTTCCTCTTTCTTTTTTTTGTTCCTATGACCCGTGGGGCTTTTAAGGGGTCAGGGTCATAAATGTCAATCAAGAGAGCACTGATAGTATTATTTTAGACCTAAACATCATCATACTTTTTATTTGCCCTAGTCTGGGTACCATGGGCTGTAGTGTAGAGAGCAAATATATAAGGCTGAAATAAGCAATGAAAACAAGATTGGAAATGTTGTGACCATCTTCCAGAATTTCCACTCTAGAATGATGACTTTTTTTCTTGTGTTTGTTTCATAAGAAATCTTGGCTGAGATTTTTTTGCAACCTTTCTCCAACATCTTGCAATCATCTTCTTGAACATTTGTCAAAATCTAGATCTGAGCCACTCACTTTTCTCCCAGCTACCCCTAATGCTGCTTTCATGTCATCTCCATTCTTATATCAGCATTTTTTCTCTTAAAGAAATTTTTCTGTGAATTCAGTGTTTGTTCCCCTGAGGGCCAGTGATTCCAGAAGTATGTTTATTTGAAACTTTTGTATGTGCATAAGGACCAACCGTATGAAAATTCAACTATATTTTTATTTATGGATAGATATGCAACCAAACCACTTCACCATTGCTGGCAGCCTGTAATCCCAGATAGTCCCCTTTAAGTTACCACTTCCTTCCTGTTTTTGTCATTGTTGGACATAAATACAAGGAGTGCATTGTTTTGTTGTTTGACCTTACACATCTCCTGTGACAGTAATTTTCATCTGTCCCACATCTAAATACGTGGGTTGGCATCCATCTAGTTTTATGCAAAATTTGGAAATTCCTCAAAGTAATTTAATTTCCTATGGACCTGAACCAATAATGCCTCATGGTCATCCTGAATGCTCAGATGATTTACCTGCCATTTTCAGAATGGGGGAAGGAATGGAGGAAGGAAGGAAGGAAGGAAGGAAGGAAGGAAGGAAGGAAGGAAGGAAGGAAGGAAGGAAGGAAGATTGATGAAATTGTACATTAACATAATGCAAGCAATAATTCTTTAGGATATTGATCCATTTCTGACAATTTTTACTTTTTTACTAAGCAACAGTCAGACACAGTTAGATGGCTACTACACTCAGATATTTTGAAGTGATATTTAACATCTTATGTGTTAAAACCTTTTATGAATGATGAAGGAGTTGTCTGCAGTGACTTGACTAGGCTTATCTACCTGAATGGTTGAGTGAACATGCCTGATTTTAAAAGAAGGGACAAGTACCTACGCCATATATTTCACACCTCCTTATTTTTTTTAACTTTACTTAAAATTTACTAGAATTATCAATTCCCATGTTCCCAAACTTATTTTAATATTGATACTATTTTTACCCAAATAAAAGTGAAAGCTCTTTTCTGATCATTAAGAGGAGTAAAAAATATTGGCACACATATAAACCTTCAAGCTTTAAATCATAAATTTAATAAACTTGTAGCTTCTCCCAAATAACTTCATTATCTGAAGATTGCTTTACGTGAGCAACTAACCAGAAGCATTATTTTAAAAATCAGAGTTTCTGTACTTCTTGCTTAATTTTTTCTGGAGTTCATAAGGATATGCCAAAAATGTGAACTTTCACAACTTCATCACATCATCACCTGGGTGTTTTACTGCATCCATTTCACATAAGGGCACTGACATGGGCAAAATAGAAGTGACTTGCCTGGTAACAGTGATTTTTTTTTTTTAGCGGGGTGGGGGGGGTGTTGGTATGAGTACAATTATTTCAGTCCACTGTCAGTAAAATAATTCACATTCTTTATCTAAAGTCATTGCTGACTTTAAAGGACTGTTTTTACCTTTGCACTTGAATAGCTACCTGAGTTAGCAAGATCAGACTTCCACACTCTAAATCCCTTAGGAGAAGGGCTTGGCATAGCAGAAATCATAACTGGGCTCCAGCCAAAGGCTCATGACTTCCCATTTTTGGCTGTGTGTGTTTTGGTCTCACACACAGCCAAAAATTCATGGCTTTTCCACAGAGGCCGTGAATGCTATGGGAATGAGCATGCTGTTGGGAATGCTGCATGGCGTAAACATGGCCAGTGCTCCGGCAGGGCTTGTGGCCCTCATTCTAGGGATTGAAACAAAATATTTCTTCATCACTTCTGAATTTTAGAGCAAATACAGAACAAGCCTATGGTCTTTCCAAACCTCAAGCAATTTACTTTGGCTACCAATACACCCACAGAAAGAGTTTTGCGATTTATATATTTATCCTTTCCTTACTTAGTATTGATTCTAAATAAAGAAGAAACCATGCTTGACGGGAAACCTATGAATAAGGACATATGAATTAAAGAGTTTGTTTTATCTACCCACTTTCCTTCTACTGTTGCCAAAGAAAGTTTTCTTCTTTGTAGTAAAAGTAATGGTGCTCTGCATAATCAGTATGATATAGAACAAGTATAAGCTTCTTTCTCAGATACTGAGTACCGAAAAACTATCAAATTATTATTCTACTCCATTATTCACATTTCATTAATTTTATCAAATCTACCCAACGAGGAACATGTACTGACATGCATTCAAAAAAATTCACTTTTCTTATTTGCCTATCACTATAATCCATCATTTTATACATCTAATTTATTTATTTTAAGTTTAGTTTGACAGATCTTATGTCTGCAGCAGAAATGAAAAGGAGATACTTCTGTGACAGCAAGTGTCTTGGAGAAAATTAATCTGAATAGACAACACTGTTATGTTTCTAAAGTACCAATTATTTTATTTTACATTCATATGTTTCTATCAGTGGTAAAATGCAGCCATTTTTCCTCAATGGATAAGTTTAAAAAAATATTTTTGTTATGTCTGTGGAGAACTATAATAACCTTGAACCAGCACTCCAGATGCAGGTTGTACTATATAATTAGGTTCCCTAGATAAACATTACTGTAGAAGTTAGAACTGAATGAACTTTTAAGGAATGGAAAGAAAGGGAATTATGATCCAGTGGTAAGAATACACTTTGGGCAATGGTCATGTAACAGTGTTTTCCTGATGATAGTTTTACCCATTTGTTTTAGTAAATAAGCAAATGGGCTTGGAAAAAGAATTAGGTTTTATTTATTTTTTTTCAATGTATGCTCACTCCTTGTATCTGAACTTCAATGGGTTACATATTACTCCATGATGGGATGTAAAAGCAGTTCAGCCCCTAAGTACTTGCATGCACACACTTCTCAGTTTTCTTTGAAATTGCCGTTTAATTTCATTGATACAATTCCAACATTTGCCACTACTGCACTGAATAGAAATGGCCATGAGGCACATGTTGGACTGTGATATGGTTAATGGTAAGAAAAAGAAAAATATTCCATAGAGAAAACAAATCACCAGAGGAAGATACTTGGGGGATGCGGAACCAATTGTACTTTTTAAACATGCCAGGTTTTCTCTTCTCTGTCCAGTTGTATGAAATAGTGGATGCTTCTCTGCTGCTCTGGCTTTGGAGTCCAGGTGATGAACTCATTGAGGCAACAGAGGTTAATATCATGGGATGTAGCTCCATTCAAGTAAAATGGGCACACTTGTGTTGAGGCCAAAAACAGTGCTAAAGTCAATTCCACAAATTTCCAGATGTTTTGGAGGAGGCCTAAAAGTTAAACAGTGCTCTGTGAGAGACCTGTACTACCCAGTTGAATGGTCCTTCCGTGTGTCTGGCCCAAATGAAGAGGCAATTTTTAAACTCCCTGTATTAGTCAATAAAGTTGAAACTGAATTTAAGAACTGACTGATTATTTCCTCCTATGCCAAAATAAAGCTGCTAATGGTAGCTCTGACTTGGCTTGTCATGGTGATAATAAAGGCTTCACTTGTAGTAATGGAGAGCATCTACTCCTTACCAGTGCTTACACTTTGCATGCCACTTTCCTTACTCACACCTTCATTTTAGTTCTGGGAAAGTGGCCCATATCTAAATTGAACATGAAGGAAATGGGTGCTGGCAACCAAAATAGGACTGTAAAAGGAGAGAAACTTGAAATAAATTTAAAAAAAATAAAAAAAAAAAAAGGGAGAGAGGATCAGAAGTATTCTTACTAAACTTGAGCAGCACATATAAGAGGATTTGTGAAGCATATATAAAACCACCAGCTTAACTTCTGTGAACTGTCTTGGGAGAGCTGGTCTGTGGTAAAAATTTAGGAGTGACAGATACTCAGTTCAGTTTTGGTGGGTGTTTAAGGATGGATGTTTTAATCAGTTGACTTTAGTGTTGCAACATGTACTAGTTTAACCAAGACTTAGAACAGCCTATAAACTACTTCAGGTCCCTAAAATAATTAAATAAAAGCTGTATATTTATGGTTGAGTGTCATTTCAAGATCTTTTCCCAGAAAACCATTGAAGTTAAGGGCATAGCTCACAGCTGGGAGCGATCACCTGCCTTTCACAAAAACTTGAATAACTTACCCAGCCAGCATTAGATAGACACACGCAAAAGCACGTACTTCAGCTATAGAAATGATTAAAGACTCACCAAAGTGAAGTTTTTGCCTTGACTTTCATGTACAGGAAGTAGCCAGGGTGATCTAACATCACCCAGCTACCTCACAGTGCTGGCTTTCTTGTTTTCTTTTTTTACCTTTTTTTTCCTCTTAGTCAGAATATTTGGAAGTGGACCCCTGAGCCCTGATGTATGTGGTCTTTGTTTGATGCTATATAAAGGCTTTCTGAAATAATCTCTGTTTTTTCTCTTGGAGCTGCAATTGTCATACATCAGGGCCCAAATTTGCTTTCAATCCTATCACACTACTGCTAGGAGAAACAGCAAAAATAGGTTTCCAGTGTCTTGTTGCAGTGACAAGAGCCTTTAATGTTCATTCCACCTTTAGCCCTGTGCCTCTCTGCATCATGATTCCTTTTAAAGGAGGTGATAAAAAGTATAGAAATTGCCTTTAGATCAAAAAATAACCTGAGAATCTTTGTTTCTCCTCTGGGAAATCCCTTATTTTCAAGACAGGCTTATCTGTCAAAATAAACTATGGTGACATTTACATACTCTTCCTTAGTAATTATATTTCGCTTTGCAGTTTTGTAATTAGTTGTTATTTCTAATACACAGTGGCTTCAAAACTCTACAGGCTCATAACTCACACCTGAGTTCTTGAAAGGAGACGTTTCTTCGTGTGGAGAGGAATCAGAAGTGCTTCTCTCTTTCTAAATCACAGGTTTGGTGAGAGGAGAAACACCAGTTTGTCAGTGACTGGAATAGTACAGCCTGAAGGCAGGTCACAGAAAAGGTGATCTGGAAAATACAATTTACATTAGTGTTCACTAAAGACCTCACAGAATTTTTTAATAGACACTCCAAATATCCACAGTACAAATGGCTGTAGTATAAGTAACCACAGGGCAAGAAACCCTTGGCAAAGGATTGGAAATGGTTAAACAGTAAGGGCCTGGTCCTTGGCTCAGAAAATAAATTAATCGTGGTATAAAGCCAGGGATTGTTCCTGGGACTGGGGGTATCTCAGGCATAGATGACCTGCAGGAGGAGGCAGGCAGACAGCTAATTAAAGTCTGCAGATGACAAAGTTGTTTTCAGTAATAAAAACTATGGAGGCTTCTGAGATGCTAAATGATTTGTACACGTTGGAAATTTCCCACATGATTAACTTGCTGTCGATGTACTTGAAACAGAAAAACCTTCTTCTCTATATATAGGACCCAGAAACTGCCAAAACATTTTATGGAAAAGCTCAAGGGCATGGTGACATCCTCCTCGATTATCTAAAGAGGAGACCTTGAGTCTTCGCAGCTGCAGATCAAAAACCAGGACAAGTGCCTGAAAGACCAGGATCACACCTGGGTCTCTTGCACAAGAGTATGTTCCCAGCCACAGAGGTGGAAGGAAATGCCTGGTGTGGCAGAGGGATACCCTCTGCTGCTGTCATGCCCAGTACCACCCAGGCTTACCCACGGCATCCCCGCAGTGGCACAAAAAGTGTAAACGTTGTGGCAAACAGAGAAACCCAGAGAGCCACAGTGTTTGACTGCAACTCCACTGTGCAAGTTGTGTCACCACAGGAAGGTCAAGCACACTGGATGTCCATTTGGCTGCCTGCCTACTCACTCAGGTAGAGACCCCTCAGCCTCAGACTTCAATGCCACATTTAGCTACTGTCAACAGGAAACAGCCTGTGATGGTGAGGTGTCATTGCAGAAGGAGGCTATATATAGGTGAATACTCAGAAATGGTGTGTACTTTCAGAAGCCAAGTTCAAGGAACCAGGATAAAAGTTTCCACCAAGCTGGGAGGAAATGGGGAAGCCTTCAAACTAGTCTGAGTCAGCCTTCAGGGAAACCTAGGGGAAGCAGCCCGTCTGGATTCTCACCTCACTTTCCTCACTCCTTTGATGTTGTCAGAAGAAGGTTTTTCTGCTCAAGGGGTGGCCTCGGAGCAGACAGCTCTGCCCTAGCTCTGGCAGAGCTGCTGAGGGAGCAGGGCCCAGGGCAGCCGCAGGCTCTGCTGCCCGTGGTGTCCTGCAATGCATCCTGCTCCCAGTGCCTCTCCTTTCCCCACAGCCTTTTGACTACCAGCACTTGGTAGTCAACACCCATCTCCTTTTCACCACTTGACGATCTATTTCACAGGAGTTTCCATTTCACAGATTCCAAGTTTGTATTGTGTCACTCATCCCTGGAGTTTCACTCAACTGGCACTGCAGGCCACTTATTAAAGAAATCTTTGCTGACTCCTTCCCTGTCATTCATATGAAAAATAGCAGAATGTGAAATATAAACCCCTGTTTAGGCTTCATAAGTATAAGGTTTAAGCAGTAATAAAGCATCAAGAACATCTGAAATCACTGAAGAACCTAAAGAAAACAGACAGGACTTGTTTTCCCTCATAGGTACCAATGCATTTTCATTTACTTCTTTCTATTAACTGGGTTTCCTTGACTGTGTCTACAGCCACCTCGATTGTAATTATGTAGCAGTTAACCTGTTCCTCATGCCTAACACAACCCATAATTAGTTGTCTTGTGTCCACAGTTTATGACTCAACTCCATGTGGTTTTTCTATATCAAAGGTTTGGTTACCAGATTTTTTTTTCCCTACCACAGTATTTGCGCCTGCACTGGAGGAGGGCAGCAAAACCTGAGCACATCTGTTTTGTTTGAGGACAAAACCACCAGAAAACCAGACAGTTTTATGAAGATCTTACTTGGGTGCTTTCCAAATAGTACACAGTCTTGTAGGACAAACTGTTTTCTTGAGGAATGACCCTTATATTTATACAGTCAAGTAGTCACTTGGATATAGATGTAAAACTTTCTCAAAATGAATACTATCTTTGTGCCTTATCTGGAGATAGAGGGAGAAATAGACTTCCTAGGATGGAAATGAGCCATTCTTCACTGACAGGCAAGAATTTTATATCATCAACCTCTACATTAATTATGTTTCATTATCTCTTAGAGACAGATAACATCATTCCACATGAGAAAACAGATTACTTGATAAATGGATAGATTTGCTGAATGAGAATGAACATTTCAATAAATGTTTACGTAGGTTTTCCATTTGATTAATTTTGCAGTGACATATGGGGAGAAGAAATGTACAAAAAGCCACATCCTTTAGACTGATAAAAGAAAACAGCCAACCATTATTGGAGAATGTTTAGATATGAACAAATAAAGGAACTGACGTAAATGTTAGCTCCATGGCCTTTGTATGAAGGCAAGCCTGACCACCCTGGATGCTGCATGCTCAGCTCAGTGCTGCGTCAGAGAAGTGGTTGCAGCAGAGAGGTAGTGTCTGTCTCTCAGATAGGCACTGAGTTATGTCCTTTCCACCAGACTGGAACAGAAACTGCTGGGAAAGCTTCACTGTGTTTATCTTTGCAGGAGGGATGTATTTGCCCTCCTTAAATCACAGCTGGAGACATTATCTCAAAACTGTGATGTAGCCATGCTGAGTAGTCCTCATTAACAAGTCTTGTCGTTAAAGGAACACAGCAGTTATAAAGCTCCAATATCAGATAAGAAAGAAAAGTACCCTGGGAAGGACTTATTTTTTCCCAAATGAATTGGCAGTTTATATGAGCTTTGTTTGTTCAAGTCTCCCATTTGGCCATCAAGGCCATGTGTTTTTGTTCAAGGACATGATAAGCTAAGCCTGATGCATGCCTTCAATGCTTTTACAAAATGGGCAGTTTGTCTTTCCCTGATTTTCTGTTTTTTGAGTACAGTTCTGCTGGCAACAGAGCAATGAATACAAAGTCCCTTGTATAATTTTCCTGGCAGCAAGGAATAAATGATGTACTAATGCTTTGGCTCTTGAAGGATTATTAATTAACATGTATGAATAACTGAATTGTAGTTCAGTAGAAGGGGAAAATACCATGGCAAATGATTCAGTTAATGTGGCCCAAATTATCTTGCCCCAAAATATTTATAAAAAGTTGAACCCTGATGAATTTTGTGTGCATTTGACCAGATCAGAGCCATGGTCAGAGAGGTCTAGAACTTCCAGCTTCTAGTAGGACCCACTCAGAGCAGTGGTCCAGACAGGAGGAGTTGTCCAAGTGCAAAATCTACTGCACATTTCAGATTCCTGTGAAGTGAGGAAGGGAGGGAGGGAGACAGCAAGCTGACCAGTTTTGCATCAGTGTTTATAGTAACCAGGACAGACCCTTTGAGTTGGACTTCAAGTGAGGCTCTGACAAAAGCCTAGAGGGGAACAGCTGAGAGCTGTACTTAACAAAATGAGCAGCAATAAAATCAGCCAAGATGTTCATTTCCCTTAAAGAAGCTACTGCTATTTTTCGATTGGTTTTAATATGTATTTTAATAATACCACATAATTGCTTTTATATTTAAAAGCTGAAGTAAAGGACTGATGTTTCAACTTTTCCCTTCTCAGCAGAAAGGGATGTTTACTGTAATACTCTCTGGATAGCAATACAAGGCATGCATGTACCCATAAAGGCATACCTTTTCACAGCTGAAAGTAGAAAGGGGACTTAATGCAGAAATTTAATAATTTTGGCATTTAAAGAAAAATGTAGTGCTGCCTGTTTCCTGGTTAACAAGCCTTAAAGTAGGACTTCCCATAAAAGGAGTGACAGCAGGAATTCAAATGTCATTATCATATGGTTTTAGATCAACCTTTAGTATCTGCTGCATTGATTCCTATTGGCTAAAATGTTATTTATATCAAAGGGAAAACCTGTGGCAAATCATGACTTTTGGAATTTCTTTCCAATAAACATTTTTTTAAGGTTTTCAGTTTGTTAGATCATCAGATATTTTACAAACAAAACAAAACCTAATAAAAACCAGGACCCATAATTTTTAAGTTGGAAAAAGGCTAAAAAATCAAACCAGCCAAGAAATGGTAAGAAAACATTTCAGACCTAAGGGTAACCAAATGACCTACATTACTGGTAGTTCATGGATTTTTATTTAAAGTAGAGAAACACGAACAAGACTAATAGGCTACAAATGAAAAAGACACATTAACATGAGAGATTGTGAGTTCTAGAACTTAGGTTCTAGGAGGTATTTTCTCAGTAAATTTGCTGTGAGTTTGAGAGATGATTTGTTGTGTTTTAAGTCTTTTGCAGACAGCATTTGACTACAGGTTTGGACTTTACTCCTTTGCAGTCCTGAAAATAAAGGACAAGATTGCACTTGAGTTTGTAAGTATGCATTGCACATCTAACCTAAGTAATTTTGTCCCTTTTCTGGGGGTCAATTTTCTTATGGAGAAATGGAAATATTTGCTTTTTTCATAGGAGGGGGGAACGTCTTTATGTATAGAAACACCTTTGGGTCTCCATATGTGAGGCACCCCAGAATAAAAGTGTACATGAAAAATATTCATAAATTGAACCCAGGTCACCTAACTTAGGCAACTAACTAGTGGCTTAAATTTGGAATCTAATACATTTTATAGAACAACATTCTCTGTACCATAAATGGAGAGAATGAAGTTATTGAAGACTCCTTGGATGGAGGTCTTCCTTTCATTAGAAAGAAGAATTTTGTTCTGAAAGTCTTCTGAGGCATTTCCTTTACTTCATGGACAACTTAGGCACTTAAGAATTGCTTTTTTAAGTTGCAAAATTATAGCACAATTTCCAGAGCTCCTAATTGTGCAGAATGGATCCTACCTAGTGTTTTCACACTTAGAAAGAAAACAGCTACCTCTTTGAATGTTTGTCCATGAGTTGGGTTAAACACAGCAGTGAAATGACAAGCACTACCACCTGGGGTATTTTTTTTTTCCAAAATACTTAAGTGAAAACTTTGAATATTCAAAGAGAAGCTGGAAAAATAGAGCAGGCTGTTCTATTTGATCATTGAACTCTTCATTTCATAGATGGCTGCTGCAATAAGCAACCTCTCCCTGTAATTGTGGTAGTGCATAGTCATTGCTCTCTCAAGTTGGTTGGCTCATTTGAGATGGGAGTAAAAGTATGCTGCCTGTTTTAGCATTTAATCCCAACAGTTTAGAACAACCACATTTTTATAAGCATATAATTCATCTCAGTTTCCTATGAAAATTTTAAGGGTTTTTATGGTCATCCCAGTTTTCAAAGATTAACTTTACAGGTCACCAGAAGCTTATACGAACAACCCTTTGTACATTTCCTTTCCATATTTTCAACTCCCAGATTAGATACTTTCTGCTGTGTTGCATGTTGTAGAGGTCAATACCATCCAACTTCTCACTTAGCCCTCCATTTAGAGGTCCATGTTGGCCAGTCTGGCTTTCAGCAGTGCCGCAGCTTAATAATAATAATAATAATAATAATAATAATAATAATAATAATAATAATAATGCACTTTAATTTAAGGGCATCCATGTCTGAAGCATCTTAACAAAAACAATTAAAATCTAAATGGCAATAAACAAAGGCAAAAGAGAGCTTGGAAGCCAAGAGCTTAAAATCCCTGCAAAACAAAACAGGAAAGGAAATGAGAAAGTCAGAAGCCTTGCCTAAAAAAGTGTTCTGGCATAAGCAAGAGACAGTGTGTTCCTGAGGCGAGGGAGGAGACCATCTCTTTTGACCTTCCAAAAGACAATGACTAACACCATCAGCTTGATTTAAAGAGAAAGGGCACAGATGTACAGGAGGTGGGTTTCTCTTACCTCAGAACAAGGAACTTCATTGGAAAAGCCGCAATAATCTTGAAGTTATGTTGTCCAATTTGCTTCCCTGAAAAGATTCACTGCAAATCTGTCTTCCCCTCTAGGTTTTTTTTCATTTGTTTGAAGACATAGGAACAGATCTCTCAAAAGGCTGTGATGGTCCTGCAGAATTTGACCTTAAATTGGATAATTTTGAGAATAGTAAACTATACTATGTATGCCCACATATCTAACTATACTACATATATATAGCTAACTACACTGTATATACACTAACTACATCAGAACCCAAAGGATTAGTATGTTTAAGAAAAATAGAGCAAGTGTGTTAGCATAGATGGTTTTTTATCTCTTCAGCACCATTTTTAAATCAATCTTATTATTTCTGTGCCTCAAGTGTCTGATCTGTGAAATGAAAATACTTATCTGGTATGATGGAAAATACCATTGACTTGGCAAATCTCCTCTTCACTTAATTCTGTCTGCAGCAAATCCTAGCCTTGGCTTGGAGTTCTGTCTTGTGGCACACTAAGGTCCTCTGGTCTGCCAGGGTCCCCTCCAGCACCTTTCCTTGGTCAATTCAAATTTTAACAAAGCCCTTGACTGAAGGTTTAGTCCCTGCTTTGGAGGAGCTAATACCAATTAAAAAAAAAAATCCACTGAAACAACTTTAAAAAATGAGGCTTTCGGGTTTTCAGCCTTTAATTACAGCATCAGTTCCCTTTTATGCTTCCAAATTACAGAGAAGCAAACTGCCCTGTGTTCTGATGTTTTATTTTTTTTAAATTACTCAGTGGCTTTGTGGGGAAAGAGTAACTGAATATTTTTGGTGGTGTTATATAGGCGACGCCTTCCCCATTAGCTCTTAGGGAGTGATTCTTCCTCACTCCCTAAGGTTCACTTCAGGGGGAATGGAAATTAATCTGCTTAAAGAGAAGTGGAAATAAAGAACGTCCTTTTTTCATGGTTTAGCCAGCCATGGTTTAAACTCTTAAAAATGTGCACATTGTTTTTAACAGAGGCTTTGCGTTAACGAGGATTAAGCAGGCTCTGTCCTTGCTTCAAAGCATAATTTTCTGTGTAGCCTTGCAGCATGGTTGGCATGGGCCTTGGCACAAAGAATGAAATGGCCCCTTCGTTCCAGACAGCCAGAAATGTCACCCTACCTACCCCTACTAGTTCGTCCCAGCTTGGCACCCACATGCCCCTGCACACGGGCCTTGCTCCAGCTGCATCACTCATGCAGGCACCGGCGGCTTTGCTGGATCCAGCTGAAGCCTGAAGAAACACATTGAGATGTTTTTAGAAGTTATAGGAACTATTGATCCATCTTCAACAACAGTCACCTATGTTTCAACCTTCCATGGAGGTCTTGCCTTTTGCTGTTATTTTTCCCCCTGTCTCTACAATTTTAGAGCATTTGTCTTTCAAGTTTTCCCCTTTACACCAAGGACCTGGCTTTCAGTTGATTGTCATGACAGCCTGTCTCACAGTTTATGCCAGCAGCTGTCCTCCCCAAAATCGCACAATGACAGGAGGGCTGGGTGGCAGAAGCTGGGTTGGCAAGGAGAGACTGAAAAAAAAATAGAATAGAATAGAATAGAATAGAATAGAATAGAATAGAATAGAATAGAATAGAATAGAATAGAATAGGATAGAATAGAATAGAATAGAATAGAATCAATCATTTAGTCTAACTGCCTGAACAATTCAGCACTGACCAAGTTAAAGCCTTTTATTAAGGACATTGCCAAAATGCCTCTTAAACACTCAGAGGCTTAGGGCATTGACTGTCTCCCTGGGAAGCCTATTTCAGTGTTTAAGCGCCTCTCACTAAAGAAATACTTTCTAATGTCAAGACTAAACCACCCTTGTTGCAGCTTTGAACTATTTCCACTTGTTCTATCACTGGACTCTAGGGAGAAAAGATGATCACCTTCCTCTTCACTTCCTTTCCTGAGGAAGGCACTCCTCTCCCAATTTATTCTTGTGCTTGGCATTACTTCATCCTAAGTGCAGAGTCCAATACTTAATTTTTATCCCATTAACCATAGCTCAAAGCTCCAATGTATCTAGATCCCTCTGGAAGGCATCTTGTCTCTGAAGTGACTCAATAACACCTCCCACTTTGCTATCATTGGCAAAATTTCTAATGGTTCATACAGCTGGGCTGACAGTGCATAGAGCTGAGCATTAAGTCTACTCAAACATGTTTGTGTTGTCTGTCCATCTCATGGAACCACTGTTCTATGCCATGCCTTTCCTAACTTTTAAGGCCAGTTTGTACAGGACTTTGCAACCAGCAGGTCGTATATGACATTGCTGAAATGCAGTCATGGGCCCATAGCCATGAAATTGTGCCTATTCATGATGTTTTTTCCAGCATGGGAAATGAGCAGCATAGAGTTGTCAAGCAAAGAGCTGTCTCAATTTACTGCTTGGTTCAAAGAAAACATGAAGCATTTCAGAGATTCTAATTTCTAAAGCCTTTCTCCAGTAACTCGTGGATTTATATTTATTTATGGATCAGTAACTGGTTTGATTCATTTCTGATGTTTTTTGACCAGGCTGTTCTGTTGTACCTGGACGATGATCCAGCCAGACCATTGACTTTAATAAAGTCTAGAATTGTCTTTGGACCCCAGACTTGCCAGATGGCAAAAAAAAAAAACTTTCCACCACTTTTAGATTTTAATTTTCCTGGGCTATGGCAGACAGAATTTACAAAAATTGCTAACTCTCTGATTTACAGTCAAGCCTCTTTATTATTTTAATATTATTTTTATTCTAAATTTACTTTTCTTTAGTTTATTGTACTCAGTTTACACATACTCTTAAGTTCTACTTCCTACAGAATTAACTTAATATTGTTTTATGTCAGCCTCATGGAAACAAGGCTGGATGAAAACTAATCCAATGGTTGTTGCACACAAGTCAGGAAAATCTCACAGGCTGTGGAATTACATTTTTTCTGGTATTATTAAAATTGTATTATAAGTGATATTGCACTTTGGTGAATCATATATTATTTGTAATATGCTTTTTAATGCCTTTGTATGACTAGATAGGTGGTTGGGTTTCATGTATTTTGTCATTGCAGAGTGGGGCAATAAAATGAGAGAGAAGTAATCATGCTCAGTGGTATCTTTAACAAAATCTGATTTTTCCTTTGAGAACCTCCAGTAAAAATTACTATTCTCTGTCCATCTTGCTACAGCAAAAAACAAGTCCACAACACCTTTGGTTGTTACGGTTCATTGTTGCAACACTGGGATTAAATTTTGACCCATATACCAATTGTTCAGTCCCTTGTACAACAAAGGAAACAAGAGAGAGCTTTCACAAATGTAGGTAGGGGCAACATCTGAATTTTGACCTGCAAATTTGCAGAGGTGAGCTTTTCCACAAATAGTCCAGTGCTTCCATAGCCAATTCTTGACAGAAAGGGGTGGATTTGGCTGTCCAACCCAGATATCCCTTCAGGCTGTTCCTGTGCTCACCCTGATCACATGTTCACACACCAGGCATATCTCTGAGATGGCCCTGCTGGGACAGGGATCTGCTGCACCTGGGGAGGGCTGACATGAGCAAGGCCAAGCAGCAGCCCTGCGTGCTGCTCACTGAGCACCTTGGGGCTATTGTGGATTAATTGAGAAATGAATGTTGAAAAGGCTGTTTGCTTCCGTGGTGCTTGGCCACTCATCCTCATGCTGGTCCCAGGAGAGTCTGCAGGGGTGGGCAGGGTCTGCAGTGATGGTGCAGAGGGCATCCTTCTTTCTGGTGCAGGGAAAGGGACAGCAGGAGAGAGGAGGCAGCTGGGAGACAAATACAATGGGAAGATAGGACTGGAGGGGTAATTTGTGTTAGTTCACCTGATTCACCACTATTACCACAAACTCCAATTAGTTTATTCAGATTGTTGAGATGAAGGATTTGGTTGTCAACTAATATGTGAGAGGGGCAAGTGAAAGATGTGGGGGTGGTGAGATGTGGGGAGCTTGAGGACTGACACTACGGGGACATCCCTGGGTTACAGGCCAGGGAGGAAGACACAGTAGTGTGTGGGCGAGATGGCTAAATGGAGATGTGTAGGGGAAGGCAAAACGCCTTCCTTAGCCTGGCCAAGGCACCAGAAACACAGAGTACCCTCAGGCTGCTTGGGAAATCCATAGGGCTTGGACACCAGTCCATGGCTGTTCCCAGTGCTTGTGGTGTCCCCAGCACAGGGACAGTCAGGGCCAGCTGGTATTTGCCCAGCTGAGGCTGGGACATGGCTTAGAGGCCACCACTGCCAGGGACCATGTCTGTATGGGGCCAGGACATGTCCAAACACCTGCCCAAGTGGGACAAGGGCATTGTACGTCAGGATATACAATGAAAGAGGGCATCCAGCCATGTTTGGGGGATGCAGCTTCGAAGAATATCATTCAGTCTTGCAAAATGATTCTCAGTAACAGGTGAGTTTGATGTGTCAGTAAGAAAACTAGTGTTAATCTCCATTATAGTTCTGAAATACAGTTTAAATTGATCATATTCAGATTGGAGTTTCATTGCTGATGGGACCCACAGAGTGGCAGAAATTGTGATCTGGTGCCAGAATCATCTATTGATTCCAGTGTGATCCAAGTGTTCCCAGAGAGATACACTTTCTGTATATTTTCAAAGAGAAAACTTGGGGATGACACGAGACCAAGAGATAAATACATGCTTTCTTCCTGGCAGAAAGGAATGGCCCAAACCATTTGTAGAATGGCCCAAACCATGACTTTGTCATCAGAACTTCATGCAGTGGTGACTGGCATAGTCTGCATAGACTGTACTCACCACTTTTGACTATCAAGAGGACAAAGAAGTATGTGGATAGCTTGATTTTTCCACAGGAGTCTCAGAGCTGTCAGCATCTTGCAAAATGGTTGTATTGGTTTCCTTCTTGCTGTAGCAGCTCTGTTATTTCAAAGATTCAAAGTGGATGAGATAACCAGAACTGGCAAAGGGAGGATAAGACAAATGGGTGAAAGCAGGAAATTGCAAAAGACTCCAAGCCATTTTTCTGCATCTTCTTGGAAAATAAATCTCTACGCCTACCTTCAGCTTAATTGTTGGCTGCAGGACTCACTTCTCCAAGCATTCATGTATAGATAATTTATTGAGATGATGGAGTGGAAAATATGATGCAGTCAACAGATTGTGTACCCCTTCATGTTAAAGGAAAATTCTATGATGATGAGTAGAAGGATTATCATTTGCTTATGAGGGAGATTTAACAGACTTCTGGCTTTCTGTTGGAATAAATGATGCTGCAACAAGCTTGGGTCTGTTTGCAGACCTGTGGTGCTTTGACAACTGGGAGCTGAGTCCAACAGTAAAAACATGAAAGACCATATCATGGTATCTAGATGGTTTGGTTGTTGGAAGAGCTGACTGGATTTTATCTTGGAAGGAGATGAGAAACATGCAGACACAAACAGCTCAGACTGAGATGTGTGCAATAAATTAAGCCATGTTACATTTCTTGAGGCCATCTCAATAAAAACTAAATAAACATCACTATTAATTGGGAACTGTGCTTTTAAGTTCAATTAAGTTTAAACCAGTTCTCTATGAAACAGTTTAAGGACTTCCTAAGTAAAAAGATTATGTTAGTAACATCAAGGTTGACCTAAAAGTTTTGTTATCACAAAGGCATCTTTTGTGTCTCAGCATATCCTGTTTCTGAAGTCTTGCCTTTTAGGCATGAATAATTTCAACTGTATTCTGTTTTGTTGCTTATTTGGGTTCTGTTCTTGGATAGAAGACACATAAGATCCCAAAGTGGTTGTGTATGGTGAGCACCATCAAGGAATATTGGGGAAGGTTATACAGGTATGTAGAGACATGTTAATATAATCATGTTGCACAGCTGTGACATTATTTTGAATGCTAGTTTATGTCCATAGAGGTCAGCTGATCCAGAATTATAGGGGGTATTGACATTTTTTGAATGCTCTTTACTGAAATTGATTACCATAATTCAACATCTTGCAGCTTAGGAAATACACACAAAATGTGTCAGACTTGAGGTCTGTATTTTGTATTCAGTCCATGGACTTGAAGATTGTTCTTCCCCATTTTAAGAGCCTTCACACCATGTTATTGTCTTTCTTTGGTTAATGCTCTCTCACGCTATTTTGTTTTATAGCACCAGTGGTATCTTTCCTGGATCCAAGGACTTGACTTCAGATCTCCCACACCCCAAATATGTGCCTTGACAAACAGCTTGTTACGGAGACTGAATAGCCTGTTTTCACTGGAAAATCCCAGGTAGACACTGCAAAATTCTTCCCAAGAAAGCTGGCATGCAAGCTCTCACTGAAACGAATTGCTTTTGACAAATACACACTTTCTAACAAAATGGAAAATCCTATGATGGTCCTGTGCTTGCAGAGAAGCTGATTTAAGTGCACTTTGCCTGAGTGAACAGTGCAGTAATGACTAGCACCTTAAGAAAATTAGAAGAAAAAACCCCAACCCAACCTCAAAAATCAAGAGAAAAGTAAAATGTGAACCCATAATTCATAACATTCCAAGAGCATTGTGGTCAGCCATCAAGATAAGGTGACAAGTCACACTTCTGTCTAAGCTTCATGCTCACTTCTGATGAACTAAACAACATACAGTGTTGGTCTGTTTCCACCTTTATTTGTCTGGAGTCCCTTTGCAACTGATAATCAGATCCTTGGATCTTGCTGCATCAGACAGGCCAACAGATCTTTTTCACCTCTCTTTTTGTTTTCAAACTTTTCTGAATTATCTCCAATTTTCTTTGTTCTGCTTCCCTGTCCCAACTTACCAAAGGCTACCTGCCACTCACACTGGGGGATGTGCATGCACTGACAACCAGAAACAAATTTGATGTCAAAAGAACATACTGAGAACGAGTTACAATGGACACTCATAGCCATCCTATAGCTCCTCCATACTTTGCTTTCTCCTGTCCATTTTCTTCCTCTCTTGACTGACTCTACTGCTCTAATCTGCAAATTATCTTCATGGGCTATGCAAAGCACTACACCAAAGAGCAAATAATCACAGGACTGTTTAAATTGGAAACAAATAAGAATGGACAGTCAGGTAAAGGACACCTTATTTGCTTTCTTGCAATAACAAGGAGATGCTTAGTCATTTTTAAAGCACTGCAGTGTAAATCTTACCAAAGGCAAATTATCTGATATTATGCAGAAGCACTAATGCACAGCCACAGGATTTAAGTAAAGCCAAGGTCAATAGCAATAATGAGGGGAATTCAACATTTGTATAACTAGTAAGACTGTAAAATTATGTCTGATGGGAATCTGTTGTTTTTTGTTTTTTTTTAAAGAAATGTTAAACCAGCATGTTTTTTTAAAATCATCTGGGAGTGTTACTGAGCACAACTCATAAAGAGAGCTGATGAGAAATGGAGGACAGGCCAGTACAGAGAGGGGAAGAAGGAAATTATATAACTCTCTTCAATATCTAAACCTGTAGGTATAATAGTAGAGAGTTCCAGACTCCTGATCTGCCTGTGCCAAACAAAAAGCTGTCACAAGCAGTGTGGACATTCAGCACTGTCTCACAAACATTGCAGAGGGCCTCAGTCCAGTCAAGGTCACACTTGGTGCAACTGGTAAAGTGGAGCAAATCCCTACCACCCAATCTCAGACTGCAGAGCTTGAGATTCGGTGTCAGGCTAATGGATTTATCATGTCTTACTAAATAGAGATTTCAACAGAAGCTCTGCTGCATTGCCTTCTGCAGCATCTTGCAGAGCTGTTTCACTTGAATTCTGAAACCATCTTAATTCTTGTATTTCATTTGTTCTCCATGTAAACAGATTGGCAAGACTTAGCTGTCTAATGAGGTAGAATCCCTTCATCTTAAATCTCTGGAAGCTTCTACTGTCTGGAAATAAGGCTTTTGTGAGAAATCATTTCATTCTTAATTCATTTTTATCACTACTTTATCTTAATCAGAAAAAGAAAACATGAAAGAAGTTTAAAGACATTTACTTTAGCTTGTTTTATATAAGTAAATGAGGGATTTTCTTGCAAATTGTGTTCACTAAAACTGAGAATTTGAGGATTATTTAATAGCACAATCAAGATAAAAATAGCACAATTCTGAATATACCTAGTGTCTATTTCTGAATGTTGAGCTGAACATACTAGATCAGCAGTAGAATTTCAGCATTTGAATAAGTGAATTAGGGACTGCAAAATTTAGCAATCACTCCAACCAAGCTGAAATGTCACATTAGTAAAGAAATTCAAATCTTAAAATAAAGGCAGGCTGTATTTATCCATCTGCTTTAAAGCAACTTTTGCGCATGTGTTAAGAAAATGGACAGTGCCTTCAGAATAACAATCCTTGTGAGTACTGGGTGTGTAACAGGAAGGATTTTTTTTTTTTTAATGTTCAATGGAGAAAATAGAAAGATTTGCCCACCCTGATGCTAAAAATACAGAATAATTATCATCTGAGGCAGGTGCACTTCTGACCAAAGCATGGAGGCTCACTATGTATTTTCAGGTCCTCTTTGTTAGAATAAACAGATGAATTTTTCCTCAAGTACAGACTTTTAAAGCAAGTGGCTTTCCTGGGGAAGGAAAAACAGTCCCAAAGAGGCAGAGGAAAAATGGAGCCTGGATATGTTTGACACCTTGTTGCACTGTTGCTTCCCCAGTCGGACAATGACAGTGAAACATGTGCCACAACCCCTCTGGAGATGGTGCCAGGTGACCTGGACCTTGGTGACATAGACATACACCATGTATGGCCTCTGCTCTTTCTGGCCAAGGTCCAACACAGCACAAAGACACGCTGTGGCATTCACAGAATCACAGGATGGTTGGGGACAGAAAGAACCTCTGGAGGTCAACTGGTATAACCCCCCTATTCAAACAGGGCCACCCAGGGCCAGTTGTCCTGGACTGCATTCAGAAAAGTTTCAAATATTTCTAAGGATGGAAACTCCACAACCTCCCTGGATAACCTCTTCCAGAGTTTATCATCCTCACAGTAAAAAGGAGTTGTTTGGTTTTTTTCTCATGTTCATAGGGGAACATGACTAAAACCCCTGGTGTTCGTAAGGGATCTCCCATTGGCACAGTCTGTCTGGTATTTTGCTATTGTGAAATCTTTCAGTAGCCTCATCAATTAACAGCATTTGATTCCTGATTTTTGACACACTGTAGATCAATAGACAGCTTTTCCAATTTCCTAAGTGGATGCTAAACCTTCAGAAAACCAGAAGTCATATAATAAATGAGTACATGTAAAGTCAATGTGTATTCAGCCTGCATATTTTTGGTGAAATAAGGTGAAATTTGCTGCTTTCTTCCTTCTGCTTGGATTCTGGTTCAGTTTGTTAGTGTGTCTCACTTCTACTGACCTCCTTCCCTTCTCAGGGTGCAGTTGTGGTCTTCACCTCTAAGCATGCAGGTCACCAACACCCCCCTCTGGAACAGCTCTTTTATGACCAAGAGGGTATCTAACACACATGAGATGTTCCCTGTGAGAGCTATGACACAACATCCTATTCCAAACTGCTCCTTTAATTATACAGACTCCTATTTTATCCTTATTCCTTCACTATTGTCTACTCTTTTTGCAGTCCTAGTCTCCTGCATTTCCCTCAGACCTCTTTTTCTTCTCAGCCATTTTGCAATAGATTATTGAGCCATGGAACTGCTATTCAGCATGGACAATTGGATGAACTACCTGCAGAAGACACATTTCAGACTGTTTCTCCATGTCCGTGAAGCCAGTAAGGCTTTGTTCTGGAAACAGGTACTTTTCTTTCTGCCTCACTGAGGAGTGCATGGCTGGGAACAAAAAAAGATGGGAGAGTCTTTGTCATAGACACCAGGGCAGAGCTGAAAGCCTGGACCCTAATCACAGTTGTGCCAGAATTGAAAGGTGGTCCAGATCCAGGATATAGGTCTGGGCTCAAATATCTTCAGTGTGTCAGCTCTTCTGGAACATTTCATCACTACATCCTTCCTCATCATCTATTTCAGGGCCACAAGAAGAAGGAGAAGTTACACTCCACAAGTGTAAATGCCTTTTTTGATTCAGGGCTGTGTGAATGCACATAGGCTGCTAAAACAGAAACATCAGCAGTTATTAAAAAATGAAGAGCCTTTCTTCCATAAAGGGCTAAATAACTGACTTCCTTAATGTATGGTCTTTCCAGAATTATTCATTTGTGTAATATGAAACAGCTACACTTCTGAGAAAGAAACAGTCTTACACAATGGCAAATATAAGCCACTTTTCACTGTTTATTGAACATTGAATTTTGTCTGAAATAAAAAGTAATGTATAACCCAGGCAAAAAAAGCCATATAAGAATGTCTGTATTTCTGTATTTGAGCTGCTTTGAAGGTAATCTACACGCAGTTTTTTCTCTCACTTGGTAAGAAAAGTTCCTTTAATATCTTCTGCCAACTCTCTTAAAGTTTGGCTTCTTTTAAGAAGAGGTGGAGGCCTGCAGGCAAAATCCTTCTTACTTTGCAACTTTGGGACCTATTTGTTTTGGATACAATGGTTAGTGGGTTTGATTCACTAATCTGACTTTATTAAGAGGCTGTATGAGGTATCCCACAAAGAACAACCTGTGAGGCAGAGAAAAACAGGGATATACCAGGGACAGGGGACCTATACAAACTGAACTTACCATAATATAACAAAATCAGGGCTTTAAAAAAAATTGGATCTAAAGGAGTAAAGGAGTTCATTTTGTTCTGCACAGTCCTCTCAAGGCAGAAAGTGAAGGCAACTGACAGAAGAGACTTGCTACACTCAGAAACCTGGGGATACCTTCAGTCCCCATTTTCTCTAGTCCTTCTCCATTATAGGCAGTTTTAGGCCAGTACTTTTAGTCCCTTTTGCACAGAGCAACTAAATAGTTCTATCTATGTCCCACAAATTTTATGTGACAGTGCCTGCTAAAGGAAACCTGTTCTGCATCCATTTAAGCTAAGAAAATATATCCACAGTATATTTACACTATGTGAGATAATAATTGTTGTTTAGGTCCCCCTGCCTTCTAAGCAAACAGATCTAACCATTTCTTGTATAGCAATAAACACATACAATTTATGCACAATTTAATTATTTCTGAAGTTTTAAATAATTTTCCCCCTAATTTTACAGGTATATACAGCTTTCGTGTGAATGGTAACCATTCCACTTCCTGCAGTCAAGTGGAGTTGGCATCCATTTTATATCTGCTCAGCTCATCTCATTTATGCTTAGAAAATAAAAACAGAATTATGAAAAGAATTGATGCTTTTTCTCTTTTGTTTTACTTTAAAATGCTTTAAGTTAAGCATACTACAGTTGCTTTTGTTCGACTTGGTGGGGGGAGACAGAATTACCTGTTTAACTTCAAATAAATAAGTACTTTCAGAACAAAAAGCTTAGTTTAACCTTGCTTTGAATTTATGAGTGCTTTCAAATTTTCCTGTGTGAATGAACTAAACTCTGACTTCTGCAGCTGGGGCTCCCTCAACCCCTGGTAGCAGAGGAAGGGGAAGTTTCACATCAGATGAAATCCTTGAACCCCTCTGGGCTCTGCCCACCTGTGGTTGCAGTGGGCTCTGAGTGAGGTGGCTCTGTGGCCGTGGGGAGGAACAGAGCAGAGTGCCAGACAGATGCACTTAGTGAGCATCCAAGCCAGAACTCCCTCTCTGGCTATATTCAAACAGACCTTGGTGCCAAATCTTTCTGAGCACAAAGCCATTGGACTGAGCAGTGAAATGTGGATGGTTCACTGCAATTGACAGAGACAAGATGAAATAGTTTGCTTCTCCGCTTGTAGCATATTGATATTTAATCAAGCATTTAAAAGGAAACCAAACAGGGTTGACTCAGGGTGAGCTGGTGAAGTGACCCATGGACTTAAGCTGAGATTACTTTTTTTCTCTGTTCTTGCCATCAACAAGCAGCAAGCAGGCACTAAGCCTTTCCTTGAACTCCTGCTGCTTCCAGAAGCAAGTAAGCTATGGTAACAGGAGTCCAAGAGGCTGCTTCTTAGTGGTAACTCCTGATTTGTCCTCTAGCTGGAAATGCATCTCTAGGAATTAGAGAGTTTGTTCATAATTCTTTCATATTATCTAGGGTCCCTTTCTACCTGTGGAGCTCCAGCAGCAAGGTTGATCTGGGGTAGGCTGCAGAGTCTGGTCATTTACTTATGTTGTCAGTAAATTAAAAAAAGCTACAAATCAAGATGTACAGCTGTGCAACATCAGTCTGAGCAAGATCAGAATCAGGCATCTACTGAAATTTCTGTTCACAGAGATATTCTCTAAGTAACTGAATCAGGGTTCGCAGAAAATTTGCAGACTGAAACCAGACACATTAGCATAACCCAGAAAGTTTTTGGATAATCAGGTGTCTGTCTCTGTGGACTCAAAATTCCCCTCTGGCACAACCAGCAAATGGTTGCTTGGGAGGTAGAAGTGAAAAGCCAGCAGATCTGAAACATGAGCTT
Organism: Cinclus cinclus; assembly: GCF_963662255.1. NCBI lineage: Eukaryota > Metazoa > Chordata > Aves > Passeriformes > Cinclidae > Cinclus > Cinclus cinclus. The sequence goes on from NC_085046.1 coordinate 138,516,389, forward strand.
CCACAAGAATTTCTCTGGTGCTCAGTTGCCTTCGGGGATGAGAAAGAAGGCTGGGAGGCAGGATGTCGGCTGCTGAGCTGGCTCCCAGTGCCTGCGGTTATCGCTCGGGTAATCCCGCAGGCTATGGCTGCACTAAAACGGAGTTGTATCCATTTCTTCTCAGCCCATCTTTCCAGAAGCAAGGAGATTTCCTTACTCCGAATAAACACTGAAATCGTATTTTTTTTTCTTTATAATTCTTTGTCTGAACGCTGTGGTGTAGAAAATATTTCCTTTTGTAGCTATGACTATCTGTGCTGGCGATAACTGTGCTGGCAGTGGTGCAGATTGGCTCTATTTTACTTGCCTGTGGCAATTTAATTTTTCAGTAGATCTTTCCTTTAAAACATTTGCAAATCCCACAGTAACAAGTAAGCCTTAGACATCTGAAAAATTCCAGGCATCAACCTTAAATCATAATTTAAAAAGAAATATAAAAAGGAAGACACTTTTTTCATGCCTGACATGGGCCTGAAGATTGCCTTTTACTTTTGAGAATAATCTGTGCACCCAAAGACATAATAAATCACACATAAATAACACCATACCAAATTCAGATGCCCTCCCACAAAGGGCAGTTCTAAAATGTTCACTTAAAGAAGTGTTTTCTCATCCATTTTAGGTTTTACTCAGAGAATGGAGTATTCATGTTCAGAGTCTGGTGGAGAGAAAGGAGAGGAAAACATTTTTAATGGCTTGGAATAAAAGCAGAGTTAGATGTCCAACAATTTAAAATTCAACATGAATTTGTATTCCCTGGGCACAACACAGTGAACCTGAATAAAACAAATTCATGCAGATCAGCTAAAGCCATGTACAACAAATGAGTCTAACCTCCTCTTCTTACTCTATGACTTCATTCATAAGGAAACATAAAACTATCTTTTCTTCATTCTTGCTTTCTCATTTCTATTGCTTTCTTCTTCCTGCCTGAATAATGCAATTGTCCTAACTCTTCATATCAGAGCTCAGTATTGAGCCATCAATACCAGTGAGTCAGCATCCTTTCCCACAAGATTCAGTACTTGGGATTTTTCAGGGAAACACTGCCAGCTTGTTATGTCTCAATGGGAATTTTTTTGGAAAACACCTTACATTTGGAACATTAAAAACAACCGTTGAGCATTATGTAGATGAGGGCCAAGGACCCATTATCTTCCCAAAGGATCCCTTACCAAGAAGGTAGTAAACTGCCCAGGAGGTGGGGAAATTACTCCAAGCTTTTCTCCAGTGTTGGCAAGCAGTTCCCTTCAGGCATCTCAGGATTGAACATTAACTTAATCTAGAGAGAGTGAAAAATATCTCCAGGGCTTAATTTGAAACACAGCTTTCTCCTACAGAAAAAGAACAGAAATGGCTATTAAAGAACTGTAGTTTTTTATTTTTATTATTGTAATTATTTTGATTTCATGTATAAATAGCCAGCTATGGAAATATACATTTATTTCTACAGTTAACATTTCTGTGGGAATGGTATCTCTGGGGCATGAGAACAAACCCAGGGAACTGCTGATTAAATACTTGCTGTACTGAATGGGCCTGTAGGTATGTTAACCTTAAGCAAGGCTAACCAGGCAACAGGACTGATGCTTTTTTTTTGAGTCAGATTTATTGTTGCTTCAGCAAAACTGGAGCATGTTATAATACCTTATATTACCTGCACTGTGGACCAATGATGATTCTTCACAGGACTGTATTTTCTTAGTATAAGGGTTTTCCTAGTCATCACCCTACATATAATCCAGGCTTTTTGTTTGTTAAGAGCCCTTTTGCTCTGTATTCTGTGGGTGTTTGAGTTTGTCCCATACCCTTCAGGATTACACTGTGGAATGTTGCAATAACCACTCTCTTATCATCTTATGAGAAGGAGCAGGGACATTTTTGTGGGAATAGGTTCAATTTCTGTACTTCCAAAGCAGCTTAAAGTGTAAATACAGCATTGCACAGAGCAATAGCACAGCACTTTGCCATCCTTGTCACTGCTGATGGAACCTTTGCAGTAACAAAATATTTTTTGTGGGGTTCTTTATTTAGAGTGTTGTGGTTAATTGCTGCTCCTTGCAGCCTCAGTATGTACCTTGCAGACTTTCTACATGGTGACATGAGGAAGACAGCATGGTTGAATGGGAGAGGGGTAAAATGCAATGTAAGAACAGAGCCTTCCACTCTGCCAGAGCAGGGGAAGGAATTGCATCAACAAACTGTGAGGAGCATGAAAGCAGAAAGAACTGTAATAGGGTTATTGTGTGATTAGAATGGTTTTAAGGGACCAAGGAAGAAGGGACATGAACAGTCAGACTTTGTGTTTCACCCAGTACTGTTCCTTTTGAAATTCATTTCTTTGTGCATGTAGAAATACTCTACAGTCAGTTTAACTGAAGAGAGCACTAAATTAACAATAGTTAACTCAGAGTTTGAATTCATAGAGCTGTACAAAGGGATTTTGATACTTTCCTGGTTGTGGCTTCTGGACATCATTTTTTGTCTGAGCAGGCACATTTTTTTCTATGCCTGTTTAATGCAAATGCAGTTCTTGCCTGCCCATTTTTCTATGACTGCTTAATATGCACTCGGCCACTGGTGTGGCCCCATTCCAGGATGGAGGCTGGAGACTGGTGTGTCCTGCCCTATCTTCAGACTGTCAATGCCCCTTCCCAGCAGTGGTGGGTAGGATCCCCTGAGGCTGGGGAGGAAGAATTTCACTCCTGTTGCCACCTCCCTTCTGTGTGTGCTGTTGGACAAGGAGAGATGGATGCCAGCAGCTCCAGGTGTGGCAGGAAAGTGAAGCAGTTACCTGCACCCAAAAGAATCACTAGGCTGGATTGCATACCAAGGGAGAGCTGGGCTGCAAGACCGTATTTCACTAAGACAGTGATGGGGTGGAAAGGGAGGGACCCAATTTCAGCACACAGACCTCTTTAGCAACTTCCTTGGTGGAACTGAACTCCCTTGGGCTGCGTTTAAATTGTCAAGTTCATGGAGGGTACAGGGAGAGCCTGGGAGCATCAGTGGGCTGTTATTTCTACAGCTGGGCATTGCACTGCTTTGATGCTGCCATTGCTTGCCTGTGAGCATCCTCTGTCAACACAACATCACCCAAATACTGCTATGGGGGCTTTATCAATAACTGCCAAAGAAATCTTTTGTTTTATGAGTACTTGGCCTTCGTGATTGTGTCAAGAGACAAAGTCTGGTTTTGAGGCACCAAGTGCAAAATTTTTCTGCGTCATTCTCCAGTCTTCTTGAGGTTTCAACATGTCAGTCTTCTCAGACTTTCAAAAACACTTCTCAGCAACAGCAACTACCCATTCCTTGTATCCCTGTGTTGGGTCCCAACCCACGCGGTGTCAAACCAAGCTGCTTCTCTCTAGCTCCAGAGACGGGAATAGCCCAGTTTCCCAACGGCTCCACCAGCCTGCCAGCTACTCTCAGTTTGTTTTGCTGCAATCCCAAAAACACACCCTACTTTGAGCATTGACACATCTCCCAAGTGTGGACACCCTTCCCAAAAATGTGAGCCTATGTTAGTCTTCCCTAACTGCGGCCAGGAGAAAGGAGCTTCTGCAAAACTTCTGGTGTTTAAGCATCTCCGTGTTTGATGGCTTAGTCTCTCCCCTTCAAAGAATGCAAAGATCTGATCTATCTCTTACTGGCACTGAATTTCCATTGTATTAAATGTGATTAATCATCCTTTAGGAAGTGTCATTTCACTCATCTAAAGTGCCATAGGCAGAACTGTAGCACAGCCCAAATACCAAACCACTGAATCTGTCAATAGACAGAAATTTTGTTTTGTCTGCTGACAAAGTTCTGCCAGAACAGACACAAGTATGTGTCCAGAATGATATATATCCTACTTGCCAGAAAAATTATTTATTTATTTAAAAGACAATGAAGACTTTCCTTCTTAGATAAATAAATAAGGGAGAAAAATATTCTCCAGAAAGTTCTGTCCTCACCATTATTGAACCACACCCTGTCTTCTTCATATAAGAAATATTGCCAAAGCCACAGTCTTTCATCATGTGGTTCCTTTTAAATAACCTCCTAGGTACTAAAGGTCAGAATGATTTAAAAAAAAATAGCCTGGTAGTATGAAAGAACTTTTTTTAAATGCAAAAAGACAAACAGAGGAATCCTACGCAAACTTGCCATAAATACATGGGATGAAGATGATGATGAGTGGGATAAACTACATTCACATTGTGTATATCTGCTTTACTTCATCTCAAGTTTTGTTCAGTTCAAAAGTCTAATATAAAAATAGAATTATTCAATTAATTGCAATCTGCATCCATTCTTATAGTCCTTTCTCATAGGTTTATTCTTAAAATCCACCACAGCCTCATCTTTGTATATATTTTTGTCTCCTCACTACTGAGTTTATTGCCAATATTGCTTCTTCATCTAATTAAGGAAAAGGAAGAAAAATGCAAAACTCTCTCCTTTTTTCAGTTATTTTTGTCCAATTTTTATTTCTCCATGTTATTTCAATAAAGAAATATTTTGAAGGGTGGGTCTTTCCCATATTTGACATTTGGTCAAAATTGAATAGTTTTCAATAATCTGCAGAAATTACAGGTACTTTATTCTATAAACATTTGATTATTTCTGAGCCACAGTTTTGAATTATTTTAAGGCTGAAAATTTGGGCACTTTGAAGGTGATTCAGAAGCAAATCAGACACCTCTGCCTTGGATGTGGCAATGCTGACCCATATCAGGACAGGCAGGGTATGTGTCTGAGGGTGCTGAAGAGCTTGGTTGAGTTGCAATCCCCACCCCAGCCTGTGGAAGCCCCAGAGTAAGTTGTGTCCCTGGTGTAAGGTGTGTGTGAGTGTGCGTGTGGTGCTGTTTGCTTTGTGCACATTCCCAGCCATCACTTTGAAACGTCATTATTCTGTTCTTTACGCTTTTTAAAAGCTGTCTAATCCCAGGTGGCTCTGTTTTTAAAACATACAGTCTATGGTAGACTATACTATTGATTTTTACTCTGAGAACATTCCTGAGCTATGGTCAGGGACCAGGTCGGGGTCTATTGTGCTTTCTGATGTGCATAGCATTAAAAAAAATATTACAGAACTTAGTGTCTAGTTTCTTCTTTAATTTCCCCCACACTCCAAAGCATTTTCTGGGACTCAAGAGACTGCCTTGATGGAGGACAAGTGCATATAAAAAAAAAATAAATTAAAAAGCAGGGTTATAAAGATTTTGGAATCATAAGGTTGTGCTTTAAACCAATGATGGTCTTTGATAGCTCAGGAGAGCACACTTCAAGAGCAGAGCAGGGCAGACGAGAGCTAAAGAGCCTGCCTTAAAGCCCATCTCACTGTCTCCCTCAAACCTTCCCAAAACTGCTTTTCCTTTCTCTAAGTGAAGGGGAAACTGAGAGAACAGGATAATCCCTGCTCCTGGCTGGGCAGCAGAGGCAGCACACTCCTCTTGCTTCTCGGTTCCTCTACTCTTTTCCACCCCAAGGCAAGGCTCACCTCTGACCAGAGGATAGCACAACATTTGCTTCCCGAGTCTGGTCAGCAGTCAGGCTGGGAGGAGAGCAGGCACTGCTACCCTGGCAGGTCAGGGCACCCTGAGCACAAAATCCTTCTTCAAGTGACCCCCAAGGCCCAGCTCTGGTTGTTTGTCCCCAGCCCTCAGACCTCACATTTTCCTCCCCACAGCAGCATTCCCTCCAAGCCAGGGACACACAGACCCCTCTCCTACCTGCTGCCCATTGTGCATCTTCCTCCTGCAGCCTTCCTTATAAAACAAGCTACCACCCCCAAACCCACGTTTTTTTCAAGCATTCCTCCCACTTTCTGTTTGTCTCACCCTCTCCCTCATTATCCTGGGTCTTGCTTTTGTTTGTCTTGGCTATTTTGGGCTGGAGGCTCTTTGGGGAAGGGAATAGTTTAAATGTCGCCTTCCCAGGATGTGTTCAAGTCATTCCAGCTGAGTGAAGCTGAATTGACAAATGAGGCACAAACTGGCTGAGAAGTGTCTACCTGAGCATGGGCAACTGATTAACTGAATCAGCTTTAAGAGATATAATTCATTAAGCACGTGTAACTCGGAATTTAGGGGGCAAGAAAATCTTATTTTGAAAGGCACGGGTTATAGTTCAATGCTAAATTTTCCCAGGAAATCCAGTCCAGGCCATACTCTGCTGTAGTCAAGCATAAAATGTTTACATGGTAGTTACAGCTTAAAACTGTAGGCTCTGGCTGCAAGCACCTTCTTCACTATTGTCATTCTTGAAGGACCACAAACACTGCATTGTTTACAATAAGAGTTACATATAATTACTCGAACAATGGAAGTACAGATGTATAAATTAAAACCCATGTACTAAGAAGCAATTGTGCCTTTTCCTAGAGGTCTCTATCTCTGTTATAAATTTTTAAATTGTAATGCTACTTGATACTGTACCTATACTATCAATGACAAAAATGTTGTATATGTAGAAAGGATTAAGATGATATTGTTTACAAGATGTGTGTGATGTTCATTTTGCTGCCAGTAAGATCATTATTCTCACTTTAACACCTAGAACATCCCAAACCTCCACACCTGTCAGAGTCATGGAAACATCTGGTACATATTTTGCAAATTTGAGTCTGTTGTTATAATCTTTTAATTACATGTAAAACCAATTTCTGTTGTAGAAGTATGTAAATTATCCCAAATGAACCAACACAAAACTAGGAAATTTTTTTCATGTTCAGCACCATTTCTCAGCTACACCAATAAATTAGATGCTAATAGCATGTGAAATTTGAAAGGGAGGTTATTCCTTTTGATAAAAAAGTGATGTGAGAAATCAGTGGAAAATTAATCCCAAGTATTTTAAATCAGTAAGCCCATTTGTATTTGCTATATGCAGAGCAATTCTGATGACCACCTATTGTATCAACCAGAAATCTCCTTCTCATTCTTTGCTTAAGATCCTCTCATCTGTAATAGAAGAATATTTGTCATACAAGACTAAATGCTTATGGACGTCCTTCTCTTACATGATGGAAAAGATTATATTGAATATTCAAGTTGTCTTCACATGATTTAAAGAAAAAACCCCATGAGTATTGTCTTTCTCTGAAGCCACCAAAGCCTTTGGCTTGCATTGTGAATGACGACTGGTCCTTAAAATTGTGAGCTTTTGATAATGACACTCATCCACTCACTGTTCTGTTTTCATGGGGCTCAGGGCTTTGTAGGTGCCTCATTCTGTAGCTGAGGGAAATGGTAAATGACTGTTTTTTATATGACCTCTCTGTGCTCCCTTATTTTAAACACAGTGGCAATATGTGAGGCTTTCCAAGCCTGTCAGGCCCATGCATCATCTTTCCTCCATGAAATTACAAGCTGTGGTTAGGGTAAATGTTATGAGCTCTCCAAGAACGTCACTGGGCCAAGACTAGTGCTGGGCCAAATGTGTCTATGGAGTTGTAGTTGGTCATATCACAACCACCTGGGCCTTTTAGACTGGAACCATTAAGACTTTTTTAGCTTCTTCTACACTTTGCAGCGACCATAAAAATCCAGTGCTGATCAATATTTACTTGGTTCACATATTAAATACTAGACCAGACATGGAGTAGCAGAGACCCAAGACCAAGATGAAGTGCAAAAATCCACATAGTCTGTCTTTGTAATTAATTCCTACTTTAGAGTCAAGAGTAAAACACGAGTCAAAAAGTAAACTGAAAAATTTAATTGCTTTATAAAATAAGATTATGAAATTCTATATAAAAATCCAGCTTCTTAAATATGGTACATTCACTTCCTCACAGAATATTTAAATATTCAGGTCACTTGAGCTATATTTTCACCATATTTGAGTTAAAATCATTGGATAAATTAAAACATCCTTACCAAAAGATACCACAACTTATACAAATAATACTAAGCAATAATACATTTTTAAATACAAAATGTAAAGAAATTAATAACTCTTAGGGCATGCTACAAAATTTTGCCAGAAAAATATACGGAATCATTTTTGTTTAACTAGAAAATATACAGTGTGCTTTCCGATTCTCTTCCTAAAATTCAGTCTCATACAATTTCCATTTAACTTAATAAATATGTACAACAAAAAGGTTTATTCCTTGAAGAATATAAATAGCAAATACTGGAGTAGAGCCTGGTCTGGCATTCCTTTCTCCTCTAGTGACTATAGTGGGACTTTTCAACTCTGAATGTGCAAAAATGCAAAATCAGGCTCTTAGTGTTACCATCGGGTTAATAGCTTTTACAAATTGATTTTATTAAAGAAAAAAACCCAAAAAACCAAAACAAAACAAAACAATTCAGAAAAAAAAACACCTTCAAAACCATGGTAGGAGACTTAGAACTATTCCAGTCAGGCATTTCTATAAATAGTAACTCAAAATGTGGTGACATTAACATTCCAGTTTAATTACTGCTGGCAGTAATTAGGGAAAAATAGTCAGTGGAGAAAGAAACATATCTTGAGTTAGACACATCTTACTTTCACAGATTTTGGTTGGTTCCCTACCACTTCTAAAAAGAGTTTCTGGTATAATCTATACATTGTAAATCTGTGAAGAAACTTAATCACCTTCTTCAGGCTCTGGATGGTTCGTTTTGGAAAGTGGTACATTTTCAAGTGCTTAAGTCCATACATTAAACCTTTAATGGTGTCTTGGTCACCATTCTTTATTCTCCACAGACTGAGAAGCTTCAGAACTTGCTCTGTGGGTTGACATAGTTTCATTGTGCGCTCAACATCTTCTTTTCCCACTTTCTTTCCTGGTAAGCTTGCCATCAGCACGTTGAGATGTTCAAAGGTGAGGTTCAGGTGGCCAACATGCTTTAAGACACTGCTTTCGCAAAGACCGATATCTACAGAAAGTAAAAGGAGAAGAGAGGTAAGTACAGCACATTGCAACCTTACTGTAACCTGCAAAAAACTCCAAAATTCCAAGGTGAATTTGGTTTCCAAATTTCTTTGCTTCAAATAATTCTCTCATCTTTGCTTTTTTTGGGCCCATCTATCCTGTAAAATTTTGTGTGTATGTGATAGGACTCCTAGTATTTTGTTCCAGTGAATGAAAATTTAGCTCATTCTTTTCAGAAATGCCTATGCAAGCTTTGTTAAAAGAGTAATTTTGAATTACTCTAGACACTTCACAGACTGACATAAGCATACCTACTAAATAGCAGAGGGGTAAAAAATTATGCAGCATTTTTCAAATCTATTCTGAGTGGACAAAATGTCACGCAAATGCGCTGGTTTTTATGGTGGCTTACATGAAAAGAATTGGCCTGACTGTTGTAAAAAAACTTTTATATTAATACTGTAGCACTATTTCATCTTTGAAACATCTTGGTAGATTCAGCACAAACAAAGCAATGAATCAGCATGATAAAGAGGTACCAGAAGGGAAAAAGAAGGCAAAGCCTGTCAATGTATTCCTCACTCCCATTTGCTCCCACCCTGTGGATAAATGCCCCAGTCCAAAATATCAACCTCTACTTTATAGAAGACAAATTACACTCTCAGCTGCAGGGAACCAGCTCCCTCTAACCTCGGTTGCTCAGATATTACAGTGGGAAACACTTCTCACTTGATCAAAATTATTTGTATGTTGTGCAGTCTCAAAAGGGGACCTTGGTCACGGCACAACACACACTCCAAAGTGGGCTACAAGTCTGGGCAGAACACATTCCTTGACTGATCTGGAGAAGTGGAATTCAGTTCCTGCTTCCCCTGGACTTCTCTATGCTTACTGCATCGATGTATGTCAGTGAAAGCCTGCTTGCCCTTCTCCAAGCACAAGATATCCCCAGGAGATATTTGATCCAAGAAATTTTTGAAATCCCATTCAGAAGGTTGTTTATAACGCACATGATATCACAATAAGATACCTTGGATAATCTTCTTGACCATATCCTGTTCTTTGTTTTGCTGCTTCCATAGTTTCAAAAGCTGGAAGGTCTGCTCTTGAGGGCTGTGCCTTTGTTTAATCCTTTCGATATTTTCTGTGCTAACCTTTGTCCCAGGCAAGTTGTCTGCTAGTATGTTCAGCCAGTTGGGTGTGAGATGAGTAGGAACAGCAAATCTGAACATCGCCTCCTCACACAGGGTTACATCTGAAATGAGAAAGAGAAGATGTCAATTGTTCTGATCTCTTACCTTGCTTGTCTCAGAAAAAAAACCACCAAGACCGACTAAGCAGCAAGAATGGTAAGAAAAAGTGTTTTAAAAACAGACTAAGAAGTTGTCTTTATAGTGCTGTTTCTCTTTGTGCTAGCATGATTTTTGGTCTGAGCCACAATAATTAAAATTCTACTATGGCCATCACCATAGCAGGCAAAGAGCTAACAAGCTAGGTAATTTTATCCCGGCTTTTGGCAAATTAATTATAATGATAACATGTTTTCAGAGCACTCTTCCTTAATATGATACACACCTATTCCACATTTTTGAGGTGTTGTATCTGTATTTTCCTGACAGACGTTGTCACGAACCTCATTTCCTTTCAAAGCTATTTTGTAACCCAGGGCACTACAGTTTGTGTGCTTAAGACAGGCTGCTTTGGAGGAGGTTTCATTTGAGAAAAATCCCTCTGGACATCTCTCGCATACAGTGTCACTTTCGGGGGTACCTGTGGAAACAGGAAAACAATGCATCCAATTACATATAACCTCAACTGTGGGGAAAAAAATTAAAAGAATACAGAAAGCAAGGAAAACATTCCACTCTAAACTGTCATGCTTCTGCTTTTCGTGTTTGTGACGTATTAAGGAATCACTTAGAAAGAGACAGAAGATGCATTAGGAGAAGGATGTTCTGCTGATGGAATACAGTAAATAGTACTCTTGAATATGCTTGCTACCAAGTTTAAAATCAGTGATTACTGATTAGATCAGTAATTTAGTGAAGTAATATATTTAAAATGTCGATTATTAGAGTCTATTCAGACATTATGCTGTGTCTGATCTTCATCTTTCAACTACACAAATATTCTGCAACTAGGTGGCAAAAAAAGGTGTTCTTTATTTCACTCTGCAATAACTGCCCAGAACCTTACTTGGATGGGTTAGTTCAGTTCTAGATAAAAATACAATCCACCTAAATATCAACTAAAGACAACAATTTTGAAATTCTTTTTGGGGCTTGAGTAGTGTTATTAAAAGCAAAGAAAGCAGTGTCCAGTATAAAAAAAAATAATAATAGACATACATTTTTTGCTTGGTGATTTATAATGCATAGTTTTACTTCAGAACTAAATATATGATACAACAACAGAATGACAACATATGGTTCTAGCACATTTACAAAGAGTAAGAAAATGAATCCATGAAATCTGAAGCTATGCAGTTGAACCACCAGTGGCAGGAAAGTAACAGCATCAATAACTGCTGTATATTCACTCCTAATTCATCCTTATGCATCCAACATTTAACAAGTACCTGAAGTCTGGTATCTAATACTGCATTATTGAACATGAACTTAAGCACATGTTAAAATTTATTTGAAAAAACTGGAAACTATATTTGAATATACCAAAGAAAAAGAAGAAATAAGAAAATACCTCCATCTAGTGCATTTTTAAAGTATTTACATATGGATGTTTATTTTAATGTTAGCTTTTTAATATGCTTTTTTTTTGGGAAATCCTTAGAGAAAAAGAGTATCCATCCCAAGTTTTCCATCAGCTGTGAAATCAAGAACAGCGCTTGCATACAACTTGACCTAGCACTTCATCAGACAACAAGTGAAAACAAAGGAATTATAGTTGCCAGAGACCCTGTATGTGCCAATTGCTCTTGTGCATTGCCTGCAGCTCTGGGCTGGACAAAGCTCCAGCCGGCACCTGCACCTCGTGGGCAGCAATCAGCTGTTCTGAGACAGCTTCATTTTAGCAACTTTCCCTGCTACAGACAGGTGCTATTGTGTCCTGGCAGCAAGGAAGTGGAAGAAATGGTGCATCGTTCTTCTCAGGGCTTGCTGCATAATCTTTGCAGCACAAAGAGAAATACACCAGGTAATCCATCAGTGTTCTCTGGACTGAGCATGAAATCACCCTTCAGCTTCTTCACTGTTTATTTCGCTGCTCTTGAGAGCACAAATTGCCGATGTCTGTCTGCCCTTCTGCCACTCCCTCCAAGTCTCCTGGAATCCCCCATTCTTCCCAGGGAAACGCAGCCGCCAGCAGGGAGACAGAGCTGCCTCGCAGCAGAGCCGCTTTCCCAGCACAATGCTGCTATAAACCCTGCCTCGTACAGGGCTGGCCGCAGCAGAAAGGAACAAAGCCTAATCTGCACTCACAGAAAGGGACTACAAAAGTAAGGTGATATCCCAGTGTAATCATGGCCAACGGGCACTGGGGAAACAGATTTCTAATGCTTTAAGCCTGAAATTGAAGCACTTGGACCACACCATCTCCCTGTGCGGGAGTGGAATCGTATTTTTCTGCTCTTAGGTTTTATTTCACCTGAATTTGCATCATTACAAAGTTCAAGGCTATCATATGGCAAAAAAGCAGTAACGCAGTGCAGTACACACTCATTAAACTCTTAGTTGTTGCCTCACCTCAGAAACTGACTATTGACACAGGGGGATGCAATTATTTTTACAATGTTTTCATTTGTTTTTGAGGTCTGCTTGCGTTTAGCTGCTTCAATCTGATGGTTTTTTAGAAACTAACTTTTCAAGATACTATGAAATCCAACATTTTATCTTCTTTAAAAGTTTGCTTCATTCGGAACTGAGGGATTGAAATTTGCCTGCCATGTTTCGCCATGCTCAGAAGGATGCAGCAGACTGGTTGCTCAGACAATTCATACTTTGTTCACCTCCCAAAGTCTTTCTGAGGACTTTATTACTGGCCCCTTTTGACTTGCTGCTGAAATACAGTGGAACCTCATTAACCCAAGCCCCTGGGTATAATAGTTTAGGTTAATGAAGGTTTACAATATGGCAATGTGGTAGCTGCCAGTGGAAATGCTTAACAGTGGAAGAGCATTTGGGTGAAGCTTCATCAGTCAATTACTCAAGGACTAGTGAGCAGCTACAGCAGTGATTTTTCTCCTTACGTCAAAGCTGGTCTCCAGTGAGAGGTTCATAACCCAGAAAAGGACTCCCAGTCTGGCATTCAGCTCAGGTCTAAAATGTGCAGTCCATCCAGCCCTAATGTTTCACTGCAGGTATGTCATTCCTAGAGAAATCATTCTGTAGTCTGGTTGCCTGCAGGTGTCTGAGACACTTTGATTTTCTGCATTTCCTTCCTCAGGGCTCTTCTCCATGCAGTTATCAAGCTCTGGTACAATGACAGTTTACAATCCTTTCAGGTTGTGTTAAATGCTGGAGCTAAACTGGGCCATGGCATTTGCCAAACAATAAATGATGCATTTTGTTTTGAGGGAAGAACAAATTACTGGTTTAACAATTTATGTTGTCTTAAATGAAGAATACACTCCAATGAAAAGTGCTGCTTTTCTCTATATCCCCACCAGACTTTTAGCATTATGCCAGCCTGCTTGACAAAGAAATGGTTGTTTGCTTAATAATAGTAACAGTTTCCCTAAGAACTCCACTTAGGATGCTGATAATTAATTATTTCTACATATTGCAGTGACGCTAGAGCTATATTAATGTTGTTATAATTATATACTTGGTGTGAACCATGTAGTGCTCCTGGTGTTTGTCAAGATATACAGTTATTTGAAAGAGCAGATTGCAAAATGGAAAACATTATTATTTATCACACGCACAAATACTACATTCCAGATAATGTTCCTTTAAAAGAGGCAATCCATCATGTTTCTCATTAGAGTGCAATTTGCTACATTTGCTACTGCCATGAAGTTATATATTACAGCAGGAGCACGGTATTCCACTGAGAAACCTTCCTTTGGCTACAGTCCAAAAGACGCAGATCAGAACAGGTTCAATTGGCTTTACAATTTACTGTCCTGCAATTTCATCTGGACAAGCCTCTTTCCTAATCTCGTAACTGCCACGAGTCGTGGACGTGAGACAATGATTATGCCTGTGCTTATGGAGGAGCGGGACCCACCTGCCTGGACAACACCGAAGCCGGGCGGACACTCTGTGTGCCTCAAGCAGAACTCGAGCTCCAGGTACCGGCCCGGGACGCACTCGCAGACGCGGTTCTGTGTGCTGGAGCACTCCTGCCTGACGAACTGCAGCTCCTTGCAGACGGTGCTGCAGTACTGGCACTCCTCGTTGCTGTTCCACTCGTCGGCGTAGTACTGAGCCGGGCACGGAGCGCACTGCGTCGGGCGGCTGGCGCTGCAGTGCCGCTCCACGTAGCTCCCGGGAGGACACTGGTCACACAGCAGCTGGCGAGATGTCCCTGGGTCGTAGTGGAGATACTTGGGGGGAGAGTCATCCTGGACGGCCCACTTGACAGAAATGTCCAAGAGCTAGCAACAGGAAAATAAAACATCACTTCCGTTTAGTTCCAGGGAGCACCATGATCACAAGGAAACCTGCACTTTAATGAGTTTATGAGTCTACTCATGTCGCTATCTTCAAACAAATATTTGCATTAGAAATTTCCAAGATACTGACCAGCTTCCAGACTTTCCCATGTCTATCTTAGAATGGGAAAGTTTTAGGATTTTATCTAGCAAATCTTCCCGACCTAAGTGATTCCTTCCACAGACCTAGATCCCATTCCTCTCCAATTTACACCCTTTTAATATCACTGGGCAATGACCTTTTACTGCCTGGCATGAGAGAATTTGTCTAGTGCACGGCAAAGGTGGGGATTATGCACCTTTGTGTTCTAAGTATTGAGTACTTCAGATGCAAAAGAAATTGTGACTGAGCATATGAATCTGACCAGTGAATCTGAGCACCCTCACCACAGATAGCTTTAGAGGTGATTCCTTACACGATTTCTCTTACACTATTTTCTACCAGAAATTAATGGCTAGGAAAATAGGGGTTACTTTTTAATGCCTTTCATTTAATTTTGCACTGATATGCAGAAGCTCTTGGTATGTAATGTGGCAGCTACATCAAAGGTGAAGACACAGCTTGATACAGAGGTGAAGAATGACACAGGTTGTGAAGGGCACATTAAGGACTTAATTGCATGACCTGGAAGAGACCAGGTCTATGCTTTCATTTCCTACCTAAAAGCACAGGCTCACAGCTGTGGTGAAAAGCTGGTTCAGTACCAGCACATGCCATGACAGCTACAGTCCTGCTCCCTACAACAGTCTGTTTAGCTGGTGTGATTGGAGACCTAGTGATCTGAGACACCCTGCCCTGCTGCAGACAACCTCCATACCACTTTGTTTTGGCCTTATAATTGAAAATTTTGTTCTGTGATTCCACCAGACTACCACAAAAATAACTCTCGAGAACCACCCTGATCCCCACAAAGTCTGCCAACAGCTCACTCTCCTCACTGATAACCCAACTCTGTCCCAGTCCTGCATGCATGGCTGCATGTGCCACTTCTCTTCCAAAACTTGTACATTTTATAAAGATGAAATGAACTGGATCTGGCTTTTTTTCAGTGTATCCAATACAATTACAGATCTAACTGACTTGTCTTTGTTGCTACTTTAACCCCTGTCAGCTAATACAGTTGCCATTTCAATTTTAAAAATGTATTTCCTCCTTTCCAAATGTCCCCAAAGAATAAGTGGAATTAACTTTTTTTTTTCCTTGAGATGCTTCATTTAATGGCCTCACTTCTGCCACATCATGGCACTTCTAAAGCCACAGTCTTATTAAGTTTGGAAAGGACAATTCAAAACTTCATCTGCATTAACACAATTCACAGTAAACAAGTGATATGAGATGCTTAACTCAGGAACTCTGACTGCTTAAGCAAAAAGTCTTAAATGCATTCTCCTGTTGCGTGTCTATGAGTCCATTTTTTATACAGCTATACTTAGGCTGAAGAATTAAATACAGATAGTATGGATATTCCCTACAACCTCTTAGTCTATCTGATTAAGTCTGATAACTTATTGGATTTCTAGAGGTGGAGATCTCACTTTTCTTGTGGTCTCAATGCACAATACCTTTCATTGTGAGAAATTCCTTGTTAGTCTTTGAAGTTGGATGAACAGCTTCATTTTCCTTAAATGACTGGATCTGTTTAATGTGATCTATTTAACAAAGAGGGTGGAGCACATTTTTTAATAGTGAGTGGCTTTACATTGAGGAAAAATGCCCCCACCCTTGGTAAATCTACAGCTATGACTCTTGTAATAAGGAAGTCCTGGTAATCTCATTAATTGTTCATGTGACCAGTAAAGTTTTCATCTATGATTTTAATTCAGTAATAGATAATACAGCATCCCAGTGTCCAAGACTTGCATGGACACGAGCATTCCCTTCACAGAACATATCTGACTACAACATGTGGCACAGGCACTGCAAAGACAAGCATCAGCCCACACTTCACGCAGATGTCTATGAAAACCCAAGACAATTCCCAACAGAGGTGAAAATCTGACACTGTGAAAATTATTAGGGACAGCAACCAGTCATATGGGCAGCATGTCCTCATGGAGAAACACCAGTATTCCTGCTCAGAAGTGCACAGCTCCCCACAAATCCAGAGCTGGAATCTGCTCCTCTGGGTTGTGCCTCTGCCCTTGGTGACACATTTTCACGTAAGGAACATGCAGGTGAATAATTTCGTAACTGTTAACTCTACTCTGCAACATGCAGGAGCAAGAATAACAAGATTTTATCTATTTTTCTTACTCAGCTATTTACATTGGAAACCATGTATGAGACATGTAAACAGTTTTGCTGCAGGCGATGATTCAGCATTAAAATTAATTAGATTTCAATAATCAGGGCATGAAAGCATAGGGGTTTGTAGGGGAAAATGAAGGTACTTGCTTCCTGAAGAACCTACAGCTGTGGGAAACAAGCCAATAAAAACTGAAAACATTTGAACATAATTTGAGAGGAACTGATTTTTAAATTTGAGAAAACAATACTTGAACCATATGTATGTGAGACATAGAGAGCTTTGTCCTTGGAAGAACCAATAACTATGAACTAATATGGGCAACTAGAATATTATTAGTCTAAATGAGCATAACCAAACCCCATAATAATAGGATTAATAAATCAGCATGGCAAAAAGAACATCCTCCAAGTTCATTTTTTCTTTATGCTTTTGAAAGAAAAGCACATCACACTTGTTTTCTCTTTTTTTCCCCAGAAGCACACGTTACGTATCTACAATAATCCATTGATTAGTGGCTGAGCCACATGGATGTAGGATCCAACTATTTTATTCAGTAAAATATTATGACAAAAACATTCTTCAGTCAAACTAAAGATATAAATGCAATGAATATCTCAGAATCTTACCAGAACATTTTATACATAAATTTCAACACAGAGCTAGATTACCATTACTACTGTTTGACTACTATGAGCCTTTCAGCACAGCGAGCTGTGCAACTCACTGCCATAGGACATTGCAAACAGTTGAGTTCAAGATGCTACCTCACCTAGTAATGGATGAAAATAATAAAGGACTATTAAACATAAACATCACCCTTTGATCAAGAAATCCCGAATCAAAAATCAAATTCACAAATATAGCGATATTTTTCTGTCCTTTTCTGCCATCTCTTCTATGCATCCGATATCAACCATTGCCATAGACAGCATATGGGTCTTTTTAGGGCATTTTTTCTGGATTTTTTTTAGACCAAATATAGCCATTAGTATGTTGCTAAATACATTTCTAGACCTCAATCCCCAATACCACATTTCATAAGACTACTGCAGGTTACTTGGCAATACTTAAGAGAAAAGATCTGCAAAATTGTCTTCTATGCAGACTGAAAACACATAGGACACCTGAGTATTCTGAATATTGATATGCAACCTGCAAATCAGAAGTTATCTTTAAACCTACATCAAGTGCCAAAGTAAAGTCAATTTATTTTTCTATTTTTCAAGAATTCAGTAGTAATGGTGGAAGATAATGAAATGTAATTTTCACTAGTTTTACTGCAGCAGCTTGGCACAAACAGAATGAAAAGACTCTTTTGTCCCCCAGTTTGCAAAGTAAGCTGGAGGGAAGCATCACTAAATTGTCCTTTCTTCTGGCCTAACACACACTGAGTTTGTGCTTACATTAGGAATTTGCATCACCTGTTACAGCAGATTTGCAGAGCAAAACAGATGGTGCCGAGCACCTGACATCCACATTATGTGTTATTCTGAGGGGATATTTTGGACTAACTTCAATCTGCTCTCATGGACAAGCATGCATTAGTGGTTACAGTGCATCTGGTGTGTCTCTGGGGTCCATCTCTAGATTTAGTTTCATCAGTACAGTTTACTTTGGTAAATCCACTTTGTGCACTCCAGGGCTACTCTGATGTGGAAACTAATATATAGTAAATTAGTATAATCAGGAGAGGCCCTTCAAAAGCATATTCCTAAGACAAATTAAAATGGTATTTAAATGCATTTTATGTCGTGCATGACATTTCCTCTCCTAAACTATGCTATGACCAACTTGATAGCAGTTTCTGATTGATCTGAATGTCCATATTTAAAGGTGGTCTACATACTAAGGACCTGAATGTCTTCTGTAAGAAACAGCACTATTTGAGCACAAGAAAGCGCCATGATCAGAACTTAATAATTCTGAACAGTGGTCACCCCAAAACCTTAATAGAAAGCAAGATTTCTTCCCTAATCATGCTGACACTGGCCTGTTGTGCTCCTGCTGGAAAAGATGTCACGTGCTATTTGAAAGAAGGAAGAAATTACACGTCTGGCTTCAGTCTACTGGAATCAAAAGTAGGGACAATGAGTATGTTCATCCTATAACCCTTAAGAAACCAAAGCTGGCATCCACCAGTGCTGCACATGACCAAATTAATGGATTTGTCATTCATAAGTTGTGTGAAATTCTGTTCATCCTTGTTTAGGAAAGGCTAATTCAAGAGGAAGCAGTACAGAGAAGATTTGGAAGGAAATGGAGAGCTTCTTCCTGGAGAGGATCTGGACTTTTTCAATAGCTTGGCAAGTCACAAGAGAAGCTATGGATTCAGTACAGACAGTGAACTCAGAGAGAAGAACTTTCTCCATTAAAGGATAATGCTGGCAAATGAAAAGGGGATTCTCTTGTCAGTGGAAGACTGAGAACAGACTTTCACTGAGAAGCAGGTGTAAGAAACCCATGTGTCATAAATACAACACTTGGTTTCCTGGAAGAGATGACAAATGGACTGAAGAGATCCAGGCAGTTTCTTTCAGTTTTAAACCCTCAGTCAATTATTCATATGTTAGCACTAAGGGAAGAAAATAATGCTCAGTATCTTTTTTATCTTGACAAATTGATGGTGTGATTCATTTGCAAATAGTTTTTCTAGGGTTAGTGAAATGCAAGGCTCAATTAAAAAAAAATAAAATAAAAAAACTCCCAAAGGTTAGGGGTTTTTTGTTCTATGAGTATGGAATGCTATCAGTAACAAAATTGTTACAGCAAAAGAAAATCAGAACAAAACCTAATTAACTACATCTAACAACCTATTGGGTGAAACTGAGTTCTAGTGTCATGGGCTCACTTCTAAAAAGTCTTCCTCCATCTCCCTGGGGAAAATCCCCACTCTCAGGATGGCTGTTTCAGTGTGAGGAATTGGGATGAACTGTAAGTATTGAAATATAAGTCTCGTGTAAGTCAGTGTGATGCAAGTAAATACCGAGAACTTGAATTCAAGATGAATTACCCAAGGTTAGACAACAGTTCTTTCATTGTGTCACTCAGCACATTAGGCCTGAAGCTGTATTTCTCCATACCACCCTTATATCAGCATCTACAATGCTAACACAAAAGGCCTGTGCAGCCCATTTGTTTGATTCCTTAGAAGATGCTTTTGAAAGAGAAATAATGTGATTATAAAATTTCATTTCAGATCTTGGGCATAAAAAAATACATGCCCTTTTCTTTCATCTTTAAATGTAAGGCAAAGAGCTGCTTGATTTCTCTTGTTGAATTAAAACGAACTAGAAGACAAAGCACATGAAGTAAAAATCCTTCAGGCATCATCCCTTTAAATCACTGCTTTGTGGCAGAAAAGAGAGTGGCTTTTCAGCATATGAAAATATTATTATATAGCTTGGCTTTGTGGTTTTGGGTTGTAGACCAAAGGAGAATGTTTAATTTGCTGAGAAAGATAAATCTGTTTCTGTTTTGCATTCCACAAGTATTCCAAAGCATATTTTCTTGTGTGATAAATAATCGTTCAAGACATCTGTCAGATTGCTCCCAGTGTTTGCACTGGGTTCAAAGTAAAACCTCACAACTCTTCTACTTTGCCTTCTACACAAAGTATTTGGACAAAGCAAAGGCAGGAGGCCTTCACATATCCTCAGCCCTTAAGTCAAAATTCCTCACCAAAATCATGCACCGGCCCAGAGAAATCCCACTGGCAAATTACAGCACTGGATGATGTTATCAAGGTTGTCCTCATCAATAACTTGTATCTCAGATCCAATATGTGACAATGCCATGCTGGAACAGATCCACGTCCACCAATTGAAAATTACCATTGTGAAATACTTGTCATCCTGGGAGAAATTACTCCCATCTAGCTCTCATCTTTCTCATCCTGCTGTTCTGGAGGCCCATGCAATCACCAGATTTAACCTCTTTGGGCTCTGCAGCACTGCTGACCCCTGGGCTGCTGCAGGCTCACGAAAGCACTGCCCAGACAAAGGACCTTTCTGCAGGCCAAAGCCAAGTGCCAGGTACACAATGAAATCTAACATGCAGTCATCTTCACTGGTTTGAGTTCAGCTTATAAAGCTCTTCCACCATTCCACCAACTGCTTCATTGTAATACACTCGCTTTGGACATAACAGGACCTACATTTGTTTGGAACACACTATAAAAGTGGAGGCTATTGTTTTATATAAGGAGTTCAACTGGTGACTCTCCTGAGTGACCAGTATTCAAAACCGAGGCTATGAAACACTGTCTTTGTCAGTAAAGCAGTATGTCAAAAACGTCAGGCTCTGCAGAGACTTTGTGAGGCGTTGTTGTCATTCACAAAGCAATTCAGGGGTCTAAACTACTGTTTCATTTTCAGGGGTAGGAAAATGAAATTCTGCTGAAGAGCAGTTTTAGATCTTATCAAAGAAGCGCTAAATTGAAAGTCTTCATTTATACCAGTTACATTCGCCTTGAAACTTGTACAGGGAGAAAGCAGGGAAAACTAGCTAGATACTCTCCAAATTATGTGTCTTACATTTTGGAACATTATTCACCAGACTGACAGCAAAATTTAGAGCTAACCTAAACCTGGGATGTTCCCACTGAACTACACTCTGCTTTTGACAGAATTACTAACAGCTGACTGCTAGCTAGAAAATGTATGTCCAGTACTATGTGCAAACAGGTGTTTTTACAGAAGGAACAAAACTAAGTTTTCCATGAGATTTGAACAGTGGGTGTTGTTTCAATTATGACAGTATCTTTTGAAAATTCTTCTGGTAACCTTAGTGTTTTATTTTTAACCAAGACACATGCAGACAGACAGAAAGAAAGTCAGACAGAAAGATAACTCCTACCCTCACAGGCTGCGAAGCCACTGCTGCCTACACACAGCAAACCCAACAGGCAGGCCAGAAAAAGAACGTCACATGTGCCCAGAGATCCAAAATAGAGAAAGGTCAAGTATAAGGGTCAAGATAGTTACGTGACAAGTAATGAGATTCAGCTCTGGGGAATTTCTTTCCATTCAGTCCAATTTCATAATGTTTGTAAGTACCTTTAGGGTTCCAAGAAAACAACACAAACCTAAGTGCACCATGACAGCAGGTATAACCTTTCTGAAACCTTAGCAAAGAGGCCAAGGATGAAAGTACATCATACCCCAAAACTCTTTTTAGATACTATGTCTCCAAACTAGGTTCCCAGGTATATGAGCCAAACACACAGAATTCTGAACTATAGTTGTGCCTCCTTAAAGGGTTGTTATAAAACAGATACTTAAGATACTTTTCTAAGCTCTAGTACATCTGACAGTACTTAAACTTCATTAATTTTACTTAAATTTCACAATAATTTTAAATAAATTGAATAATAATAATAATAAAAGAATAATGCAGCTGAATGATAATCTCTTTGGTATGTACTGTCACCAATGGATTTCAGTTCCAAGACTCATATGCCAGAGGATTATGCTGAACTTCACCAAATGCTATTACTTTGTGGGAGAACACAAATAGGCACAATGCATTTAAACAAAATCAAAATCCTGATGTGATTATTTTATGACAGCCACAGATAAGAAGCCAGGTTAGTAACCAGATATTGGTGAAATTCCCAGATTAACTTCCTGTGATTTCATATTGACAAAGCAGGCACAACGTCAGACATGGGATGAAAAAGTTGTCCTGCGTTTCAATCTGCCGACCACAAGCCTGACAAATTTTGCTTCCCTTGCACCATTAATTACTTTGGGTTTGTTTCTCAAAAAGCTCTTTCAGAAAGTTGTACAGAGAGTAATAAACACGCATTACTCATCAGATCCTGGAAATCTCGTTGCATTTATAAAAAGCTTTCAGAATAAATGGATCTCAGTTCTAATGCTCTGCCACAACATTAATGCCGTTGTACTCACCAAAACAAGCCAGAAGCAAGTTACTGTGCTGGCAAAAGCAAAGGCCTGCTCTGAATATTATTTTTTAATGTTTTTTTCTCTGAAAGTTTCCCTTATGTAAAAGATGAAGAGCCTCCAAATAGATGTTACACAGGATCTCTCTGTAGGCAGGTTTTAATTAAACTGAACTCATATACAATTCCATATGACTAAATGGATTAAATAACATTTTGACAGATTTACTGCACTGGTAACATCTCTAAATTTGCATCTGGAAATATCTTACTACATCACTAAGTAAACAAAAACTTATTAAAGCAGAGGTTTATACCAGATTTAATAACCCAACTTCTTCTGTAATAGCTACTGACACAGCAACTAATTCATCACTTTCTTGCATATGAAGCTGAATTTTCTAAGCCCAGACAAGAACCACACACTTATGAGGATTTTTCTGTGGAGTTCACAGTGGTTTTCCTGGCTAAGAAATCCAGCCCAGTACCTGAGATACCAAGAATGCCACTGCAGCAGAGATTAGAGGCAGGCAGAGATGGAGCTTTTGTAAATCAGAAACAAACATTCCAGCCTACAGCTTCTAAATTCATTACTCGATACAGGGTTTTGCTTCAGACCAGTATGATGAGGCCTTACAAAATGAGGGAGGAAATAAAGAAAAAAAAAAACAATATAAAAGCTAATCATGCCACTACCTTGAGAACGGGATGAAAATCCCTGCTGTCTCCCTGCAGCTGGACGTGTCCACCACATTCCAAACTCACCAGGAAAGTTTGGAGAGATGAAACAAAAACGGTTTACCGAGAAAACGGAGAGAAGACAAAGCAACCCACAAACAAACAAGCAACCCCACCCCCAAAACCCCCAAACCTAAAACAAAAACCCCAGAAGAAAAGCCGTGCGTCTCTGCAGCCTGATGTCTGAAGCTGCAGTGATCCGCGAGCCTGTCTACCTCTGCGAGGGGACTCACCACAAGCGTGCAGCACAGGAACTTGTTCATTGTGGTCGGTGGAAGAAACCTCAGCGCGCTGGGAATCGGGCAGAGACTCAGCGCCAGGCTCCAGCAGCTGCTTGCATTCCCAACATTAAAGACACGATATATATATAGTCCCGGTGTAACAGGAAGCTTGGGCTCAGCTTTGATCACACATTCCTTGCCATGACCAAACTTTTCTCTCGCGCACTCCCCCTCACCTCCCCCCACCCCCCTACTTTTTTTTCCTTTTTTTTTTTTTTTTTTTTTTTTTTTTTTTTTTTTTTTTTTTAAGGAACCTGTGAAACTTGGTGACTTAATGGAACCCTTTGAGCGCCGTAACCACAGACTGGAAAATGCAGGAGGGAGTGTCAGGGGCTGGCCAGGGGAGGGTTTAATTGCTGTGTCTGGCGGTCCGGCCGTGCTGCCTTGCGCTCCGCTGTGCAGCGGGGCCGCAGCGCAGACTGCGGTTCCTTGGCTCGGCTCCCCGGGGGCTCCCAGCACCGAGGGCTGCCGGCGAGCGAGGGCCGGGAAGCCGAGGAGAAGGAGGGTCCCCGTTCGCTGCCCTTCCCTGCCGAGGCAGCAAGGCGAGGGACGGCCCCCGCCTCTCGCCGAGGCTGCAGCGGCCTGACGGGCTCAGCCCGGGGGAAAGGCCCGCTGTGACTTTCCAGCCGCAGTCGCGGCTTCAGTGTGCTCCTGCCCGCGGGAGAAGCGCCGCTCAGGGGGCTGTTCTTCCTTCCCCCAAGTTTAAGTTAGAAAAGGGCATTTTCTGAAAGCCGTAAGGATCAAACCCTGCTGTTCGTGCTTCCCGGGATTGCTGCTAGGGCTCCCTGGAAGCCGCAGGGAGCCTGAGTGTGCCAGGTGTGGAGCAGAGGAAGGGCGCAGGGAAAGAATTTCTTTTCCCAACCTGCAGATAGCTATAAAGGATTATTTGAGCCCGTGGCATCTGGGGTAGAAGCCAAGGCTGATGTGCCTCCAGATTTCACAGATGGTTTTCTCTCCCTTTTCACAGGCCAGACCAAAACCTCAGCTCTGGATATACCAGCTCTTGAGGCATGTGAAACCGGCGCCCCTGTTGGCACTGGGCTGAGCAGTTTTGCCCCCTTGAGTCATAAGTCTGAGCAGGATTGGCAAGAGTTTGGTGGAAAAAGCCTGCATATTCTTTCATAAAAATTCAGCTACACTGTCTGGAAACCACCATCTTCAAGGACAGCCTCACACGTGCCTCCTTACAAATCCATAGCCTTTTGAGCATGCATCAAGCATAACCTAAGGCTGAAACATGCTGGTTACATTTGTCAGGATGATAAAAATTCAAGATAATTGAATTAGTGGTAAGTTCTCTGTAAGAAGTGATGTGAAAACTGGCACAGAAAGCCTACCACCCAAAGGAGCATTGCTGATACTGGATGGGTAGCAGTCACCACTTGATTGGTATTGTACCTGGAATGAATGATGCAAAGTTTCCTGTAATCTTTTCAGAACTTTTTAGTACTTTAGCATTTATTCTTAAATATATGTATGAACATACTGGCCAGAGATAAGCACAGTACTGCCAATAGACAATTTTTACCTGTGCATTCCTGAGTTTTCATTGTGGGGCAATGAGAAGGATTGTTCCTGACATGGACATCTTCGAGCATGTCAGGATAGCTATATGTGAATATGGTGTTCTCCATACAGGGACTAACTTCAAGTGTCAACCATAATGGTACAGCAATTCCATCAGCAGAAGTTATTAAGTTCATAAGCAGAAGTTTAAAGTAAGCTACTTTTATCCTCTCAAAGGCCAAGAGCTGGACATGGCAAGGTGTCGCTTCTGATTGGAAGCAGCTCCATTGTCAAGTCAGGGGATCCTGGGAGGTAGGTGAGGCTGATTGCTTTCATCTCAGATACAGCAAAAAGAAAAGCAGCAAATGCATAGCAAAGTCCCTGTACTGTTAAATGATTTCAAGGGGCTTTGGATGGGGCTATGTCTTCTCATTGCTGTTACTAGCCATAAATGCCCAACAGCTGGCTCTGTAGGGAAGTAAAAGTATAGCTCATAAGCCTATTTAAACATGTTAATGTGTATGGACAATAGTGTTACTATCAGAATTTTCTAGAGATGGAAATATTTTATGCAGTTATCCAGACCAGAAAACAAATTAGAAAGCCATTAAAATTCTTCATCTGAAAATGGTGCTGTTGTTAAGAAATGGGATCTTCTTCAACACAACCATTTTGTGTATATTTTTATTCAGAATTAGATATGCTGACTTCTCTGATGAAAAGACATTTTTCATCCCTAAGCAGTGAAAAAACTGATGGAGGTTAATGAAAAGAAAACAGATCCTCCTCACACTCATTCAGCTAAATGGAAGGGGGAAAGGTATATCTGTTTCAATGATGATAACGTGTTGGTACAGCTGCTAAGGAAACCATCATCTTAACCATACATGAACATGAAAGTTTCAGCTATCTAATCTCATTGGAGTCTATAGAGCTGGCTGTGGATGTTAGGAGAACACTGTATGCTTGTACTTAGCATGTTTGATCCTGAAATCACATGTACACAATAAATACAGGATCCCACAATGCCATTTTCTGTGTCACTTTTCAAAGAAGAACTGCTTTAACGAGGCTTAAACTGCAGTTTGAATGTTTTCACAAGTGTTTTACAGTGTTGCCACTTTGCCTTTGGGAATTAGTTAAGATGTGCTTTTGCAGAGCATAGAATCATAGGACAAGGCAGTAAACCCTGTAATAAACACTCGTCCGTGCTACAACGAAGTTGTTCTCAGCAGTGTTTAAAAGAACCACGTTTGTGACTACATGCCATAACATAGAAGGGATGCAGCCTGAAATTATTTTTTAAAAGTTAAGTGCCTTAAAGTATTTATCATTCATA